>NC_079299.1:12390254-12698087 GCF_023638135.1 Falco biarmicus
GCAGCAAGGCACGCAGAGGAGGAAGTGGTGAGACTGCAAGGAAGGGAGGAAAGAGAAATGAAACTTTGACCCTTTCAATAGCAGTGAGCTCTTAGCTCTTAATTCTCTGTCAAACCACAGCCCAGAGGTCAGGCTCACCATTCAATACCTTTCCATGCTCCACACCAGCTGTCTGCAGGATCACTGCATAATACACAACCTATTATGAGTAACTATTAACTTTAATGCACACAGCAGACGAAACAGAGCAGACAAACGAGGGAAGAAAACAGACCAAAAGCCCCTTACCACACCTAGCTTTTTGAAAATTCTGTTCTCTGTGAAGCTATGCCAGTTGTCACTGAACACATCTCTGGTACCTAAAACAATGGTGAGTTTTAACTACAGACATAAATGTATGGAGTTCATTCTTTTGGGGAAAACAAAAATAACCTAACACACTAACCTAAAACATGGACATCATACAAAACAGTTCCGCTTTCGCAAAGGGGGCTCGAAAAAGCAATTATAGTGTACTGAAATGGACTTAATTAGTGCACCTCATTTCAGTCATAAATGAAAATGTACAAATCAAAGTATTTCATACTTCAAAAAAAATCAAAACACTTACAAGGATAGGACAAATCACTTTAAAAAAAGCCGTGCTTAAAATTAGCCGGTTTGTCAAATTGAATTGTTTATGGTATACTTAGTTTCTTACTAAATAAAGCTAGAAATAACATCTTAAACTAGAAATCCATCATAACATGACTTTTAGAAGAGAGATCTTTGTCTCAATTTAGAAGATTCATACTAGACTGAATAAGATCTTTTCACTTTACGAAAGAACGAAGATGATAAATGTTGCTGTTTCAATTTATATTAAAATATTAATTTTAACAGTCTTCCAACTTCACCCCCTTTGCTACATCTTCTTTTGGATGATTTCCAAATACTTATATTTTTAAAAATCCATTAATTTAAAGATGTTGTCAGGTATTCTAAGGTTTAAATCATTCTAAATCTATTTTTATACCAAGATCTAATTTCTTATATAGATCTGTATCTCATTTTCAAGAAGGAAAAAAAAAAATAAATCACTGGAAGAATGATAGCCATTAGCATTTTCTTTCAAAAATCTTACACATTATTTATTAAAAGTCAATACAAATTCTGTCATTGATTTTGACCAAGTTACTACTGGAGTCTCTGTTCATGTGTAAGAAATTGATACAGAATCAGTGGTACAAAGCACCACTATGGGTCTAATGTCTCTGAAAAAGTTTTTAAAAAAACGCCACCAAAACTGATAAAAACACAAAGAACCTTCTCCACTTTAATATAAAGTTCCCAGATATACCCTAGCTTATGTTGGTTTATATACAATGTTTTAATGAAAAGACAATGTTACTTAATTCAGATTTAACCTACTGATATCTACAAGTAATCTCTAGGGGAACAAAGATATGCAGGTAACTTCTCACAACATGACTCACTGAAACATTCCAGTTCAGAGCAGCATGAGCTGAGAAGAATGTAGGAAGGAGCATCAGCTCTTTTAGATCTGAAATCAGGAAGCCAGACATGGATTTGCAACCAGTACAAATGAGGTTTCAGATCCATTTTTTTTTTTTGGTCAGGAAATACACTATTTTCAGTAAATATTTGTTTACATGCTGATTTTACGTTTCACAAAAAATGCCCAGGCTTCATTGTGCATTCTAGTTCAATATGCCTGAGATGACATTTAAAACCTGTCAGACTGCTACAAAAGTGTTATTTACCCATACTGAGCTATGTTTCAAATGCTGAGGTTTAAACTACTATCAAATAGGCATAAATACAGGGTCCAATTCTTTTTATATATATTCTTAGTCAGTACAAGGATTCAGTGAAAGACTCAAGCATACTTTATTTAGATTTCTAAATCTTTCTTTTGCAAGAGAATTGAGGCAATACAGTGAGGGGGGAAGGGATGCAGTTTTGAAGTTGATATAATCCTTGTTTTTCTTTGTGAGCCATTTTAAAAACAGAGCAGAATTAGAACTCAATTTATTCTTTGAGATTCTTTTTATACTCTACTAATTAAATGCCTCCTGCTCAACTGAATTATGTAACTCAACTTTAACAACAATATATGAGGAAGTTTGGTAAATAGAATGGGTTAAAAAAAAAGGATGAACCTGTGCTTTGTATTTTTTCAGAAACTCATCTGCTATTCTGGAGACAAAAATAAACTTTCCTTTTCAAAAATAGCCTTCAAGAGCCAACACAGCAAGTGAGTGAAGCACAAGAATGCAAAGGATTTCAGCTTGTCAACAGATGACAGTTAAGTGAAAAACCTATCTCCCCAGAATGGGGTTCTCAACCCCACAGTGACTAGGCTTGCAGCACACCTCTCACTGGGATAAGATTGTGGGAATGCTTCCAAAAGCCAGATTACAAGGGAAAAAAAATGAAATTCATAAAGGGCATTAGGGAATTTGCAGTTCATTTTGAAGGTAACTGATAGTTCTCATAGAATGTCACATCACTCCACCCCTTGATAAGAAGGGTCAAAGTCCAACTACTCATCTGCTCCCCAGTCTCAACATTCAAGAAGAAAATTAGTATTTGTTAGAAGAGTGAAGAGCAAGCAATGAGGGGCAGTTTGCAAAGACTGTAGCTCATGTTGTAGAGAAACCTTCAAGGCACAAGGCAAAGCATGACTCAGACATAACCAAATGTAGCAAGATCTGCATAATGCACTAATTCTGATGCCAAAACTATTCATATTAAAAATGCTGGCTTCAGAAAAATTTCAGGGAAAGATGTGAAAGTGTCTTCTAAGGAAGGTCTGCAGTCATGTTTCCAAACAGAAATGGAGAAGAGGGCAGACATGGAAGACATTGGATAGGCCTTTAAAAACACTGCATGAAAACAAAGAGGAAGGAAAGGGGTAAAATGCACGTGGTTCATTGTTATCAAGTTAATTTATAAAAAGAACACCACTACTGCCAGCATCAGTTAACTCTACTTATAACTACTTGTTAGAAATTGATCCACATATAACCCCATATTCATAATGCCACAACCTTGTCATTTCTATGTTATTTAACCACTTAATTCCTTAAGAGTTGCTTTAAAATTTTTGATACAGCCCCTACATTTGTATTTCCTCATACAGCTCTATGCCTAAAAAACTGTCGTCTTCCAGCCCAGAGACAAACATATGCAGCCGGTCAGATGGCAAAGCTCAGTTTCACCCTAGAGGGAGGATTAATGGATCTGATAAACTCATTCTCTAGGAAGGAAAAAAGCTGCAGCCAGACTGTTACTGAGTTTGCAGTGATGGACAGTTGGATGATACAAGGTAGCACTGACTGTTATTGGCTGCTAAATTACTTAGCTGTATCATTTGCCACACATGGGATGCCACAACAGTGAAAACTGAGATGGGTGGGATGGAGAACAAGCATAATTACTTGAGCATCAGGACTTCATCAGGCTGCAGAGTGAGTCACCACCACCACATTATATAGGAGTACAAATTTTGTGTACTTATCACTACTAAGGAAGCAAAACTTAGGCATTGTTCATTCTTACAAACAGTGATTAAAAGATTTGGGATTTAATATTGAGCAAACCTGCAGAGTAAAATGACCATCAAAATTAAAACAGTACTTTTTGCATATGATTGCATGTCAAAGAATTTTTTCCTTTGGAAATGACAGTATAAAGAACAAAAGAATAAGTAAAGTGAAAATATCAGAGGTCTTCAAAGCAAAATAATATTTTCTTTACTTGGCTCTTCAGTGGCATAAGATTTCCCAGTGCAAGCTTGTTTCCAGATGCAAGCAACTGCTATACAAGCATTTGTCTAGGAAACAAATGGCTAGAAATGTACACTCCTAATTTTAGTGAAGATTAATATTTTAAGGCCATCCTGAGTGAAATCAGAACACAAACGTTAAAACTGGCTTCTGTTCAGCCATATAGACGACAAGCAGTTGCTTACGCTAGGACTGCAGAGGAAGACCATGCATATTGCAGAGTTTGCTTTGCTGGTATTTTGCAATATTCTATTTATATGGCTTACCTCAAATACTGGAGTGTAAGCAAGGGAATGCTAACTCTTTTAACTGTTATCCACAACTTTTAATCTAGATTAAAACAAACTAGTAACCAGGAACTTCAGAAGGGCATGCTGCCAGGAAACAAGAAAGTCAAATGAAGAGAGATTCAACTTACAATTAGATCTTGAATAAATGAAATAGAAAGTATCCTCTTGACGCCATTTTCCACAATTACTCCAAGCCAATTAAGTGCACCCCAGTACCATAGGTAACTCTGTCCTCCATGCCAATAGCTTACAAAGGCAAACGTGAGCGCTGTGGAAAAGAGTGTTCCCAGCAGACTGGACTGAGATCCTCCCATCGGAACATAAATGTACCTGTAGGTGAAACAACAGATAACAATGCTATTAAATAGTTCACAGAATTCTCAGAAGAACATCCACTACAGAACTAATCTGTTATTTTGTGGCATCGAAAAAAATAATTTGAATAATTGCCTGACATTCTCTATTTACAGAGCTTGCCCTAGTTTCGGGAAAGCTGTAGACAACTTCACGAAATATGTGCATGCCACCATTCTGCAAAAAGACTATTTTGTGGTCACAGGAATTCTGCATTAGCCAAATGTATAGCACAAACTATATTCTCAGAATTGCAAAAGACAAGTGGTTCAGGCTTTTTAAACTCCAGCAGTTCTAAGCCAACTTACATACATAGAAATTACATGAATCTTCATGTGAATTTAATTTTAGGAATCTTAAAAAAATTTAAAACATTATATAAAGTCATACATATAGTCATTGCCCATAGAATGTTTTCCGTTTGTCAGAAACGTAGACATATATAAGCTTATTTTTAAAACCTTGTAATTTCTTTCTTTTTAAATCTTCCATTAAAAATTATATGAGCTGAAAATATTTTCTATCTGGTTCTCGTATTATACTCTCAGGATCATGCCTGCCTAATAAACTTCAGAGCGCATGTACCAAAAAAACCCCTCAAAACCTATATGAAGCATCCTGCATGCAATTATATTCTGTATTTAAACTGAATCCAGGAGTCAGAACCTTAGTCTTTAACTGATGCTTACAGATGTCCAGAAAGCAGCGCTTGTTCAGTAAAAATACCAGAAGCAATGGGATTCTGAAAGCTGGCACTGTTTTGTGGGTCACTTCCTGCCTGCCTGGAGAGCTACTTCCACTCCTCGTATTTTCCAAGTAGGTTTGGCCACTGGCTAGCCTTTATCTGAAAAAGTCAAATGTTTCTGTCAACACTTAGAAGAAGCTCATCAGAGAATGTAGTCACCATCCAGCTCATTGGTACCAGCAAGTAGATGCAATATACAAGAACTGCCAGTGACAGCTCTCCTCAGCTGTCATTCCTTTGGCACAATGCACTGTACTTATATTTGAGACTATTCCTACTTGCTAAGATAATTAAAGGTAATCTTTTTGCAGTGAAATTTTTATCTCTGGTTGTCAGTTTTTGCAGAAATAAATACTACCTTAAAAAATTAAAAGGGAAATTAACATAGTGCTTTATTTCTGATCTTAGGAAGTAAGAAAATACAGTAACAAGGTAAAATAAAGTAATGAGAGTATTTAAAAGGTAAACAGAAAAGTAATTAAAAAAACAACAGTCAAATGCTCCAAATTCTCTCTAGAGCATGACATCAATGCACCTTTTTAATTCAAACTGCTACAGGGAACATCTGATTACATTTATAGTGATTTTCAGTATAAGTGTGCTTTTTACTAAGCATATGAAAGTAAATAGAAATTAAGATCAATAGTTTTTATTTATGTTGTGCTTTTCTTCTCTTTCCCCTTCCTGTGTTTTTCTTGAGTCTAGTCTTTTCTCATTACATATATAAAGAAACAGTGTGGCAATAATAGACACTTGGATTTGCAATCAATTTGTCTTACAGCAGAGAAGTATGTCTTAGCGGTCTGTAACTCTGGCATGGAAGGTAACGTGAGCAGAGCCATAGATTTTGCTGCTTTAGCCAAATTCCTCCTATGCAAAGGACTATAGAAATTAAAGACCAAAACAGCTCATCCCCTCTTAGGACATACTTTCCCAATATCTTCCCTCTCTCTTTTAAAAGCCTGATAGTTTTATCCTTTAGGCAGGGCCCATTGCCATTACCAGTTCCTCTTGCAGGCTGGCCAGAGGAGGGCTGGCAGCCCCACTCTGCAGCCAAGAAGCCACCATCCCAAACACCGCAGCTCTGTGCCCTTGCGGCCCTGCAAGCACGGCAGTACCTTGTTTCACAGAGCTTCACCCCAGAGGAGCCTGAAACGGGACACTGCTGGCCCTGCCACTCTCAGATAAGCTCACTCTCCGTTGTGCATTTACTGAAACACAGCATTTCAGAGTAGCCCAGACACCATCAAAGAGACACAACCCTCTGAGACAGAGACCTTACTCTAAGCCCTAAGGAAACCCTTCTGATGACCTCATAGGGTTCTGGGTTAAATCCATGGCACAAGGTAGCTTTTTTACTGCAGAAGCAGCTCTGGGTTTCTGTACAGTCCCTTTCTCCGCACTGAGACAGAGGTATTGTGTAGGCACCAGCCACCCTGTCAGCACTGGCAGCCCCTGCTGGCACTGGCACTGCCAGGAACAGCCCCGCAGCACCAGCTCCATCTGCAATCGCAGCTTAGTTTAGGTTGGCCTAAATGGCTTTCATATTACTGTGCAGATAAAAAGTTATTTTCTGATTTTTAGTATTTAACAACAGCAGCTAGATAATTGAGCTCCAATAACTCTTAATTCTGATGAATGTTCAAGGTCAATGAAGTTTTAACTCCTAGTGAGGCCCATGGAAAATGTGCAACTGAAAATTCATTTGTGCTATCTTTTTGAAGATCCCTATGAAGAGGAAGCCGAAAGGAGTCACATAACTCTTTCATTAAGACTTCAACCTTCCCCTCCAGAACTGCGGAGGATCTGCTTCCTTGCCCAGAGAAGAAATGCAAAGCAGAAAGCAACGCCTCTCTCCTTCCCTGCTAGCTACCATAATGCAGCTGGCTGCCATTTCTTGTCACAGGGTCACTAGCTGCTCTCAGACTGCGTAGTCTTACTTCCCTTGCCAGGGTATTCCCGCTAGCAATTCTAAAGTAGATATACAGGACTGATGGATGCTGAGTCATTTCTAACAGCTGTGAAGACAAATCTGTATGCTCCCATGTTTTTTACGAATTAAAAACCATGAAAAATCCATTATTACGTTACAGAACACATCAAGAAAAAAAGTATTTGCTACCTCATCATCCATGCACATGACGCATCCACATCATCTACTTGCACATACACGCTTACATTGGCAGGGATGCATACAAGTAATGGGCAACTCGGACAGCACACAGCCGGGGCAGATCCTGGCTCCATGCCAGGCACTTTGTGCTCTCTGATAACACCAAAATTGTCTTGCAAAAGTACCACTGCAAGAGCCTTCATCATTACAAAAATGCACTTTGTTTGTTTTACGGCATCATGGTAGTTCAAAATCTAATTTCTCAGTCTGTATGAGGGGATCGAGTGCACCCTCAGTAAATCTGCAGATGACGCCAAGTTCAGGGGAGTGCTGATCTGCCTGAGGGCAGGCGGGCTCTGTCAGGGGGTCTGGGCAGGCTGGACCGATGGGACGAGGCCAGTTGTAGGAGGCTCAACAAGAAGTGCTGGGTCCTGCCCGTGGGTCACAACAACCCCACGCAGTGCTGAAGGACTGGGGAAGAGTGGCTGGAAAGTGCCTGGTGGGGAAGGGCCTGGGGTGCTGGTTGAAGGCTGGCTGGACATGAGCCAGCAGTGTGCCCAGGTGGCCAAGGCGGCCAACAGCATCCTGGTTTGTATCAGAAATACTGTGGCCAGCAGGACCAGGGCGGTGACCGTCCCCCTGTACTCAGCACTGGTGAGGCTGCACCTCGAATCCTGTGTTCAGTTTTGGGCCACTCACTTCAAGAGGGACGTTGAGGTGCTGGAGTGTGTCTAGAGATGGGCAGCGATGCTGGTGAAGGGTCTAGGGAACAAGTCTTATGAGGAGCGGATGAGGGAACTGGGGAGAAGATTCAGGGTGGACCTTATTATGCTTTACAGCTATCTGAAAGGAAGTTGTAGCAAGGTGGCTGTCAATCTCTTCTCCCAGATAACAAGCGACAGGAGAAGAGGAAACAGCCTTGAGTTGCACCAGGGGCGGTTTAGATTGGGTATTAGGAAAAACTGCTTCATCGAAATGGTTGTCAAGCATTGGAACAGGCTGCCCAGGGAGGTGTTTAAAAAATGCATAGATGTGGTGCTTGGAGACATGGTTTAGTGGTGGACTTGGCAGTCCTGGGTTAATGGTTGGACTTGATGATCTTAAAAGTTTTTTTCCAACCCAAATGATTCCAGAACTCTCAATACTTTCCCTGTGTGTTTACACAGAAGAGTACTCATTTGATTACAGAAAATTATGTTTACACTAAAGTGTGAGGGAGAATAAACCAAAGAATAGTATTATTGAACCAGATGACTGAAGAAATACATTACTTCTGTATTATCATTTACAACACACATGTACTTTGTAATGTAACAATTTGTTGCAGTTTAACCTCAGCCAGCAGCTAAGCCCCTCTCAGCCCCTCACTCACTCCCCGCAGCAGGATGGGGAAGAAAAGGAGCTTCTTGCAGTACATGAGGAAAGTTTTTCTGGCCTCCAGTTCATTAACAAAATCCCTCAGGAGGGAAGAAGGGAGGCAGGGCAAGAGATATTACAGGGCAATGGCTACTACACTTTGATGTCTTACATATCTGCATGCTTTCCAACTTTTTTCCTTCTTACCAATACTGTCTACCTACAATCTATCCTGCAGTTCCTCTGTACTGAGATTAGAAACTCGGGGGGTTACACAGAGAGCTTGCTGTAGAGTATGCTGATCTGCTGTGCCATATGCAGAATAGCATTACATAAATATCTCATTTTAAGCATCCACACAGCTTTTAAGACTATTCCCATCTCTAATCACTGAAAATCCATGGAGAAGCTCAAAATCCCCAGTTCAGGGACTGTTAGCACATAAAAGTAATCATGGGTCCTCATGGCAGACTAACAAAACTCAAAGAAACACCCTCTTAGCAGAATGTCTTAACAGCTCATAAGTAGATTACACATTTACTGTTGATGTGCAAGGAAGGCAGACTAAGCAGAAAAATGTGGTGTCCAACAACTTATCTTAATGTGCATACAGAAAAAGAAAACTCAACAGTTATTTGGTGGTCAGTGAGCCAAAGACAGATACATGAAGGAAAGCAACACAGCATTCTGCAAGGAGAAAAGGATGTTAAGGCAAGTAGATTTGAGGATAGTAATTGGTCATGTACCTCCAGGTTATTTTAGAGGAATAGGTAACACTGGTGCCCCTTAAGATCCATGAAATTACAGACAGGAAGATTAGACCTGTGGAAGACGCTTAGTATCAAAAAATGCAGGCCAGTATTTAAAAATAAAACATCAATTTCAGAGATCAAAAGTCAATCCCTGACAAAACTTCAGAGGTAAAATTTGAAGGTAAAAGAACAAAAGAATTCTAGGCAGGCCGTCAGAGAGGAACTTGTGAATGCCACAGGCCAGGCTCTGCCAACCATTCCTAGGCTGGGTAGACCTCCCTTAAGGACAACAAGTAACAACACTTCATGTTGTTAAGAAGAAAAAGTTGTGCATAGTAGGTTAAGAGAAGGGGGAAGAGAATTCCATATAGATTAAATATCTCAAAACATCTGGGGGGCATCTAAGGCACATAAATACAAACCAATATCGAGAGAACATTATACAGTAAAAATTATTTGGACACACACACCTGCCATGACCAAAACATATATTCTTAGCCTTCCCTTCCCAAGGCAAAGATGCTCTCAGTTTTAAACACGTTTCTATAGACTCTGCTTTGATTTCAAACTAAAACTTACATGCTATTAAACGTGTTACTTTCACAAGCAAAGCATAACTGTGTATGTCTTCTGAATAACCAAGTGCCTTACTTATAGTCATACTTATGGTAACTTAAATCAGTTTATCCACAGCCAGCAAGCTGTTCCATATACACAACTTAATCTTAATTTTAACTCACTTAGTGAACATTAGAGAATTAGATAAAATATGTAAATGGTAGCATTTAAATCCCTAAAGTAACATAAAGACAAACACAGTAGCTGAGGTATTCAAAAGTGACATTTACTTACAGAGAAAAACTTTTAAATCCAATAACTTACATTTTGTTAGTTTTCTTGAAGTGGTAATCTACACAACAATCATAAGAGATCTGACAATCGTTCCACTGGAAAATGCATAGCTTCTTTTCTTTCAGTGGCATATACATTATAAAGTTTTTATTCTGATAGCTTCATAAAACCACTAAGAGGAGCATTTTATAACCAGTTAAGAATCGCTCTGAAGGGCTTTTATTCCTTAAGGCCTCTCAATACGCTGCTCTTACATCCACATGGATGTAATTTTAAACATATTTAAATCTTGAAGAAAGTGCACCCTTTTAAATGCTGTTCTGGGGCTTTCTTCACCAAATGTTTAAATTTCTTCCTGAAGTAAGGACATACAGCAAGAAGCATGTTATCCATTATTCTTCTTCCCCTTTCCTTAGCTATTGTCTTGGAATGTCTTATCCAGAATGAGGTGAAATGTAAATTAAAAAAAAAAAAAAATGTTGATT
This sequence comes from Falco biarmicus, assembly GCF_023638135.1. NCBI lineage: Eukaryota > Metazoa > Chordata > Aves > Falconiformes > Falconidae > Falco > Falco biarmicus. The sequence continues at coordinate 12,400,993 of NC_079299.1, forward strand.
TGCTTGTAATGGCAAACTTCTTGTAAATAAATTTATGAGCTTTTTGTGGTTTATTTCAGGGAACATTTGATTCTCAAAATTCCAATGCCTCTCTAAATTTCAAAGCACTCAAGGGTTAACTAGTCATACTGTTTTGAGTTGGACAGTTAAACAGCCAACACAATAACAGTTAAAAAAGTAGTAATAAATCTTGCATCTTACATTCTGACAACACAAATCACTTGAGGTTCTGTACAGTGATGGTGTCCATTTGTGGACATGTACACAAAGTTTTGTTGAGGCATCATTATGCCTGGAGAATTTGACCCTTTAAGTCAATAAAAAGTCCATCATTAGTTACGAAAACGGTGCTCAACATCAGCCTAAATAATTTTGAGGATAAACTTAATATCCAAGTCACCATTCATTGTGCTTCTAAATTATCCCAAGAATTGTCACCACAAAAGAGATTTGAGAGGGGAATTCCACGTAGAACTGGAGTTGGGCTTCCTTTATTTATTTCAAACTCTTTCTTTACTGCATAATAAAAAGATTTAAGGCCCAGTTCTGCAAATTCTTACTTCTGGGTGAGCTGTTACAATTCCTGTTTTGCCGGTTCAAGCTGTCACTGACTTGACGGAGCTATGCAGAGTACGTAATTAAAGCACATCAGTAAATCTTTGCAAGACTGGGTCCTAGGTGAATATATCTGTTTTAAATCACAGAAATATATGCTGTAAACATGACTTTGAAGACTGAGCCCCACATATTTGCACCTGAAATAATAATAATAATAAAAAAAACCCCACAGTGTCATTTGGAATACCATTTGACAAAATTTCCATTAGGAGGGCTAAGCCTTGCTCTTGCTGTGAAACCCAAGTTTCTTAGGCCGTCCGAATAATTTTGCTGGGCTGTTAGCATAGTTGTTTAAGCTCTGTAAGATTCTCTCACCTCACCAGCTTAATGTAATGTTTAGAGAGACCTTGACAAATGCAGGTCCTTTAAAATGTTTAAGCTAATGTTGGATCCAGGCAAGCCTTGTTAAATTACCACAAAAATGTTTAATGAGATATTAAGTCCATTTGGGTTACAAAGCATTAATGAGAACATTCATATGCAAGAACATTTGTTTATACAAATATGACCTGAATTTTGGCTCACTTTCCACTTGTTAGCATGTTGCCCAGCAAAGACTGAGTGTGCAGTTTCCTACTAAAAAACTGAGAAGTGTTTGATGTATTTTTCTTCCCTTGCATTCAACACAAAAAAGATCTGACTTAAATCCATATGTCAATATGCAGATACTGGAGAATATTGAACAAATCATATAGAATTCACTTTTCCAAGGAAGCTCATGTTTTTTAAAAAAATCATTTATTTCAAATGAAATTTTCCTCTAAATCATAGTATTTCCTTTTAACAGAGAAACTTTCATTACCGATGGACTGCTGTGTTTAGTTTTCTCCTAGCTGCATCTAGGAAAGAAAGAAATCCTGAGTACCAACACCTGTTTGCAGTCAAATGCAAAACTAGCAGTCAACTACATTTGATCGCAATGGAAATGGAAGAGGTTCCAGATGACCAAAGCGCCAAAAGACTGGTTAAATCACTAAGCCCAAACCAGAGCCCCAAATATTTTGCTGACAGTAGGAAACTCTATTTTATTGCCAAATCTGCCCTAGAGTTAAGTGCCTATAGCTCGGCTACTGGGCAGGAGGGGGCTGTGTCTGCAGCTGGCTGACAGAGCCAGGAAGCAGGTACCTCCTGCCTGCTGCCTTGTAGAGCCTGCAGAGCTCCCTGAAGCTGTTCCGAACTGAACTCGCCTCAGGGGCCCAATTCATTCCTGATACTCACAATACACCTACCATGTGCTGATAATATCTACGCTCAGCAGCACAGCAATCAGGCTATACTCCTTTGAAAAGCCGGCTGGAGGAGGGATCTATTAATAGCACTGTCACTCTTCGCTTATAAAATGGTAGAGGTCAGGCTCTTTGCCAAGGAGACTGACATATCTTGTCTCCCAGAGGAGTGCTCCAGCTGTCTGTTACCAAACTGCCACCAGGCAGAAAAGAAAACTAGATTCAATGAGTGAATATGCAAGAAAAAACAAGTCTGTGGCTAGGGCATTACCCTGAGACACACAAGAGAGCCCAGTCCTGCTCTCTGCACCAGGAATTCCTCAGAGTGCCCTAAAGAATCATCAGATAAAATGCATAAGCAACACCATGAATAAAAGAACTAATTCTTCATCCTCATTTTCTTTACTTCTGACTCATATTGGAGGGCACAGCTCAAAATTCAGAGATCTGCATATCTGCATCAGAGCCTGCATAGGCATCGTTTTCCCACACAAATAAACCCTTTGCAGCAAACCTCTTCCCTTGCCATCTCCCCTCTCAGATGCAGCATGCATTCACAACAGCACATTTTACAATAGTTTTCAACTACAGCTAAAGCAGCAGAGATCAATTCTTCCTGTGTGTGTAAGCACACATATTGAACTATTTGTGGTTCAGTTCGTGAAAAACTGTTAAGTATGTGTCATTTGTTACTTTGACTGTGCCAAGAAGAAAGCGCTACATTTTCTCCCTGCTCTTAGAAAGCCACTTCAAATTCCATAGGTGCAAGCACAAGTTATTTAGCCATCCTGCTAATCTTAGTATGTCAGGTACATCAGACAAAATGCAGATCCATCTGCATCTGTGAATTCAGATGTTTAAAATACACTCATCACCATGTACTTAACAGCTACCTTTACAGCATATCTCTGCCAAAGGAGCGCATTAAATGTACTTACTACAATAGAACCTATATTATTTTCCTAATTAAAATATTTTTGCTTAGAGACAAGGTGATAAAGCTAAACAGTCCTCTGCAATTTGCTAGGTAACAGAAAAGATTGCTTAATCTTAACAGATTACTTTGCAGAGAGCTTGATAATTCTTTTGCACTTATGTATCACTTCGTACACATGCATGTCAAGGGGCTTTGTTAGTATCCACAGACCACACAGCAGTTTCACCAAACCATGCAATACCTTTGCCTCACTGGGCTGTATATTCTATAGACAAGCAGAAACCAAAGCGTCAGAAGACTTTCACCTGGGTACATCAGAAATACAAATTTTTGTGAGACCAGAATAACGTTCAAGATACAAAGTTCCAAAGTCAGTGAAGACTCAGTCAACATTACAACCTTCAGATTATAAACCAATGTCAACAAAATGTAATTCAAATGCATCTCTTAAACAAAGTGAAGGCATGTAATTAAGGAAAAGCAGAAATATGGAACAAAGTGAAGGCATGTAATTAAGGAAAAGCAGAAATATGGAAGAGACATTGCTTAAATACTGCAGGGAACTTGATGAATATCAATGTATCTGCTTAAGTACTGAATAGCATATTTCTCCAAATTACATGTGCATTAAATTTGAAGAGTTAACTTCTGACGCTACTCCAAGCTGTGTAATTCACTCACCTCTCCTAAATTCACACTTCTTAGAAAATACTGTCTGCAGTTCTGGGAAAAGACTTTATAAAATGCAGCCAAGGCATAGACATGCCTAGGCAAAGCTGGAATGACTTAAGATCATACAGCACTTTCCACACTAAAAAACTTCTATGCACTCTCCAGCCTGCGTCAAAAACCCTTCACACACCAGCAGAGTTAAATCCCCTCTGATACAGAGTACAATCCCTATTTATCAGACAAAATCTACGTTGTCTAATTGTTATAAAAATGAGAAAGGATATCAAATTAAGCAGAGTGAAGCAAAATATTTACTTTTCTTGAAGCGACAGCCTTAAATAACAATGGTCTCATTTTTTCCCTCATTTATAGAGAAAGCATAGACACACTCTCCTAACACCAGTTGGGAACAAATTTTTATCTGGATTGAACCAGAAGTAGGAAATGTCAGTTCCTGTAAAGTCAGCATCACCAGGGGACCAGAGCTACAATAAACCAATCAGCTTTAAACATACAGCAACAAATTATCCCAATATAAAGGTAATACTTGAGAAAGAAATGCTGTGGCTACAGCTAGAAATTTAAATGTAAATGTAAGAAGGGCAAAGAAATGGGGGACAAAAAAGGGTGCATGCTTAAGGAAAAAGGAACTGTAACAGCCTGTCAGGGGAAAAAAAATCATTTAGAATATCACAGAAAGGCAAGTAGAAAATGTACTATAAATCATCCTATCCTCCTACAACACTTAGCCATATATCTGTCCAGTTGTCTAAGGGTAGTTTGTTAGAAAGAAAACAAATAATGATTGATAAAAGAACAACTTCACATTGATTTTCACAAAAAGCCCCAAGACAATTAATCAACAAAAATAGTTTTAACTGGTAAGTACAAATATAGGCCAGAAAAGGTAGAAAATAAGTTAAAGACCATCAAGACTGTCAGCGGCATTCCAGTCTGTGTCCCTTCATGAAACTCTCTGAAAGGTATTCAAGGAAGCATCTGGTTTACACACTGGGTCACCAGTGACCCTTTTTTCCTGTTTTCTGCTTCTTGATATTTCAACAGACTGTAAAAACCAAACAGACACCTCTTCTTTCTTCAAAAGTGGGGGGAACCAAGCAGGAGGAAGAAAACTCCACCCAGCTAGGGAACTAGGAACTGCCTAACAAATTCCTGGTAGTGCTTGGGAACAGACTATGAAACAGCAGCTTGCATTCACATCACCCTTAGTACTCAGGGTTAATCAGCCAAGAAATAGCCATGTAGCTTCAAGGAGTTAAATAGAAACAGCAACACCAAACTGGCATGTTTTCCCTGAAAAACCTCAACTAAAACCAATTCTGTCAGTTAAAGTATAAACAGTAATCTAAAGAAAATCATGGTAGGATAGCTACATTTTAGCTTTGAAACTGCTTGAATTATTCACCAAATACTGAATGAAACATTTAAACTGCTTCAGTTTAAATAACTCATATCCCTCAGCAACAGGGTGTGAGTACCTTCCCAGGGCTGTAAGCTCCACAGCTGGAAGAGTATCAGACAGGTCAAAAATACCTCCACCCTACTGTAGTTTTGCCATGAAGGCAGTGGAGACAAAAAAAAAAAGGAAGCACATGCGCAGACAACATCCCACCACACTGAATGCAACCATGAGACTCTGCACCCACAAACCACCACTTGCGCAGGTATCACTCGACTTGGAGAGCTGCAAGAGAACACCAATGTCCAATGCTTTCTGTCTCCAAGCTGAGACAGACCCCTGCTTCCAGGAGCACTCTTTCTTTCCATAGATGGGTTACTTCAAAAAGAAGGACGAGGGGGGTACAGCATTTACACAGCTCCTCAGCATCCATTAACTCCTGGCTGAGATCAAAAGCTGAGAGGCAATGAAAAGGAACGCGAATGTCAGGTGCACCCTTACCAGTGATTTGACTGTTTGCCCTGAAGTAGACTAGAAATGCTCAGCCAGATTAAGGAGTCGTCTCCCGTTTTCCCCCAGCTTTTACCTAAAACTCGATCCTCAATTATGAGCTCATACAGTGGCAGAGCATAGCCATAGGGACAGAATTCACGTATACCAAAAAGTCCAATATAATTATCTGCAGTCAAGTGTGTTGATGACATCCTGGAACATCCGTTTAGATTTTAAATTTTTTGTTTAACAGCATCACTGCAGAGATTGATAATGATGATCCATCTCTACAGTACTGTTAAGTAATATTCAATGAGAACCGATGTGAAGTTGAGTGTGCATAAAGTTATACTTTCTCACTTTTACTTGCTCACCTATTTGATTAGTAGTGATGCTAGCCGCCTTCGTTTGTATTTCTCACCTTTTTCTATAAACTAGAGAGCCCCAAAGCCCCACAACAGCAGCCCTGTCTTCACGACCATCTGACAATTCTATGATTGCCTCAGGCTCCATTCTATCCTGTACACTTTAACACCATTGAAAAGAAATTAAATACAGTAATGTGACAGTTTAGGGCAGATCCACTAGCATAGAGACAGTAACAGGCTGAAACTGCTGGCCAAAAAACCATGAATGATGATTGATGGCTACGAACACTTCACCAGACACCCAAATCATTAGTTCAGTTTTCTAGGTTATTCCCAAGACAAAGGGAAAACACAAGTGCTCTGTTGATGCACATGCACCAAATTATTGCCAAGGTGAGCACTCAATTTCTTAGGCAGTGATAACTAAGATCAGTTTATTTGCTCCTGAGAGAAGAGGCCAAACCATATTTTCTTTTATTGACAGAAAGATTTTTTCATCAGTTTCAGATGGATAAGGATCCGAGTTCTATGCTCGTTTTCATTGCCAAGGACCTCTTGCACCAAGCCTCCTCTGCTCTACCCCTGAAATTAGCAGAAACAAACCTTTTCAAAATTTGAGAACTGAAGAATCAGAAAGATTTCTTGACCCTTCCATAGCTACAGAGATGATGCTACAACTCATTGCTATTTTAAGAGGAAAAAAAAAGAACTGAATAATTGTGTTTTTATATTTTTTTCCTGTGTGCATTCACACAAATGCTTTGGCTGGATGCTTGCATGTTCTGTGGGTTTTGTGGATGCAGGGGTAGGGTTCATTAAGCAGAGCACGCATTTAGCAGAGCAGCAAGACAAAAATTCTTTCACCACTAGCAGTCTTAGATCAGATTTAGCAGAGTGAACTTGACAGATACTTCTTCCAATTTTAATGTTATTTCAGTTTCTTCAGTTTCTGGAGTATACACATTAAAGGATTTCCATTTTAATGTTAAAAACAATGTTTCCTACATTAAAAGTTCTTTATTATAAAAACCTGATACCACATGCAAAATGCAATGATTTTCTTGTCTTACATGCTAGGCAGAATAGCTGTACATTTACAGTTATGACCTGGCTGTCCAGTTTTAATTATCTAAGCTTTCTTGTATGAAATCTTACTATGCTTCCACGATCTATTGATACTTTTACTTGTATATTGATTGAGAAGTAAGTATCTCAATAAGATAGAGAAATCATCAAGAAAATACAGCGCAAACTAAACCGCAGTCCTTAACATCAAGCTTGCCAGTTAATTCTTTTTCTGAGCACATGCACAGTACTAACTTTCAGCTAAGCTGTGAGGTGTCAGCATTAAGCTCAAATTTTATTTGAGGAACAAACATACACACACTGTTCTCTGTACCTCTGACTCTCTTCTGTGCCTTTATGGGATAAGCTGAGTGTATGAAACAGCCTCTTGAGGTAATCCCTCTTGGGCAGCTGTTGTTCCCTCACTCCCTCATCACCTCTCCTCTGAGCTGGAAAGCACATGCTGCTGGTGCTCCTCCTGAGATACCAATAAGTAATGGCTTTTCTGCTCCTGCCTGGCATTGATGAGAAAGCAGTAAGGTTGGAAGTCAAAGGATCTGATCAGAGACTCATTTAAGAAAGCTCCACCATCCGCTTAAAGCTACAGGGAACAGCATAAAGCTGACTGTAACAGTTGGTGTTAAAATCTTTAAAGCATCTACTGCTGGCAGAAATTGGAGGATTTTAGGTGGGGCTGCTGCCATTCAGAACAGAAGGTGTTTTAGCTCCTAATGTAGTAAGAACAAGGAGTGGACAAAAATGAATACAAGCAAAATTCAAATTGTAAATTAAGGTTTAGACCTAATTCTAGTTCAGTAATACACATTTCTTAACAATCGCAACCCCTGTGATCAACAGGATAAATATTTTTCTTTGCTTACTGTATCTGAGCAAGAAAATCTGGTCTTAGTTATCATACAGCATTTTTTAACCTCATTAATATGAGTTCAATATTAAATATGAGTACATTCTGCAAAGGAAGCCAAGCTGTGATTCTTGTGACACTTGTTTTGCTGAGTAATAGAGTTTAAATTAATAGCAAGGGCATTCTTCTCCATCTTCAGCCACCTTTGATGCCCTTTTTCACTTTGTAAAGGAGAGCAACAATACAAAAAACCACCATGCTGCTCCATTTTAACTCAGAATTTTTGAAGGGTAAGATTATCAATAAAATGTCTTTATGACCAATCTTTGGTTTTGTGAACAAAACATGTATCAAATACTTTTTGCATGCTTCAAAGACAAAGAAAGTAGGGGCTGAGTCCACTGTTCAAGAAAGAGAGAGAGAAGAAAAACAGAAGTAGCAACCACTGGTGCTTGACAAACTAACACCACTTAGACCATTGCAGGGAAGAGTCAGGTTGGCAGTAAGACAAAATATTTTGCTTATTTTATGCTGTCTGCTGGAAAAGAGGCAGAGAAGACTTATACCATGCAGGTTTGATTCCTGCAACTTGGTGCGTTTTGCACTGGGTTCAAACAAGATAAAGCAGCAGACTGCATCACCTGTTTACTGTAATCTATTAACAGCAACTGATCCACTCCAGTACTGTTTTAGTTAAAATTCAAGTGCAATACAAAGAAAATTAACATTCCATGCACTATTTCAGTACCACATCTAGTCATTGAGATTCAGTAATTAAGAAACTGTTCTCTTTCCATGTTCCTTATAGCAAGAAATAAAGCAGCAAAGAACCATTTTCTGAATCCAAGTATTTTATCTTTTCTGGCCATACCCATGCAAGGATCAATGACACCACACAGCCATGTCAGACAGAGGAAGGCTGGCTGCAGATAGCATCCAAAGTCAGGCAGCAGCCTGTACAGCGTGCTTGACACGTAAGACAAGCCTGTCCTGTCCAGGTTTCACAATTTTGCAGCTGATAATGCTACTTAGATTTAACATTTTGTCAGTTCAGACAACATCATTAGAGTACAAACACTGTTCTGCTGTTACTGGCTCTGAAAGCCATTAGGTGAATGAACAAGACAAATTACATAATTACACAGCAATGGCATATTTAAACTCTACTGATCCCATGTTAGGCATAGACCTACTGTCTTACTTAATTGGGACAGTATGCACATGCTAACATGTACTTAAATAGCATGTAGAACCCAAACCTTTTGAAGTGATCCAAAAAGCCTTCCATTACATATTCATCTTCTTTTCAAATGAGTAGTAACTAACACTCACCATTTTTTTCCTGTTCATCACAGGCTCCTGGATTACACATAGTATTTTTTCCAACATTTTCCATGCCACAAATGTGTCTCTTAGTTACAGTACCTACAGGATTCTCTCAAAAACCAACGCTGCTCTCAGATTACTGGTCACCAAATCTAAAGCATGCAGACTGATCCAGCTCTTAGTGCAAAGTATTCAAACATCACATCTTTGCCTCTCGAAAAGGTCACAAACTAGGACAATATTGTGACTTGCACAAGTGCAGCTATACCATCCTCAACACAATATCCAGCGTCCCTGCCTCAACACTCACCGTATCTCATGCTTTGGCAGGAAATCAGTAAGCCCTGGGCAGGATTTTACAACAGCATCCTGGTTTCATTTCTGAGGAAGGCTTAATAACTTACTGCCAGGTAATGCTGTACTGGGCTTATTAGAACACCTAGGAGCACAGCAAGGCCTGCATCCACGCAGCTAACTCCATGTGACTTTCTGACGTGCAAGAGGAAGAAAGGGCCAAGAGAAAAGATTAGAATGCTTTACTGACAGCACTTGACCAGTCCAAAGGAAGGCATGAATCAGTATCTCTCATTTTTGTTTGCTGTTCACAAGATATGAAAATATTCAAGTTGTCAAAAATGACCAAATGATCACCATAAGAAAATAACATGTTCACCTTCAAAGCCTAGGCTTTCTTAAATTGTTGTGATTCCAACATTAACAACAGACAAAACATGATTAAAAAAACTCCGAACACCATATTACATACACTCAAAGTTTTAACCCCTACTACACTGCATTGGGATCAACTTTATCTAATAACTGATTGAATACATATGCTTCAAAGCAAACACAGATAAGGATCTAGCTAACTGTGCTGGCATCATTTGCAAGCACCCTACTACTTGTTTTGATCAGTAGGTTTGCAGAAGTGGAGTAAAGATCATGAAAAGAATTCTATGTGGAAATGAACTGCATAATGAACATCATGCTTTTTGTTCCTATTCAGCATCTTTTTATTCCTATGCAACTAAAATACAAGACTCAATTTATGAAAATCAAAGCAGAAAATAAGAAGAAATGAGACACAGAAGTTAAGTGTATCTTAGAACTTTGCCATTTGACCAGTAATGATGGAAATGGTTTAATGCCCAGATGGCAATTACATTTTCAAATTATATTATAATTATTCAAATGCAAGTGACCTTGCCATGTGTAAGTCTTAAAAACTGCTTGTACACTAGAAAGAACAGATTTTAGACTGTTTGCAAGCCGAGTGTTGATTATGCTGAAACATTGCATACTGAGGAATAATGTTTTCTGACTTGGTGAGAATGAGCTGACTGAAAAATCTGTGCAGTACCCGGAAATTAGAAAGGGATTTAAGTATAAAGTGTCATTACTATCAATGTACGAATATGTGTCTCTTCAAGGGTGAAAGAACACAGCTAGTAGTCCTTTAGTCTCTAGATCCTTCAGCTTACATATACTCTATACTGATGTGTCTGATGCTAAAGATTATTTTAAATAAGTTTCTCATGACTTTTCTAAAAAGATACTATTTCCTCCTGCATACTTGGGAAGGGAGAGTTGCTTTCAAGGTAGATAAATTTACCATGTCACAATCACTCTTAAAATGCATAGAAAAATACCTTTAAAATATGCAATCTAATAGGGTTCAGCTGGTCCACATTCTCTCAACAAGGTTCAGTAAAGCTTCTCATACATCGTCTGCATGAAATAGATACATGGAAAGCCATATTAAGTCAGATAAAAGGTAAACAAAAAAAGATTTGTAACAATTGTAATGGTTAAAAATGCAGATTCCATTCTTCCTACTTCCCTTGCTGAAAGTTTCACTGAACGTCTCCTCAACATACTATTTATTCTCTGCATGTCATGTGTGATCCAGGATAGTATATCTATTCAAAACAATATTCAAAAGATTTCTGTTTGTTCCAAAGTTATTTTCAGGCACTGGTAAGTGTTCTGTATTTTATTTGAAACCGTCTGCTTGTCAAACCACATTCTTGCTTGTTCTATAAAAACTCATCTAATCTCCATCACTACAGTATCTAAATGCATTCTGGTACTGTGTTAAAAAAGAAACTAAACACAAACAAACCCACCATACTCTGTGGTTTATTCACTCACCAGAGAGGGAAGAATGTGTGTGCAATAAAGCATAGCAGTATGGCACAGAGGGAGACCATGAATACATTTTTCAAAGTGCATATGGAAATGAAGTAAGGTTTGAGAACCCTGCTCTGTCTATGGACTACGAGGTGATACCATGGCCTTTAGTCTGGGTGCTCACGACAAAACTGTGGGCTATATTACCAGGTAAACTCCCAAAAAAATCATCTTTAACCTGCATGTAGAAAGATGTGTTACATTTGAGAATTAGGGTTACTGACCCTGGTCTGCCTTCTAGATCTTTACAATGAAATCTTTTGGGTCTCTGTGCCCCGAAAACCTTTAACTTGATTAATACCTAGCAGGGGGAGAATTCTAAAGAATGCAGATTAGCTTTCATGTGTTTCCACATTTCAGTAATAGCCCATGGCAATGAAAAAAAAAAAAAAATGCACCAGAGTATTCAGTGCCAAGTGGACCGTTTGATGTACATCGTCACACTGTGGCACTATCTAGGAACAACAGAAGTTTCTCAGCAACAAAAGTTACAAAAGACAGCACTCTCTGAACACAATACTGTTTCAAGGGCACACTACATTGTGTTGCTGAAGATAGCTAAGCTAGAAACTATCTGCACAATCCAGAAAGCAATCGGGGGTGGGGGGGGTGGATGGACGGGGTGGACCAAACTATATAAAATCAGGCAACGTTGCCCTAGAATGCAGTTCCAAATCCTGTCCTGTCCTCCAGTGACACTTGAGTTGTATGAGCTGTACTTAACTGCACCAAAGAAGGAAACTGCTTATTATATTACCCATTATACTTCTGTAACTGTGTATGAAAATAGGGATGCCATCTATAGATATGAAACATTGCACAATGACAGCCTACAAACATACTATGTCACCAAAGGAAAAAAAACCAAAGATGACAAGAAGGTTGTAAACAACCTAAATCAATCCATTGCAGGGATAACAAGAATCATCTTCAAAGTCACCCTTCAGGGGTAAAGCCAATGGTTCGTAATTTGTAACTTAATCTAAAACACTTACCCTGGAGGCAGGGAAACAAGTGAAACACCTTCTGCTCACAAAACAATCAGAGCTTGCCCCTATTATCCCACCCAAACAAGCCCCTGCAATGAGTAACAGTGAACAACATGCACAAACTATATGGAGCCTAGTTTACGTTTTCAATGTTTGTGTGTGCACTGGATGTATTTGTATGTATGTTGGTCAACACAGATACTTTTAAAGAAACCTTGAACTGTTTATCATAATACAGGAACTCTTCCCATAGGACATCACGGAAATGCAGGGATATGACAAATACTTCCAGGACAGCCACAATATGCTGTCCATCAGTGCTATGGCTGTTCCAGCTACCCACATGGAAATTAATGAGACAGACTTTTGGAAGGTAAGAAAACAGACTAGGGAGAATGCAGGGTAGGTGATTGACAGGGAGCAGACACTGTAATTAGCTGGAATTACTGGTCATTGTTGCTACTTTTTTTTTATCATCATCTATTTTGAACTATTTTGAGACGGCAGCTTGGTAAGGGCACCACAGCACTAAGCAGGCTAGCTGAAGGGGCAAAACCAAAAGTTAAGAGTGGCAGAAATTATAAAGGCTAGCAAAAAAATCAGCTGACTGAGAAAAAAAGAAAGGCAGTGATAACATGAATAGACATTTTAAGAAGAATCATAGCAAAATTTACGCATCACCCCAAAATTCCAAACCCTTAAATGCACTGGGTGGCAAAGGTTATGCTAAAGAATTGAAATTGATTTAGAGGTAGAGAGAGACAGCAGCTAGCAGAAGAACACAAGCTACAGAGATAACTTAGGCATAGCCCTGCAAGATGCAATGTGCATCAGGTGCAATGATACAAAAGCTAATTTTCAGTAATTTTCCTGAGCATTTTTCATTTTTTAGGCAAAAAGCCTCAAAACCTGTCAAAAATCTCAGGTGTATTTTGGGATTGACAACAAAAAGGCATAAGATGATAATGCTTTGCTATCTACATTTCTCTATCACATATCATGTAAATGCGGTATATTTTTTTTTTCCACAATCAAAACCTACTGCATTTTCTACAATTCCATTCATTAGATATATATGCTGCAGATAAGATGTTAGAAAATGTTGGTGCTGTACCAGAAAAATGTGATTGAGACAAAATTTTATGTAACTAGTAATAAGTGAAAACAGCCTACCTATTTTAATGTTAAGTATTTCAGATATTTACTTATTTATATTATAAAAACATCAAGATGCAGGCTATTGAACCTACAGTTCCTAAACCCAGGTTAAGGTATTTAATACGTATCTCCACCATTTACAGTATGTATATGGTTTTTGGAGAAGTCTAAGAAAGGAAAGGATAATTACAAAAACCCATATACCAAATCTACATACACACTTCACAACACAGTCACATTTAAAACATCCTTCACCTTAAAGATAAGTGTCTTTCATCACAGTCTTTGATATATACCATAAAAACTTCAAAGGCTAAGCCACAGCAATCTGAGCTTGAATTCAGTGTAATTATGTAGGGAGCTGGCAAAGATCATGTTACCGATTTCTTCACCTTTTCTCACAGTGGTTGCTGCACTGTGGTGACTGGACTTCCCTTTTTGTGCAAGTTGCTGGGCCAACAAGGAGAGGGTGCACAGATGACCAAAGGAAAATTGGTCATTGGAGGTCTTCCCAGATAATTTAAGGCAAATGGCTGTAAAGGAACTGAAAGACAACAAAAGTTTCACTGTCAGCTTCAGCTAGCTTATAGCAAAAGTGACTGGTATGAACACTGAGTTAATGTGGGCTAATGCAGTAATCTGCTTAGAAGCTACCTTCTTTAGGATACAGTGAGAGGTTTTAAATGAGTAATGTTACAAGTAATTAATGGATTGAGATCCTAACACTAAAAATAACGAAGTAATACAAGACCTGTACAAAAAATCCTAAATCAACTTATGAATCCTATATGATTCGTGGTGCATCCACAGTAGCTGTAGTAGGAAATGCAGTAACAAAGAGACTCCATCGGCTTTTCATGTTTCTTTGTCCAGAAGATAGTTACATGGACCAGTGCACTGGCCTCATCATATAGGAATTCTGGCTCAAAATAAGGGTTTAGGGAGGAGACACCCAAGATGGCCTAAAGAGCAATCATAATGTATAGGATAAATTAAGCACCAGGAAGGAAGGATGAACAGAATTTTAACAGCCAGACTGGTGAAAAATGGACACCAGAGCCAAATATTCCTGACACAAAACTGTCTCATGACACTTATTTGAGACAAGGATTCACAGCCAAAAACTTGTTTTAGATTCAGATGCAAAGTCATGGCCTTCAATGTGTTGTGTTATAAAAAAGAACACCTATAAGAAACTAAGTAAAGCAGATATTCATCTACAGGCACATATTACAGAGCATTTTTACCTTCACACAGAGACATCTATTACTGCAATACTCCGGAGGCCCATCAGTTTGGGTAATATGTAGATAATGCACCCAGGAACACAGACAGCTAGGACTCAGCACACAGTGCTTAACCCACTGGTTTTGTAAGATAAAAGCAACACATGTCTCTTTATATAGTGCTTTATTGGCCAGCCTGTACGATTTACCAGGACTGCAGAATCCAGACATGAGCAAAATAATGACAACAAAATACGTGAACATCATTCTTAGGAAGTGGAGTTTTTTTTCTTTAAGGACCAGGAAAATAGATGGCCCTGCTAGAACAGCAAACGGTGCAAAGATGCTGGACATCACTTTGAGGAAGAATATTCTCATGTAAAAAGATCAATGGGAACCTATCTCAGAACAGCTCGAGTAACTTGGAAAGAGACTTTCTGGAGACCTTTTCCATGCAAAGAAGGTTTTTATTTCCCAGTTCAGAAAGGCAGGATTGGAAAATTCATTCATTTCTGTCATTAAGTAATTGAGAGTCTGTTAACTAAAGTGGTTGTAGCAGTCTCCTGCCAGGGCTGAAAGACAGGGCGATAAGCCTAACACAGCTAATTACAGCAGCAACCGTCCTAAATCCTCTCAGAATCTGTTTCATAGAAATATCACTTTTCTGTGGAATAATTACCTCTTACATGCCCAATCCTATTCCTGACATGCATATTTTAATGCTCTGACATTTTAATGCCATCTGCCACTAAGAAGCCCAGCCTGCTGTGCTGTCAGAACCCAATCCACGCACGATCTTCCTACTCCCCATCATTTCAGTCTTCCCCTGAATACAAGAGAATTGCTTCTCCAATGCCTGGTGTTATGATTTACTCTTTGGCAGCATGGGTAGGAGACACTACCAAAACCAAACCACAGCAATTTTCAGCCTATTTGTACATGTTCTGGCTATGGTTTGTGTAAAGCAAAGAGCTTTACATTGCTCTTGGAAGCACCAACTGCCTTTAGATCATGTCTTCTGAGGCATTTGTGTATGCAATAGAAATAACAAACAGTTCCAGTTCCTCCTCCTCAACCCATGGCAATAGAGGAAAACACCTCCTCTAGTATCATTTACCTCAAATCAGTGAAGGGGCAGGTACAATGAAATTATAAAGTGCCTTCAATCAGACGGGATTAGTTGAGGCTCTTATCTTTACTTTCCAGTATCTTAAACACTGGCAACATTACCTTACAGCAAAGCAAAGAGAAACAAATACATACACCACAGAGACACAAAGTTTTGTCTCTGACAACTTGCATAGTAGGAACAGATTTTATTTTCTTTTTCCCCTCTGATTTGATAAGTCTAAACAGCATGGCTTTACATTTCAGATTAAACCAATAATGCACTAATAGTATTTAGGAATGAGTTACAGCCACTAAATATTTTCCCCTATATTTGTGCATCTCAGTAGAGCCGAGACTGTGCGCATACAGGTAAATATGCGGAATACAAGGAGGAACAATGTTTATGTCCCTGTGCGTGGTAAACTAGTTATAAAACCAATAGACTTAATTCTAATTCTAGTTACATCAGTTGTGAGATAAGAGCGCTTCTACAAAGGAGGAAGACTGTAAGTAATCCTTAATCACTAAGTGATTGAAAATACAGAAGCATTTTCCAACACAACTATATCGCAAATACTACATATGAGACAAGTAAAATTGAACTACTGTCCTCTGTTCGTTCTACCTTTGTGCTCCCCCATTATGTATTCCATACTTCCTTTTCTAGGTCTAGTGATTGACATGTATTATCCATTCCTATCAGGACTGAAAGATCATTGGCACTGCCATGTCAGAGCTCCCCTCCTTGCACACTGCCACTAACAACTCTTCTGACCTGAGATTTCCCACAAAGTCAGCAAAACTGCACAACTGGTTGCCAGGTGCTCATGTATAAATATTTCATTGATACCTTTTTGTTTAGCAGCAACAACTCTAAGAAGTGCAGATGGAATCATATTAAACCCAGAATAAACTAATACAGATCGCAAACTGGTTTATTACATATAAAAGAATGCAAATAAACCATCTCTCTTTAGAGCTCCCTTTTGTTTCTTTGTATTAAATAAAAATGTTGATTAGACATCTTTTTAAAAAAATCTGCTCTCTGGAAATTACAGCCAAGATAAACCAACAAAAGAGAGGAAGCCATGTTCATTGTCCAATGTATATGTAAATGAAGCAATCTGGGAGCTTCCTTCATTAACATAATTTCCTCATGGTGAGTACTAAATTGATTACATAGAGAAAGAACCCCACACCCCCTTAATGCTGACCATAAATTAAAACCAAATCAAAATGTAGGAAAACCAGACATGCCCAACAGAGTATATTGGCTTTAAACACTTTTGTAATTTGTTTCAGCACTATTAAAGTACATCTCTGTATACCTTACAGTACATTTTGTCCACAAGACAACAATAAAAACATGGAATGTTCTTATGGGGAAAGCTCTCAAGCCTGCTCTGGGGATCCAGCATGCTTGGACGGCTCTCCAAAACACCTCTGCACTAATGCAGGCAGCATGGGGAACGAAGTCCCTGTGCAGTTACATGACTGGAGCGCTGTCTTCACATACAGATACAGGCTCTTCAGGAAGGACAGGATAGGAAGGCCAGAAGAGGGACTTGCCCACTATGTGCGAGAGCAGCTGGAATGCCTGGAGCTCTGCCTAAGGATGGGTGCCACTATACTGGGTATCTGCTAGAGACCTGATCCTGAAGGAGATAAACCAGAATAAGCCTCATGTTCACAGACCATGGTCCTCATGGGGGACTTCAACCACCCCAGTATCTGCTAGAAGGACAATACAGCAGCCCTCAAAGAATCTAGCAGACTTCTGGAGTGCACTGATGACAAGTTCCCAACACAGACTATCAAAGAACCAACAAGGACAGGCGCTCTGCTGGACCTCATACTCACCAACAACAAAGAACTGGCTAGGGATGGGAAAGTCAGAGGCAGCTTTGGCTGCAGTAACCATGAGATGATGGGCTTCAGGATCCTCAAAGGAGGGAGCAGGGCAGAAAGTAGGTCCACAGCCTTGGATTTCAAGAGAGTAGACACCACCCTGTTCAGAGATTTGTTTAAAAGAACCCCAAGGAATATGGATCTGGAGAGAAAAGAGGTCCAGGAAAGCTGGTTGATATTCAGGGATCACCTCCTCAAAGCTCAAGAAAGGTCCATCCTGACAAATCAGAAATCAAGAAAAGGTAGCAAGAAGCCTGCATGGATGAGCAAGCAGCTCCTAAACCTACAAGAGATGGAATTACTAATTTCACTGTTAGTCTTCGGAGGCCTTATGAGTCTGAATTATGGGATGTTTTGATTGTGGATTTATTTTCAAGTGATCCTTCTGAGAAGACTAGGATCTACTGCATGCACCTCAGGGCAGACTTTTGCATCAGCAGTTCTTGGGGACAGCATCAGGAGCTAAAGTCACATAATCCTTCAGAGAAAAACAAAATCTTTATTTCTATATAACACAGAAACAGAAAAAAAAAAGAAGTCTGTTGATCTCAACAGAAACACAAGGATCTTCTTGAAGAAAATTGTATGTATTTTCAAAGTCTGAAACTGTATGTCACGTAGACACAAACAACAAACCACAAAATGCTGACACAACATCATGTCATTAAAAACTTTGTTTAATAATGAGGAGGAGAAAAATCACTTTACTCCTGTGGAAAGTGGCCTAACACTTATTCATACATATGCAGTTATTCACATACTACTACACTTTAAAAAAAGTTCTCTTCTTACTATAAGCTGGCATAAAATATCAAGTCAGCAATTCTGTGGACCGATATAAATATTTAACATCTACAAAATAAGTCACAACAATATGCTTCCATTGTACTGCCCTCAAGAGATTCCATAGGATACATGAGACAGTCAGCATGCTGTGACCACTCTGGCACAGGTTCTGGAGAGTCTATGCTACTTCAGTAAAGTGATAATCATCACCCAGTCAAGATGTATGCTGCCTCCGAGACACTGATTATAATCAGCACAAAGAAATGTCAGCTTTCTGTGATGAAGCGATTTGTCAGTCTGATCCTAAATACAATTAGTGTATCTACAGCTCTAGCAAAAGCATGTAACTCCAACACATTTGCTTCCACAGCTGAAACATCTTAATGAAAGCAGTCATAATTTTTGTAATTTACTTCTGAACTCTTCAGAGACACTGTTAGCGGAAGCGAGACACTTCTGCCTGAGTATTGCTTTCTGAGCCTTTTGTTTTAAGCCATGCTTAAAGTCAAATATATTTGAGAAAAATAATTTCAGGTCTTCCCCATTTATTTGGTCAGTGCACTTGACAGCACTTCATAAAACATTGTGTCATTGCTGCTTGTTTGAGATGGATCAAGTTTTCATTTTCATCCGTTCAACATGAGGAAGAAAAAACCATCTAAAACAGCAATGTAAAGCACAAAAGAAAATTTGGAGAGGAACTAATGTCACGCATGGTACTAGACACTCACTTTTTGAAACTCACTTTTGAGCACTATGCCTCTGACCTGCACACTCTTCTCTAAGCACTGTCCAAAAAGCAACAAAGGTTAGTGTTCTGTAATAGATACTTGCCTCCTAGCACCAAAATATCTTTTAACTTGGCAACATCATAAGCAAATAAGACCATGCCTACTTAGAGCAATCTATGTATCACTGTATCACATTTGCAGTTTTTTTTACAGAACTTGCCATAACTCTTCTTTACAGATTGTGCCCAGAAATTCAACCATGGACAATTCAATCACAACTTTTCACTTAGTTATAGCTATGCTAACTTGCCAATATTAATTTTTGAGAATCAAAAATCAGAAGAGCGAGCTTGACATCACATCTAGAGGAGAGTACAAATAACAGAAGACTGGCCTGAAGAAGCCATTTCTGCCTGGTGTATTCAGCACTTAGTCCCTATTAAGGCTATTCTTTTTTATACAGAATTGAAATACTGATGGCTTCTATACAATTTCTTTACTTTAAGTCTGGGCTTAATTCCTACCTTGTTACAACAACTCCTGTAGGCAACTGGAAACGTGCACAAGACAGAATGCCCTGCAGTACCACAAACCAAAACCGAGGCAAAATGATTAGAAAATGGCAAAACTATTCATTATAACTTTTGCTCCTTAATCACTACTAGAATCATGCAAAGCTCTGATCAGACTGTTCAAAACACCAACAAATCTTCACTTCTGGAGTCAGGAATCAGAATTCAGGGAAAATCTTGCAAAGGTAGGTAGCTCAATGAACTAGAACTGTTGCCCATAAAAGTTGGGATAAAAAGTGATGGAAATCCTGGCAACAGAAATTCTTAAAACCAGATTGAATGCAGCATGACCAGTACTGTAATAAAGAGCAGAGTAATGCTCCAGACCACCGGAGGACCACTAAGAAGTTATTCTCCAACTCCAAATTACAGAAACCAAGGGACAATAAAAGCATTTATTTCTCATTGTATGTAATCACTGCAACTAAGTTAATCCAAGAGACAAAATGTGGTTTTATATTACCGAAATCAATTGTTCATCTGACAAAAATTAAAGACCACTAACCCTTCCTGCTAAGCCTAAGCTTAATTACTTAACGTCATGCCAACATACAGAGAATCATCTTGAAATAACAGTCCAGATTTAAAATATTAATCTGAAGCACTATCATCAAATTCTAGCATGCTTAGGTGTTTCTTAAAATTGTCTCAGACTATGCAAAGTATGTATTTTGTATTTGCAATTGTTACTTTGTGAGGAATTAATTGGAAAAGTACATTATACTTAATATTGGTGGTCTGTCTTCCAGCACTTCTAATGCTAAATAAAGCCTAATGATTTCTAAATGTAAGTATTATCTCCTTTCACATTCCTTTTTGTCAGTTCCATAGATTCAGGGATGATTAGCTCTATGAAACCTGTCTGTATTTTAACAATAGGCTATATGATCTAAAAAGCAAGCAACACTCCCCCATTTTAAAAACTGCTATGTGACTGCAAGTGCCATGAGTGAGAGTCTGGCTCCTACTCATCGTTCAAAAAGAGCAAAGTGCTGCAGGTAGCCCCTTCCTCAGAGGGCATTTCACCTACACAGTAGTAATTCCAACCCAAACCCACAGAGTCCAAAAGCTAGTGCACACTGCAAACCATCACACATGAAGATGTCACTCCTGACGCCAAAAGTTCATGAACTATAAATTGCTCAAGACAGTTTGCCAACAAGGCTTGACCCAGCTGTACACACCTCCTCACTAGCTACTCTCTGCTGACCACCAGCAAAGACAGAGAGTGCTTGGCCAGGGTGACCTCTGCTCTAATCACTCACAGCTACTCTTATCTTAAATTTAAGTCTTGCCCTAAACTACCAGGTCCCCAAAGAAAGGTCTCCCAAAATCTGAGGAACTAAACATGACTTCAGGTGAGCTTCATTTCTTCGAAGCGGACACGCTGTCTCCAATTTAAGAATCTCACCCCTGAAAGCTATAATTCTGTCTAACAATGCTTTGATCTTGTGCAAGTTAGCACTCATATACTTGAAATATTAATTAAAAAGTCAAGTGATTACCTGTTTTCCTCATCCAGTACTTAGAATGAAAAAAAGCCATTGCAAATTTGAAGATCCCATTCTTCAGAAACATATTTTGTCCAGTCATGGCTTGCAACTAGTATTACATACAGTTCTTTGGTACCACTTACTGTATTCTTGCAGCACTACCCCAAATAAAGAGTATAAATGCAAATTCTCTCTTTACACTGATCATACAAATATCAGTCTGTTGGTTGTGACTAGATAACAAACAACTTAAAATACAATTTTTGGGGGTTATTTTGTTGGTTCGGTTCAAATTACAGCGAGGGAAAGAAATCATAAATGTAATAAAAAAAAACATTTCCACAGAGAGGGAGAGAAAGAGGATAAAGCATGTTTCCATGGTTACTTTGTTAACCATCTCCATTTTGGTGTTTACATAGTTTTAAAACTAAAAGACACTATAAACAAGAAATGAAATATTTATTAATATCTATGTTACAGAAAGCTCCCACCATATATCATGTCTGTTTCAACAGCTGACTGTCCGATTAAGCTCTAAGAGATGCACTGACATCTACTAGTTGCTGGTGCTATCAAGTACGTTATAAGGGACAAACCCTTACTCAACATGCACAGAGGAAGCCCTTGACTCAAGCTCATTTACTAATATTTCATCTGTAATTTATTTGCAATAAAATATGATGCCTTGCTTTGAGACCAATGATAAAATTGCAGGTGTCTCACTCATAAGTGAAAGCTCTTGCTTGGCTGTCACGAAAAACTGACTGACCACCAAATGCTGCTCTCAAGCTCTATTTGCTTGAACAGCTGCAGTTTTAATCACTTCTAAGGCAAAAGAAGTTCCTCTTATCTTGTGTCATCACCCTAAATGAAAGGTTAATTCTATGTAACAGCACTTTCCAGCAGAATTGTCATATAAATCAAGTAGTTTGGGGTGGGGTTTTTTTCATTTCCTGGAAACTTTTATTTTAGCTATGCTTCTTATTGCTTGGGTGAGGAATGACAAGCAACTCTGTGACACCACTAGTACTAGGAAGACTCCATACTTGCACTTTAAAGCCCAGAAGTTCTATAAGGAGTCCCCAGCACAGGGAATTCTGGAGGTATTTTGGAGTCCTTGGTATTTGGAGATCAACTTCATTCAGTTAAGAGGCAAAACAGCCTCAAGTTCTGTATGCATAGTCATCACACAATGAAGCTAATTCCAATATTGAAAGCAGTCCTGCAGTACTGACTTCAGTAAAAGGTGCTAAGTAGAATCATAGAATCATTTAGGTTGGAAAAGACCCTTAAGATCATCAAGTCAAACCGTTAACCTAGCACTGCCAAGCCCACCACTAAACCATGTCCCCAAGCACCACATCTACATGTCTTTTAAATACCTCCAGGGATGGTGACTCAAGTAGTACAGTACAGTCTATTTAAGTACCACACAGTGACTGAGAGAGACATATTTTTCTAAGCAGCAAAATTTTTCCTGCTGCGTACTACCCAAAGTGTCCTGGAAACTGTTGTGCAGCTTGAACACTGTCAGCCTGTCTACCATCCTACAGGCATACTTCTGCATTTCAGTGGTGCTTTTGAAAACATTTCTATCGGTGAACAAATTTGTTATTCTTTTGGACAACCTGTGAATCTTGTAGAGGGTCAGCTAATCTCTCCTCCACAGCAGGATCAACTCTACTTAGGTCACTCTTGAACAGCATTTGCTCCTGAGTTGTTGCTATGCCCTGAAAGCATTCAAATGAGAAAATTTACCTGAGCACCTCATGGCCTATATTTTGGCTTCCTTTTCCCATCCATCCATCCATCCAAGATATTTTATATATATAAATAATATAATTATTATATTTTTTTAAGTCTGGCAGAACTCAAAAAACTACTGGAATTTACATTCTAATGCTAGCTCCCTATTGCTGGTCAAAAAATTAAGTTCAGTATTTAAAACCACTCTGTCTCACTACCAAGTTGTAAATGTCTAATATTTAATATTTTCAGAGCAATAGTCTAATCCAGATTTGAAAAGTAATTCATTCTACCAAAATACTAGATATATTTTGAAATAATCTCTAAATCTACTAGAACTGTCTCTGAAAAGCACTAGCACGTGGAATGCCATTATCCTTATAGCTAGAGAAGATAACATTCATTATATAACATCAATATTGACAAAAGATAGCAGAGCAATACTTTTTACTTACACATCCTGATTCTCTTTACATTAGTCAAGTGGAATTCTGCTTTATTTAATGCTTTTTAAGTTTGGGGTAACATCACATAACTCAGGCAAGCAAACTGCATTTTGCTATTCACATAGAACAGAACAGCAGAGTCTGGCTGGAAAGTGGAGTTACTTTTCAATCAAGTGTCCAGCTATGTTGCTTGCAAGAAAATGCTAAATCTTCTCCAGGAGAAAACAAACAAGAATTGTATGACAGCTGATAAAAAAATATTATCCTTTGATTGCCATGACCTTAGCTTGTTCTTCAGCACTGCATGGAGGTACTGCAATTACATTTTTGGGCTATACTAGGAAGCCTACAGCATGTTACTTTACTTTCTTACTTCAGACAGTAAGGTAAATAGAAGTCTGAAGGTTCTGACCCCTTCAAAAATATGAGTACTGCCCAATTATTTTTTTTTGGGGGGGGGTGACCTTTAAGACAGAAGTCTGCATGAGATTTTGACTCACAGAGCCAAATTTCTTTAGGAGTGTTTCCCCTTAAACAGCATATCATAAACAACATATATTTGCAAAGATGTTAACTGACAGAGTGTACACATGCTGTATTGATTTTACCTTAACTGCTTAAAAGATCACATTTTACTACAGTTCCCTATTTACATTTATAACCTGACCAAGTAAATGCAATTAAGAGCACATACAGACCACAATTATTTTTTTTACCCTAAATTTGTATCTGTAATAGAACGATTCCAAATCCAATAGTTACTCCCTGTCCTGTTTTATCATCTGTTCTTGGTGTTACGTAAAGAGCTTACACTAAATATCAACATTGAGCTCTTATATAGCATTCTTAATCCATAGATCTCAAAGTATTTTACAAAGGATGATCATCATCCTGCTTCATCTATGAAAAGAAAAAACACGGAGATCTTCAGGTTGAAATTCGGATCTCGTTGAATTCCCACAGTCCACGGTGAAGCTACAATTGCACTTTACATCACAGTACCACCAGTCAGCCAGAACAGCATTCGTATCCACAGACAGACCCCAGAGCCTTCAGTAACACTGGTGGCCTGTGATTTGCAATAAGGAAATCCACACACCACTTAGGCATCAATCCAGAGAGAATATGGCTTTCAATATGGTATCTTATTCAGCTTGACATTCACTAAAACGCCTCCCACCCCACATAGGCAGCACTTTCAAAAAGTGTACTCTACCTTCTCCCGCGTATCCTGCTTACAGCTATAAACAACTAACATTGCCATCAGTGCTGTAAATAACTACAGTCAAGTCCTCTACTCCGGCTTTGCTACTGAAATCAATACTGCTGCATACACACAGATACCAAAGTCTAATGTCACCATTCGGGTGTCTCAAAGTATTTTCACCTGCACACTGTAACCCCCAAATCACCTGATCTGTGGGTAACTAGATATGAGTTAGGAAGCCTCCTGCCTTCATCCTTTCCTCTCCTCTTCGAGATTTGTTTCTCATGTCCACCCTTTGCACCTTGCTCTAAGGTAGATGTTTAAACTCAGACTTCCTTAACTCTATAAACTCCCTTAGACCATTCAGAAAACCTGGAACCAAGTATTGGAGCTTGGAGGGACAAGGACTGGAAATAGACTGCCTACTAACAACCACACAGGTTACTGGGGTGCCAATCTGATTGAACCTTCTCCATGCTACCGCATGGCCATAAAATAAGCAGTAATGCTATCTACTTCTGTAACGCATCTGATAATGTACTACCTAGATGTGATGATCTGAGAAAACTTCGTCATTTATGACTTTAGATTGAAGTTATGGGGTTATTGTTTTGACATGTTATATCACAGCCACCTCAAAAACACTTTGGACCCAGACAAAGTCAAGCAAGACCCTCAGCACAAAGATGAGCTGAAGAGCTGTGACCTTCAGGAGAGGATATGGCACACCTCAGTCCCCAGAACACTCCACACCACAAAGTAACCAAGGAAGAGAAGTGCATGCCAGCTTTCCTGCCTACGGGGACAAAGGCAGTCATTCTGTATTCCACCGTGCTAACCCCGATGGGTCATTCTGAGGAGCTGTTCCTGGAATCCCATATGTTACATGAACTACTACTCTCTGAACTGGTGTTTTGAGGAAGACAGGGCACAACAGCAGAGAAGGTCTTAGAATAGATTGCTTCCTCTGGGACGCACGTTTCCTAGAACGGGACTGTCTTCCAAAAAACATAAAGGCAGCCTTATGGACTCCCATGCCATTCCCTGGAACATTTGCCACGCAGAGCAAGACGTTCTAGAGAAAGCACAGCTTAAACACGCAGTTTCCCTCATCGCTAGGTGCGGAAAGCCCACCTGCAGCTCCGCGGCTGGCGCCAGGCGGCTCCCGGTGCCCGCCTTTCGGCTGTCAGGCCAGGGGCCTGGCTGTGAGGGCCCGGCCGTGAGGGGCCGGCGCGGCGCTGAGGCAGCGCAAGCCCCCGCAGCCGGGCAGCGGCCCCGCCGGCGGGCAGCACCGGGGCAAGGCCGCCCCCTGGCGGCAGCGAGCGGCCGCCAGCCCGGCTCGCCGGGGGCCGGGACACTTGGGTGCCCTTCTGGAAGCACGGCTGCTGCCAGGGCTCGCCCTCGGACTGAGGCACCCAGAAATAAAGCCATTGTCATTTAAAGGCTTTATTTTCTCCTGCACGAAAAACAGGGCGGGAGGTTGATGACACGTTTCTTTTTAAGGGGAAGGATGACAGGTAACCTCAGAGCAGCAGCAATTCAGATTACAAAGGTTTAGCCTGAATCACATGCTGGCTAAAATGTAATTTACGGCAGCTGTGCCGCATACAACTAATTTACCAGAAGATGGGAGTAGAAAAGAATGCTCCTTTCATCCTATTTATTTTTCCCACATTTTTTCACAGCACTGGCCTGCATCTTAACAGTTTCAACAGACTAAAATAGCATGTGGCTTTCCAAAACACATCTAAAACATAAAACATAAAACAATTTTGAGACTGAAGTTTATGCCAACCACATCCTACTATTTGGAAGCTATAATTGTGTCTCAGCATGACAAAGTAAAAATAAGAACCACAACACGTGGAATAAAAACAAAAAGAGACAACATGAAAAGTGAGAAAGAAGAATTAATAAAAAAAGAACAATGTTAAGCAAAAACCTGTAAATGCATACTCTAGGTCATATGAAACCTTTATACGTTTAGCTTCAACTACAATTTCTTGGTGGAACTAGAAATATTACATAAATAATATTTTCACATAAATGTTTCTTGTGTGTTCAGTTCTGTGACTGAAATACAAGTTGCTTCAGTTCTAAAAGATGCAGTTACCCAGACTAAAATCACATGTGAACTCCAGCCAAATTCTGGACCTTATATCAGAGTCAGGGACAAAAATGTTCCCATGATACAGTTTCCTGGACTTCACAAAGAATAAATTCAGAATCCCTCCAAGCTCAGGTGGTTCAAGACTGCTGAGCACATACTTTCTTCTATTATACTGAAATACAACCTTTGATCCAGCTCCATTAAACTACTCAGTAAAATTATTTAATAGCAGCCTGCACTGAATCTCAAAATACTTTACGTTCCACACAGTGTATTTCTTGCTTATAGATAGTAACTCAAACATCCTACAACAAAACCAGCTGTTTTAATTCACAGCTGCAACACATAAACATGGTAAGATCTGTACCTTGTTAATCTTGACTTCCCCACTCCAACAGTTTAAGTGAAATGTCACATTTACATAACATTTACATAAAGATTCAGTTTTGTTTATACAAACCCCAGCCTTATTTTTGCAACATGCTCTATGCTAATTCATTATGTAACAACAGATTGTTTGCTCTATTAAAAAAAAAAGGGTTTAATTCTGAGAAGGTGTTTGAGAGACTGTAGTTGCTCTGAAGTAATTTAGCATGATTCTTCACTACTCCTTGATCAAGTTTTTGCAGGTTGTTTTTTGGGTTGTTTTGGTTTTTTTTTTAAACAAACGAGTTTATTGGACACTCTAAGTGAGACACTTAGAGTTTTTATGGTTTTATACATCATGATCACTTGGTATAGTTCATATTTACACCCAGTACACACACAGCAGAACATTCACAGCACCTCCCACTGCAATCCACAGGAGTTTAGCTATGGACTTCACAGTGGTTAACAGTGGTAAGGCTGGATCTTGTAGTTGGGAACATTTCAGAAGCTTCCAAGCACTATCCAGTTTGATTATTTTTTTTAAATATCACTTCAACATTATCACTGCTTTCCAGAGGAACACAATTAGACTGATGCTAACCCATTCAGAAATTCCCAACACCAGCAAACATTGCAAAACTTCCAGCATGTCTGAAAGCAGAGCTCACAGGAGTCTGCAACGTGGCCAGACATAACTGCAATATTTTCTAGAAAGAGCTATAACTTTCAGCTCCTCTGTGCTGGGGTCTCTACGGATAGATTGATTGTTGTTATCTTCTGTATTTGAGAACTTTAAAACAATTTTTGCAGAATCCTTGAGGCCATGTATTGAAAGTACATCTAAACAAGAAATAATTACTAAGCTAATACTACTACCTCTTCACAGTAATAAACGCTTTAACCTTAAAACTACTTAAGTTACACACAAAGCCATTCAATCACATCTAGTAATTACTACAATTGCTTTTATTAGCAACAAGACTACATGCTTGGGTTTTCAATGTGCTAACTTAACCACAAAATTTTAAAAGTCTCTACAACGGCTGTCTCCAGCACCATCACACCTGCATCACAAGACGTACAAAAGATGGCAAGAAATCACCTTTTGTTCTTCTTAGGTCCCTGGCTAAGGAGGTATTGTTAGTGGGGCTTTTTGGTCCAAAAAGATGGTTTTGTAATGTAACTTGGAAACTGCCTGTTTCTGTGTTAGCCTGCTCTAGAAGCTTGTTTCACAGCTGGACAATCTTTGACTGAAAATAACTGCTTCTGCTACTTCCACTGGCTTTATCTGCACTGCTCCAGAAGAGCACAGGGATCCAAGGGAGTCAAGACTAGTGAACACTTGCTACAGTCATGTGCCCTACTAGTCCTCACAGTTTAAAGGCTAGATTAGAGGCAGAAAGAACCCAAAAGAGAATGTAAGTACAGTAGCTACAGGTATCCTACACACAAGTGGTCTCACCTGTATATGACAGACTAAGTACCAGCATCACTGGATCTTTCCCCAGGAAGCCTACTGGCAGATTGAAGTGGATAGATGGAGTGCACCACTTGCATCTTTGGCAGTTTTTACCCTGTATGTTACTTTGATGATTACAGATCGATATAAATTGTTTACCATCATCCCCATGCGTTGCTGCTTCATCAATACAGCACCTTTGGGCCAGCACTGATGCAAGTGAGAAGAATGAGATGGGGATAAAATTGTCAGAGATGCCACAGGTAACACTAAAAAAAGGGAGTATTGCTTATTCAGTGGGTGTCCCATAGACACACAGGCTACATATAAAAGTTAAACACATATGCTCCAACTAGCCACCCAGGACTCCCGGGCAAAGCAGTACAAAGATTTGGCAAAATTGGTTAGGATTAAACCTCATTTAGAATAGATCTGCCAAATCCACACAATGCAGAAATTGCCCCTTAGGTGATGTGTTCTTCTCAAGGTGCCTGAAGGAATGTGAGGGCAGTGCTGTAGCTGTTTTTTATGGCAAAAGACTAAGGTTACATGCTGACTAAAAGCACAGCCTGAAAAGAGAAGGGAAGTCCCGAGGTTAAAAGCTACTGGTGAAATACTAGGGGACAGCATAGGGCACAGGAAGGCAAGGCTGATGTACCTGTCACCCACATCACCTATCAGAAAGGGCCCCAGAACCCCACTCAAAATTTTGTTCTTGAGGAAATTATTTGGTTAGCTCCAGGAGACAGCTTGAGCATACATTGTTCCAATAATTGGGGTTGTTTAGCTTGGAGAATAGAAGGCTGTGGGGAGACCCTGTTACAGTTTATGTACTTAAAGGAGGCTTATAAGAAAGATGGGGACAAAATTTTAGTAGGGCCTGTAGCAATAGGACATGGGGTAATGGTTTTAAACTAAAAGAGGGTAGATTAGACCAGATTAAGGAAGAAATTTTTTACAATGAGGGTGGTGAAACACTGAAACAGGTTGCCCAGAGAGGTGGCAGATGCTCCATCCCTGGAAACATTCAAGGACAGGCTGGATGGGGCTCTGAGCAACCTGCTCTGGTTGAAGATGCCCCTGCGCATTCCAGAGCCAGCTGGACTAGGTGATCTTTAAAGGTCCCTCCCAACCCAAACTATTCTGTAATTCTTGCACATGTAGTAAAGATTAGGCGCCTAAGACACAGTGTGAACCAAAAAGTCAAACTTCTTGGCAGAGGAAAAAGGATTCATCCTTGTAGGACTTTACATCTCACAATTTGAAAGGCAGAGGTAGTTATCCAAATACCTCTATCAATCCTGTTCCAAGAAAAGTGGAATCTCTTTAATACTGTGCTGCCTAGCCCAGCTACATTATATTAGATCATCAATAGCATTTTATGGGCAGCCACATTCAAAGCAGCAGCAGAGACTGTATAGCATTAGCGCTAGTATTTGGCTCCCAAAAGAGAGCCATGCTTTACACTGCATCCCATGTGGCACCCCATCAGGGAATCTGTCTGCAGCTGTTGGACCCCAGAATCACCTCTGATCTCACCTAGCAATGAAGTTAGAAGAGGGATACAATACAGAGGGAAAGGAACAGTTGCATCAGATGACTTTCCAAGACTTGGGTGCATTAGAGAGAAGGGGAAAGTTCAGAAGTGTTGGTTTCTGTTGTTGGGAATTTTTTGGTTTGTGGGGGGGGTTTTGTTTGGCTCTTTTTTTTTTTTGACAGAAACAGTGATAAGTGCATGTTTTTTTAAGCAGGGGCATAGATCTCTTCAGCTTGGAACAACTTGAATATTGTTGAGCTTTTCAGCAAGTCTATGCTTCTCACAGAGGTTGTTACTCTTAGTGACTTCTCACCATCTCAGTGAAGAGTTGTGACGTCTTTTGGGAGGAGATATCTGCACTTTAGAAGAAGTGTGACCTCACAGGAACTGACCTCAGTGGTACCTTTCTGATCAGAGTAGAATCAGAAGGGAAAACCCTGACTTTTTTAAACATTTACTTAAACCAGTTATCAGATAGTTCATTAACATAATTATTCTGTTATTCTTTTGGATAATATGAAAATATGTGGAGTTCTACAGGATTCCAGAAATGAAAACAGGAGTTGAGCAAGCTGATGAACAGGTTTTTCCTTATCTCCTTTCAGAAATACATCTTGTTTAGAAGCATAATCTCTCTTTCACCATGGGACCATTCTGCCCTTACACAGAGACGCCTTGTTTTTAACTAAAAAACCCCCAAATAATAATGAAAAGAGGTGGCAACACATAGTAAATTTTGATCCCAGAGCTAAACTATACCTTGCCTTACCTGAGAAAAGTAGAAAAGGGGATAATTTTCAAGTTTTCTATTTGGAGAACCTTTGTACTAGGTAATAAGCTAAACCTAAATAGCCTACAACTCTAAACAAGCTAAAGTAATTGCAAACCATGGGGTGAGCTGTGAGCACTACTAACAAACACCTTTGGGAGAAACTGGGGGGATGTGGTCCTGCAGCTCTTTTCAGAGCCATACAAATGAGTAAGTTTCACACTTTTTCAAAGGCAGTACTGAAAGTGTGGAGATCTTTCAAAAGGATCATGCCTCCAGGAACTCTCATTCTTCTCCACTGCCCTCACCAGCGTTGCCCTAAAGGAAGCACTGTTTGGCATTAGGACAGTATATGTTCTTATGTGTTCACTATTCTATTTCATTCAATGCCCTGTTCCCGACACTGGATGAAATGCCTGGATAAAACAGCTTCAGTGAGCAAACGGCACGAGGCAGCCTTCTCTCTTACTCCTTCCCATCTAAACTGCTACCACAAAAGCTATTTTTATGCATTTTGAAATCTGAAAATACACTCATTGCTCCATTCTGATAATGCTTAGATTTAAAAGAAACAGGGTTGTTTTTTTCGGTAGTTACAGTGAAAAAAAAAATTACTATGTTTGTATAGTACTTGTGTGTTTTAAATAACTGATTAATTTTGCTGATCCTAAAAGTATCAACAAATACTTTCTTTTATACTATTGTGTCAAAAGACTCAGCAAATGACCTTCCAAGTACAGTAGTATATTTGTAATGGGTAGTATCAAAACCAGTTTCCATCATGAAATTGCTGACCTTTCCCCCACAAATTTATGGGGTCCCTGCTTCAAACACTGCAGTGTAGTTAACAAATGTTCAAGGCCAAGACCCTGATGTACTTAATTGCACTCTAATTTCACAAATAGTAATTCCATGATGCCACCATATTTCAGCAAGTGATTAGAAATCTAGTCCTACAATCCAATTCAGCCCAAGCCAGTAAACACCACATAAATAGCCATTTCATTGAAAAGTGTATATTACACTAACAAATCCATTTTTAAAAGACTTTTAAACCTTTTCTGAGCTATCTTAAAAGTCGTATTAGAAGCATAGTTCAAAACACACCTAGAGAGATGGACAGAAATTATTTTTTTGCGAAGAATACAGAAGAAGCTGTGTAGCTGTAATTCTGTCATACTTTGTATCGTGCATCACTTGAGCAAGCCATTGACTCTGTATGCCAGGCTACATACAGCCCTAGTCCCTTCAAATCAGCATTTTAATAAGTAATTAGGCACAGACTGTTCTTTTAGCAGAGACTGGTTTTAATGTTGTTGGCCCCACATTTTATATTTGAAAGCATCATACTGGGTTCTCTGTTCCACTGTGGCATCTGTATATTTAAAACAACATAGTATCTCTTGAACATTTCAAATCTTAATTTATAGATTTTCAACACTTCCTGCAACTCTGGTTTGTTTGGGTGTGATTTTTTTCCTCCCCACTGTTTGTATTTCACACTAGAAACCCAAACTGTGAAGAGGACCGTTTATGAGATACTATATGAACACAGAACATCTGCAAGTTCTCAGGAGCAGAGATCGTCTAAATAGGCAAAACCAAAGGCAGTAACTTTCTAAAGGTCACATGGCAGACCAACAGCAGAGATGTAACACCAAGTCCTCTGTTTCCTAGTCCAAAATTCATCTACTAAACAAATGATTGTTGTTTTTTTCTAGTTAAGGAAACCCAAGCAAAACTCATGCTGCTACAACAGAAGGGAACAGTATCTCCTCCTTAGCAGTACAGTTACAGAGAAAGTACCCGATGGCTCCCCAAGTTGTTAAGCATGGGTAGATTGACAGACTGAGAATGAAGTATTAAAGCTGTCTAAGGTTAGAAATAGAACCCACAGTTGGCTTTGAAGATATGACACATTAGTTAAAATTGACCCTCAAATCATTCACATTCAATGGCTATTTGCAGTCCAGGGATTGCATGAGCATACAACTCCAGTACCACATCTCCACAGGATGTAAAGCAATGCAGTATAAGAGAATAATATCTTATTACATCCTTTATATGAAACAAGTGAAAGCATATTTTATGGCAGAAGCAATACCAGGGGCTCAAACTTAGAACACCAATGCTGACCCATGATTCTATCCTTGGTTAAGTAGCTGTCAGCATTCCCAGGAGACCTTCTTGTGCACTGTATTCCCTTTACAACAGCAGCATATTTTTAAACCATTTATAAGCATGATGATTTCCATTTCTTATATTATTTGAGAAAAACAATCTACTGGTCAAAATACAGATGTGACTAATTTTGTAGAACTAATACCAGAACTTAAATACATTCAGTAGTCTAAAACCTGTATCTACGCACTGAAATACATATATCTTCAGCAATACTGACACTGTGGCTTTAGTGAAGACAGCTATGCATTAAAAGCTGTCGTGTTACACGCAAAGAAATACATAAAATAACCCTAATGTTACAAAGCCTACTACTCAAATGTTACAAGATGGCAGGACAGGGGTTTGCCTGGGCAACCTTAAAACAAACCTGATTTCCCCTGTGATATAGGCTTTGTGTGATGTCTTGTCTTTCATGGTTTTTGTATTTAGTTTAAATCACAAAAGCATGGCATTCAATATGATATTACCCAGTATTCTTTCCTTTAAGATATACCTTTTGTATTGTTGTCCAACTGGCACCCAGACCTTGGACAAAGAATTATCTTTTTTTCTTGGATTTAGCCACAGTACTGATAACTAGAGAACCTGAATCTGGAAGGGGTATCTTGGATACTTCAGAGGACAAAGTGAAAAGAACGCTTACAAGTGATGCTGTGCCTAAGGCAGGGAAATGCTTCCAAGCATTTATCATGCTGTCTGTAGCTATATGCTTCTTTTAGTAGCTAAAGAGCAATTAGCAGGCTTCTGTAATGAGTTCAGTAGCAAGGCCAAATCAAGGGAAGCCTAACATCACCTGATCCTTATGGTGGGACCCAACCAGCATGCTCTGGCTCACATACTGGGTTCATTCTTCCAAGATAAAGTTCTTCACAGATGAATACTGCAACATTTCAGGGGATGAAACAACTGAGAGATTGAAATCTCTAAGGGTCTGAAGATCATAGCAAACTTCATGGTATGCATCACACTTCTTTGTAAAGATCAGTAAATAGTGATAGGTATGTTATTAAAAATGAATGCAAACACATTCTTAGTGAACGCTTGTGACTTTGCTCACATAAAAGAACTCCAAACAACAAAACCAGTTCCTCAGTGTAGCATTCAAATACATTAACCTCCCTTTTCTTGTTGGAAGTGCCCTGCTTTAATCACTGCATTCCTCTAAATGTCAGCAAAATGCACAGCAATTATCCCACTTTATTCATCTTCAGAACATAGTCCATCCCATGCATTGAACCAATCAAGTTCTCTATCAAGAAAATACAACTGTCCTCTACAGTCACAGTTTTCTATAAAATTCAAGCCCTTATTAGAAGATATGAAGGTACTTGAGTTGCTTGTGTTACCAGTGAAAAAACTTCCTTCAGTTTTTTCTGAAGAAGAAAAAAAAAATAAGAAAACGTTTTTGTCAGTACAAGAAAAAATTTCCTCAGCAGCAAGTGGGACGCTGCCACTGAAATTTCCCAAGTCAAAGTTTTACTTAAGGACACCTGAAGAGGTTCCTTAGAGTGACATTGGGTAGATATTCAAGCCAAAAAATTAAAAGTTTCTCAAACTAATATACAAATGGAAGACAAGAGGATCTTGCTATAGAAAATATCTATTGATTAGTAGTGAGTTCACATAGCCATCTCTACTTAAAACAAAAATGCTTTTTAATATGAAATTGCAATCCAAAATAAGTATTGGCTTACCTGACCAGAAAGCGATGTAGTCCAACATCAAAACTTCTGTAAGAAAAAAGATTCACCATATTTTAATAATTAAAAAAAAATAAAATACTACTCTGTTAGGTATTGTACAAACACTGCATTTCAAAACAATCAATAATACCAAAAATAAATATAAAACTGCTGGAATTGATAAAAGAGATGCAAAAGTGTAATATTCAAATTCCCAGCCGTAATGACATGTGAAATTTAAGATTATCATCATATGGAAAGATTTAGATGCATGTTAAAAAGCTCACAAATCCCTTGTTTGGTTATTTCTTCAGTAAAGCAGTAACATTCAGAGTGGTATAACCCACACGAAGCATAAATTGTTTATATTCTGTATAATTTTGGAAGCATCCTGATAACCAGCGAGTCTGCATGTTTCCTGTCACATACACAATGATCCTCTACGCAAAACTACTGTGCCATCCCTCCTTTCCCCTTTTGTGCTCTGTACTGCACTAACGGATCACTGTGAATTCTCTCCATGATAAAGAATAGTCAAAGAACCCCCTTAAGTCTCCTTCAGATACACAGAATATACTGAGAAGTGGGCCTTACAAGCGTGTTCCACTCAGCTCTGGTGAGGAAAATAACTTTGAAGATTTATGACAATAAGTACAAGTTAGATCACACTAAATTACAAGAACCACGCCTAAAAACTTCAGCATTAACAACATACATTAGCCATAAGCATCAGTGTTTGTTTTCCTTTTCTCAGCTGTCCCTCAGCTAGCTCAGCAGAATCAAGTTCACGAACAATATACTAGCAAATCCTTGATACTACAGGAAGGTATCCACTGATTTCAGACATTTACTCAGTATCTGAAGTACGTGCCAGTTTTATGATACTATCAATGTAATCCCAGATTAACTGTGTGCATAACAGCACAATTGGAAAAAACAAATGTCTTGTTTGTAGTGCTGGACTTGCTCTGAAATGGGCTTCATTCTGTGCACAGAAAACGTTTTTGCATATACTAAACTCAAGAACCCTGTTAAAAAAAACCAACTGATTGGTCATTTGGGTACAACATGGTTTTATTTTAACAGTATTGCTTGCAGTGTGCTGCCTCCTACCTGGAACAAGAGAAGTCATCAGATAGTTAATGGCATCCTGGTAACAACAGATAATGAGCAGTAGAAATTCTAGGAGCTAAAGAGGGAGGGAAACACTGGTTCAGCAGGGTGATGATGAGGGGAACAAATTTCCCACTTAAAAGCTGCCTTGCAACAGAAAAAAATATTCTGCCAAGAACATGCACATGGCCACCATTAAACCTATATTTTCACATTCCTAAAATCATTCCCCATTTTACATTATTGTTTTGTTACTGTGTAATTATACTGCATGAAGTGTATCCAGTTATCTTTCCGCGTTCCTCTTGCCTGAACACATACTGTAATTTGGCTCCCCCTCTTCACCAAAATATTCTGTGTTGTACAGCCAGTTGTTTGTATCAGAGCTGCCCACAGTCTGCATTTATACCTCTGAAAACCTTTTCTTCCTAGGACCAAGCACTTCAGTATGCTTGTGCTGGGATGGGGAAAAGAAACTCATAGAATTCCAGGGAACAGATATATGCTAAATAGTCGTCTTGTGTATCTTCAGCCAAGCTCATCTTTTCAGGTTCTCCTAGCTATCCTGCAATGGCAATGACCACATCTGCTATCGTCTCTGAAGGGACACAACAACTGAGCTTCTTGTGGACAGCGATGTGGCGCATAACAGTACCACCACTCTTGACAACGAATGAGAAGCCAAAGGGCTTTGGCCTACAACGAACATGGAAACTGAATGATCCTGCTAAGCTGAGATGATCAGAGCTGAAGGAAGTTGAGTGGACAAAGTTGAGGCAGAGTGGGCTCAGACAGGGAGGGAAAATTAGACCTTTGCTGTGGACTTCAATGCCATCTTTTCTCTCATTTTTCACCGTTACCAAAACATAATGCACTTGTTATTAAAAAAAAGCTTTATACTTTATTTCATGCAGGCTTTACTGATGGAAATATATCCACAAAGTATTCAATAAGTATTAAAAATGAACATGCATAGAACCAATTTATTAGAATAAATGAAAAGAAGGAAAAAAGATGAAAGCCTCACTAGGTCCATTATTCCTAAGATGGATGCTGTACTGATACTACCTAAGATCCTGAATTCTCAGTGTAAGCAGCCAGTTAAAAAAATTAACTACACTATGACCAACAGAATTTTGAGAATATACAGTAGAATCAAAGTGTGCACCTAGATCTTAAAATCACCTTAGGATAGTGTAATTGATTAGTTCTAAAAGCAAGAACAAGGCCAAACAAATTCAAACTGTAAATGAAAAAAAATAGTTGGGATTGCTTAAGGCTATGGATATTGGGTACATACACTTTTAAGCACCTAGGATAACGAATAGAGAGTGTGCAAGGCAAAAATACTGAAAAGCTAGAGGCTGGTTTTGACAAAACACTATCACAGACTCTTTCAGCTGTTCTACTTGTTCATATTTAAATACGTACTGTATTTAAGTCTACAAGTGAAGTTAAAGTACAGTGAAGTAGCAATGGAAACAGATCTGGTAGTTGTAATTAATCCTTCTGTTCTCAGATGGAAATATAAAGGGGTAAAAAGGGTTTGTATAGCAATGTTCAGACTGCAACTCAGGGTGGAGTAAGCAACTTCATTAAATGAAAAAAGAACAAGTTATCACATTGCATTTCTACTAAACATTTCATAATGATCCCCTTCAACATCACAGGAATCCACCTATCAGGCACAACAGGGTGTCGCCACAATTAACTCAATTACACCTGCCACAATTATACACCACACAGACATGATTATCTAAGTACACCCATATTTACTTGACATAGCAATATGGTTTATAATCAGCTTCAAACAGTGTATTTGATCCTGAGCTTCTCTGCAAAATACAGGATTTATCTGGTAGCCCCTGCAATTTAGGATGCCTCAGTTACATAAAAGTTTCACAAATGCTTTTTGAAATCCTATAACGAGCACAATTTTCTGAAATAAAGGTTTTAATTAAAATCTAAAATAACAAGGGAAAGGATATCCATAGCAATACAAGTAAAAAATGCTCTGCCAGTTAAATTCCTTACACTGCTAAAATGTCAGTAGCAAAATAATACTTAAATTTTTGGAGAAATAATGGGTAAAATCTAGTTTTTCAAAATAGTAATGCAGTCTTTGAAGAGAGCAAAATCTTGACTAGTCAGTGGAACAATAAAGGGGAGATATATTTAACCTCCATTTCATAATCATGTTGCTCATTACAGACAATTCAATAGCTATTTACTTTATAAAAACAACTCTAATTGCATTCCTCTGAAGGGCAGTTTTCAATCAGTTCTGTACACAACTAATGCTTTTGTTAAGCATGAAGTTCTACTTTCTGATACATTTCAACAAAAGATTATACATATAATCTTTCCTAATCAAATTCGTCTTTTCCCAGTACATCAACTAGAAATGGGTGACCAACAATATACATACACTAAACTAACAAGGACCTTTTCCAAAATATAATCTTTGAAATATCTGCCTGCAAGCACACATATCTCTCCTCAAGGTACATTTTCAGAATTATTTTAGACATGTGGTTTCTGCTTTGAAAGCTAAATGCATAATGCAACGAGGTGCCTCCAAATTTGCATTCAGCACAAAGCTGATGGGAGAGAAGTAAAGAGTCCTTTTATATAGAAAAGATATGAAAAGGCAGAAACATGCTGGTATGAACCATAGTCAGTAGCAATAGCACATGCACTGAAATTGTCAATCTGATGATTTCCAGGGAAAAAAAGGTACAAAAACCTTTTTGTCCCCAGGATACAAAAAGGCATATATACGTATCTGAAAGACAAATGAGTAAAACTGTGGTAAGTTGCTGTTCATGCTGCAATTAGGGTATCAGTGAAGCCAATCATCTGTTTCCCTCTTGTGTCATAGGTACTTTAGACTCACTCTGAGATTTCCATCTGTTCAATTTCTTTATAGTTGGACCTTATTTTGAAGTCCTGTGCTCACCACTTGCCACTTAAAGAGTGCATGGTTCTTCAAGTGTATCTGCCTATTGCAAGCTGGTGCATGCTGATATATATCAGGATCAAAAACTGGTCAGGACCTTCTAGGACCTTGTTCACACTTTCCTGGACAGATGCCCTGAGCTCAGCACAGGTCAGCAGACACGGTGGCTCCTAGTGGAGCTACAGATTGACACACAGCAACAGACTTGCTCCCGAGCATTTTCATCCAAATGCCCACCCCGGTCAGCACTCTTTACAAGCATGTTATCCGATGGATTGCGTATGGGTCCCACTTTCCACAAGGCTGTGTGTTCCTTTAGCTGAGGTCTAAACTCCAATTCCTCAGCAGAGGAGTTGTTTGAACCTTCAGTATACAACTTTTAAATTCAATGATGTTTTGCCAACCAATGTGATTCAAGGACCTGATGCCACACCTACCTAGATGAAAACTGCTACTCATTAGCAGCATTAGGGACTACAATTCGTAATTCCAGTATGATGGCTAAAGGACCCCCAAATCACAAGGTTTGACTGTGAGACCTCATTCCCAATAACTTACAGCCAAAAAAACTTAAGTGCCAAGCACCTGTCAGGATCATATGAATCAATTTAAACTCATTACTAGAACCATTTTTTATGAAACTAATTGCAGTAATTGGAGTTGCCAAACCCTGATTTTCCATATCCATATTTTGAAACCATGTGCTGAAGAGAAAGCAGCACAGCTTTGTTTTCTGTCAGTTCCTCCTGAAGGACTGCTGGGCTGCACACTATTCCTGGAAACAAAACACAACAAATCATGCAACATTTAGCATAATCTGGGAAGTATTTGGCTAACCATGCACTTCAGCAAAGATACCCACTGCAAGCAGATGGCATACCACCACTCTGAAAAAGCAGATAGCGGCACGATTCTAACTTTGGGCCCTTCCTTATGGGGAATAGATCTAGGTAGATAGCTTGCCATTTTAAAGAGTTCGAAATCAGTAACATATATGGAGACAGGTAAATGTGATACTGTGTGCCCACAGACCATACTGCATTGCAGACAGAAACATCCTAGATGCGTTAAAAACAGTCATGTTGCTGCTGGAACATGAACACTTTTGAATGCAGGAAGGAATGGTGTAGTTTCTGTAAGCAGAGGAGGAGTTCAAGCAGCAGCACTACCCTACATTTCACTGAGGCAAACAATAATTGCACTTAAATCTCTTAAAATCAGCTAGACTAGTTGCCATCTATGGTGATGATCCAGCAAGTGGATTATTTGTTATAGCTTCAGCACTCTACCCTGTGGGTATTTAACATCTCTCAAAAGAAGTATTGTAGTCGCTGCAACATTTCAAGAATGGCCCTCCACACTTCCTTTTACAAATATGGCTAAACTTGACATTAGAAAGTGTAACTCATTCACATATCCTCAGGGTAGCCCGTCCTATTTAACCACAGAACAGTGTTTGCAAGACCAGCACTTCCATTAGCAGCCTTTGCAAATGTATCTGGCATTTTGCCGGTGAGCTGCTGACTAAGAGTCTCTCACATCAGGACATTTTGCACTGGAGACAGAGAGGTCACTGAATGACAGTTGCCTTCACTGGCACAATGCTTTTAAGTTGCTTCATTGTTCCTCCTTGTCAAGCAATATCTTGGAGCCAGAATGCCCAAGAGACTGTGTAAATGACAGAATTCCCCTGACAGATGCCCCACCATTTATTTCTGGATCCTCCTACTTCTGCTCATCTGTCTTCCAATGCTGCCCGTGGCAACCTCCCCAACTGGCAAGCCCTCAAAGATGAAAGCTTCCAAGTTACAAGTAATTACAAGTGTGCAACATAAGTCTCAAACATGTTTTAGAGTCTTGCTGAAGATAAGATTACTACAGGGAAAGCAGATAGCAAAGTCTATATGCAGGTTTTGTAACTGCTATTATTTAATGTCTCAGTGAACTATAAAATTTACTGAAGCAAATTCCCTAGAGGGGGTACGCCTAGTAGACTAAGTATTTTTCAGGTAGTGACTGCTACCAATTGCTTCATCATCATCATTATTAAAGATCTGGGAAAGCCATCCATATTTTTAAGACACTTTTGCCTGTCTACAACTTGCATGGATTCAGACATACTGTTTTCTGCAAGTTTACTTGAAACCTACACCTTCACAGCAAAGCTTGTCTCTTCAGTGACAATCAGCACACTTCCTATTAACTGCCACCACACTAGGATACACTATTTAGAAAACAGATGCACAACCTAAAACAGAAAAACAAAAATCAAGTTGCCACAAGATATTTTACAGTAGAAATAAAATATAGCAAGCAAACTGAAAATATTCATCTAAAAAGCCCAGACTGTTTAGTCTTGTTTGTTTTTAAAATGAAGATGGGAAGATGCATGATAAAAAAAAAAAAAAAAAAAAGAGATCCACTACAATACAACCACTCATTTGGATCTGCTACCTAAACTATAGAATATACTTTTGGACACTGAACCTTGAAAGTCACATCACATTTTCTGGGGACTCTTGCCACATACAAGCATGTTCTTGGAGTTCTCATTTTTACTTTGGTCTTTTAATTAGTGCAAGACACTTGGTGAATTTCACCCACATAGATTTTCCAGTATTCCCACTGATATGGCGTTGGAATCAGAAAAAAACACATAATATGGAGCTCTTTTGGCTTTCCTATCATTTCCTATGTAAAACCAAAACATCACCATTCTTACCACGCAACATACAATGAAGCAAATCCTGGCTCAATCCAATGAGAAAACTCCTGTTTAATGAAACGCAACATTCTTTTAAACATCAAGATTTTAAGAACTACTTAAGCCTAGATCTCAAGCTTCAATAGACTGTCTTTTCTTTGCAAGCTTTGATTTTAAGTTTTAACCACCTGCAATGCAGCAAACTAGTAGTAGCTCTCTTTTGTCTCAATGTAAAAATGCAGTTAAAAGTAAAAAAGATAAATCTGTTCTTTTAAAGAAAAAATATGAAGACTGTCAAATGCTTTTATATCATGTCTTTGACAAGCAATTTCTTGTTACATTAATAATAAGCAGGACTTGTATATACATGAAGATATCTATCATATTCTCTGACACTTACTTAAGTATATGCTAGAATTTTAACACTACATACTTAGATAAAACACTTTGAACTTCTGTTCTGTTTCTTCCTGGAATGATTCAGCAGTACCAGGTTGCCTTTTGGTTTCCCCCATTATTAGAAAAACCAAAGCTGCCACTGCATTCAGCTTGTGCTACGTGCCTCCATCCAGAGTTCCCACTCACTGCTGTGGAGCTCTTCAGGACCAATACAGCCAATGTGTAAATATTCACCTTACCTCACAAAAACAGTACTTTGTAAATATGTGATTAATTTAAGGGTAAACAGAACAAACCCTAGACATTTTACTTGTGAAGGATTTCCTGCATAGCATTGCAGGGAGAAGCTAGGGCTTCCTGTACCTATGAGAAGTGGAAATCCACAGTGAAATACTGACCCAGTCAAAATCAGCAGCAAAACCCTCACCGATTTCAACAGAGGCAGAAATACCTGGACTGACTCTGGCAGCCTGTATAACACAGGATACAGTCAAACTTTGGTATACACTTTGTTAAAGGCACCTTCACCTCCGAGTAGAAAATATCAGTAAGTCCCAAATCTGTAGTTTCAGTTATTAGTTGGAACCCCAGGCTGCAGACCTGCACAGCAAAAATTATCTACAGTAAGATAGCTGCAAGAAGAAAGTTCTTTTGTGGACCACATAAGGAGACTACACAAACTGCTCGTGGTCTCAAGCCTAAAAATTGTATCCATAATCTAAGATGTTTTGTTGTTTCATTTTAATTTAAACACACAATCTGTATTATACCAGAAAGTCTGAGGAAAGTTTTAATGATCTAACACAGCAACTTCCCCCCACCCCTGCAATCTCCTGACCAGAGAGACAAGCAGAATTTTAAGCAGACATCAGTCATTGCCGATG
This sequence comes from Falco biarmicus, assembly GCF_023638135.1. NCBI lineage: Eukaryota > Metazoa > Chordata > Aves > Falconiformes > Falconidae > Falco > Falco biarmicus. Next base: position 12,443,713 of record NC_079299.1, read on the forward strand.
TTCATGTAAGATTACGCACAGGTTTGCCCACTTAGGAGGCTTTAAGACAAATTAGTTCTGTTTCTCACAGATCCATCACATTGGATCTTGGTGATACAGTTCAGCAGATACTTTTCTTAAAAAGAGCAAATCTTCTTTGTATTCCGTTACTTCTGTATTCTCTCCTAGAACCTTTCAAAAGAAATATTACTTTAATTTTATACCTTCCCTGATTCTTCAAAAGCCTGTGGTAGCTCACGGAGAGTGATGAAACCTAATGCCCTTTATTAGCGGCAAACTCCCATAGGGTAAGTTCTTCAGTCTTCCTCAAGACTCTTGCAATGCAGTGCGATTGTCCAATTATTATGAGTTCCCTATCTTTACTGCAAATGGAACAATGAAGTTTATTAATAGTCATTACTCATTTTCTACAGTGGTAGTGAGCAGCAGTAATATTCGTATCTATGCAGAGCTCATGTCAAATACTGTGAAGAATGGGCTTCTTGGGTGATCAGCAGTAGGTGGGCTTAGCTTGTTTGTTAAAAAAATTCAAGTTACAGTAACAAACCAGTCACTATGCAAATAAGTTTCCAATAATTATGCAATTTAGACCCAAGAAGGATTAGTACGCTTCATTATTGTCTCTTTTTACACTCCAAAGAGACAATTTTTTTTTTCTCTACAGAAGAGATTTAAGGAGCCTTTTAAAGCTTTAATATAACCAGCAAAATGAGCTGTACAGTAGGTAAGAACTGTAGCATGCACTAATTTGGCTGACATCAGAAGCAGTTAATTTTTTTGTCTCTATCGGCAAAAGAATGACTAACCAGTCCAGGACTAAAGTGTCTATCATCTATTTAGGTGACATTAGCTAAAAATAATGAGTCACAGATCAATGTTCGGTTTTAAGCATCCCAACAGTTACTGAAAAATATAACAAGTCAGTAAGTCAGGAAAAGGGTTAATTTTCAACTTGGAAACAAGTTATTCCACTACCAAAATTGTGCACTAATTCTGCAATTAAATACCCAACTTTGGGGCAAACAGCTTAAGTATTCTGATATTGGTAAGCAGATGTAACATTTAAGTTACACATAGCTCCACAGACTTTCTAAGGAGGGTTCTCTTCAAAAGACCCCCCTGACTCCAGCTGTTACTCTGCATAGCAGCTGTGTATTTCACACAAGAGCATACTGCTTACAAGTACCACAGGGGTTGTAGGTGGCCAGGACATACAGAGAGATGTGCCTTACTTTAAACCCTGGTCCTTACACACCAGCAGAAGGAAAAAAGAACCCTTTTCTGTCTGAGACTCTCACCCAGCATCTTCAAAGACCCTGTAAAAACTTCTCAAGAATGAAATATAGTATTCTTTAAGCTTTTTAAGGCACATCATCCACAAATCTATGCAAACACAAGCTTTCCATGAAAAACTGTTCTTATACATGTTATTTTTACTACCGATTTGGGATCCAATTTGGTGTACTTGTCCACACAGGACACACAAACCAGATCTTATGACTTCAGGGTGTTGCAGTTTGCCAAAGGAGGCTTAACATGGCTCATGGGCATTGATGTATTTGGACTTCTGCACACTTTGGAAATACTGATTTCTTCTTAAGGTTTCAGTACAATTTCCTCTTAGTCACGAGCACCAGGCCACTTCAAAACTGTGGGTGTAATTTATTTAATCAAACTATGCTTTTAAATATTTTTTTTCATAATTCAAGATCACTTTTAAAAATATTGGGTGGGGAAAAGGTGCCTTTTGATTTTTAAATAGAAATGCTGCAGCACTAACATTTTTAAGATTAAAACCAGTGAGAAACTAGATCATCAAAAGCCATTTTTGTTTTACCTGATACACAGTCTAAAACACACTGAACAACTTTCTCTTTGAAAAAAATCTAAGGTTGCAAATATACCAGAAGTGACACTCCCAATCTCCAAGAGAAAGGGAAATACGCATAAACCTGTCCTTCCTTTTCTTGTCTCAGTTTCAGCTGCTGGGTAAGTTCCATCAGAGGCATGGTAGTAGAAAGCTTTCAGAAACAGCTGTCTAGAATACAGGATAGATAAAAAACAAACCACCTCAAAATAACTGATCCTCTTGAAGCTGCCTGCTAGGGCTTTCTTTTATAGCACTTAAAACATCATTCTCTGTTCATAGCACAAGTAGGCTTGGCCCAGCATCCCTGCTCTGATCCCCAGACAGCATCCCCTCCCAAGGTGCAGAACCCCAGTGAAGGTCCTCTGGCAGTTTTGGGAAGCAGCTGCTGCTGCAACTCCTGCTACAGCAAGGTGGGCAAGAGGTCTGAGCCACAGGTCTGGGTGTGCCATTCAAGCTTCTACCATGCTCTGGGTGATTCCTGCTGAGTCCCTTCTCCATGCTACCGTGGAGATGTGGAGTTCTTATTCACTGCCTACCTCTCCTTCCCTCATGAAAACTGTTAGGGATTTGCAACTTAAATGACTCTTACCTGCCATGGGAAGGAGTCTGACCCATCATTTAGCTCCTTCCTCTTTACCTGTAATTACCTCTGAATGACAGGTTGCATGACAGCTATTTGCTGTCATTACTAGCATATAATCACAGAACAACACTCATAGGAAGGAGAATCTTAGGGAGAAAACCTGCTATCTCAAATTTCAGACAATCTATCAATTTATCCAGAAACACCACAGCAAAGGAGCCCTACGATACTCAAACAGAAAGCAAGAGCTTCCCACAGGAATTTGGTAGAATACAAGCCCCTTGTAAAGGCACCTTTTTCTGAGCCCAGAGGCAGGGATGTCATCCAGACTGCACATGGCTGTAGCAAAGTGACAGCTGGACAGCTATGTTTGTGTTAACTTGTGCCAGACATCGGCTATTTGGGAATTTCAGGAGGCAAGCCTCCCAAATCAAGCACTGACAGAAACACCATTTCTGATCTTATTTAAATTTCTTTAATGATATCTTATAACATAAAGCCTTTCAGTCACTTGTCTTGATATATTTAAGAATTAACTCCCAAAATAATTTATTCTAATACAAAAGTCAGAAGCCCAAAGAAGGGAAGTACATGATAAACTGGGCTGAGACCATGAGAAGCACAGGTGAAAAGAGACTAAAAATCACTTCTTCCCTGCCCCCTCCAGGTCAGAAAATCAATTTTCCATGTTTAAAAGTCTATTCCGATCCTCACCACAAACTAAGAATAGGCAAATAGATGTAAATATTATCAAGTGTTTAAGCCAGAAGTAAGAGATGGTAAATTTTTGCTTGCGTTCAGCATTCCAAAATTACTGCATATGGTCACAGTGATCTCTTGTGCTCACACTCACACATAACACCAGTAGCAGACTTACCCAGAAACGAACCTGAAAAGAAGGGAAAATACCCTGTATGGCCCTTTCTGATAGACATACAGAAGGAACTGTTTCCAGAGCAGGGAAGGTTTCAAGAACAACAGTGAAGATAGACAAAAGGTATCAGGATGAGAAAGAAAAAGGCAGATGAGGTATTTTCATTTGTAGATCCATTTTCTATGGCATGGTTATAGCAGAGAATATGATGAGCCTACAGCAAAATTCTAATCCATAATTTGGAGCAATTCACTGAAACCTTGCATATAGACCACTTTTCTCATATAAGGCAAGCAATGCTTTTGCAATAATGATGCACGTAAACCAGACTGAATCCCTGACAGTTTCTTTCAAATCATAACCCAGATGCCATTTTTGGATGTCACCAAAACATCTGTGTGAACATAAACATATGTTCATATAAAAGTGTGTATGTGTCTGTACATGCAAAATACAGCCCTCCTAGTCCACCCATTAGCACACAAGAAAATGGAGGGGCTGACTTATGTCAGACTCCAGTCTGGTCAAGAATCGGGGTATTAAATACAAGGTGGAGTCTAGAACTTTCAGTATAGTAGTTGAAAATGGCCAGATCTTTCTCCATCATTGCATTATTTTATTTTTTATCTGGAAGCATTTCTTCAACTCCATTCTCTTTATACTGGGTGAAATTCTGCTTCCTGTGAAATCTACCTTTCAAATTCTACTTCTTAATGTCTTCTTGAAGAACCTCTACCCTTGCTGAGGCTAACCTATATTAAACATGCAAAAAGTCTTAGCACAATTTGTCCCCAACAAATTTGCCTCTATTATTTTGGGATAAGATACTTGGTAATGTGCAAATTTTAAGGTGGAAAGGCAGAAGAGTTGTGCTTCTGCGCATTTTGTGTCAGTCTATGACCAGAAATAACTGGTTTCTTATGCCATGCTGTTCCCATAGCATGTCAAAATACATCTGATCAATGTGTCCAACATCTTTGCAAAAAAGCACTTGCCACACTCTGTAACACAAGTATGGAAACATAAAAATGGAAGCATGGTTTTTCCACACACAGCATCTGTGCTAAATCTTGTCCTGATTTACAAACTAAGTTTCTTTGTGGAATATATTGCCAGTCATTTACCAGTGTGTCAAAAGCGATACAGGATTTAGTTACGTGCTACCTATTGTTTCTGTAGTTTCCACACCTTTACTCTTTCACTAGGATATTTTTCCAGATTGGTCTGATTTGCAAGTGTCAGCAGTAGCACAGCTTTTTCTAGCTACCCTACACAATTCAACCCCACACCACTCCTCCACGCCCCCACCTAAGAGGTTGTATGGCAGGCATCAGCCTTGACCAATTCTTTAAAAGCAGTCACGTTTCCAACACCACTGGTTGCTCTCACATGAGTAATGACCTTGCTTTTAACCTTGGTAAAAAACAAAAGTTTTAATTCCTTATGGCTTAAGATAAAGCAGACATTAAAAACTTTAAGTTGGTATGTCACTGAACTGCTGCCCTATCTGGAAATCAGGAGCTCAGAAACTCCTTTTCACAGCTATAATCAAGCTTTTGAATAGTAATAAATTTATCATGCAATTATTAGCTATATAGCTGCATATTTAGCAAGATAATGATAATACTGGTAAAATGAAACCACAATAACACATTGAACACCTGTATTTGTCTTGAGATGATAAACAGGATTGCTGATTTTTTGATGCTGGGATTGTCTTGATGAAATACAATGCAAATTAGGCAGATTCTACTATAAAGTTGATAACTCCTTTTTAATTAAATTCTTTTGGTTTTAAGTTTGAATGGACACAATGTGTTTTGTTGTTTAGTACCATAAATAGGGAGGCAAAGTACCCAATTTGGTTTTCTAATACCTGCTTTGCTTTTCAGCTCCAGAAATTTTAGACATACTATGGTATCTTTCTTACCTTCCTGACTGAAAGCTCTTCCACCTGCTGTATTGCAGAGCAAATTATGTCAGCATGTACTGATTATAAGTGACCCTGGTCTTGATGTGTAAGATCAAAAGCTTTGTTGTTATGCTCAAAGGACACCAGGTGGTGGTGGAAGACTCCTTATTAGTGTATTTGCATTCCTTAACATTGTTATGTTCCTTTTGTGTTTCTCCTCAGGCTACCTTCTCTCCTTCAAAATCTGCACTGCTAATAGCTTTGAGAGATAAAAATAGCAATACGGGATCTTCCAAAAGCCTAGCTAGCATAATACCCTGTTTCTGACAGTACCCTAAAGTGGACACCAGCAAGAAGTGCAAGAGCAAGCCAAGCATACACACACACTTTTCTCTGAGCAGCCTCCCAGATGCCAGCCAGCAGGTAACAGTGGTGCACTCCATGTCATCTGGCTCATTCCACCCCACTCCATTTCCCAGCCTGGTCCTGGGAGTCTTTAATGAGTTTTACCAGGCTACTATTTTATGAAAATGGTCTGGTACAAACCTCCTAACTCTACCAGCTTAAAACTAGGCACTATGTTATTAACATTTAAGTACATTTAAGTTTGACCCACTCTGATAAAGTTGTTAGGAACATTCACATAAAAGCCCACATAGTCACAAACTACAAAAAAGTATTTAGCACTTTAAGGAAACACAGTGTCACTGTTCATAAAGCTTTACAACACAAGCTATTTGCTTTCATCAGTTTTTGCTAGCTTTTATGCTAAGCCCATCATTTCCACAATTCCTGTCCAGTTCAGACAGTCATTTTAAAAACAAAGGCTATTCCCACTTCTAACACTGACATTCCTTTATAACATACCAAAACACATAAGAAGACTGCAAAGCCTCTAGGTACTAGTGATTGAAAAGTTTAACTGTAAAGGCATGAGGGCATCGTAATTCACAGATTCAGAGGGTAAGCTACATGAGATTTCTTAGATAATTGAAAATGACCCATAAATCACTAGCAGCCACAGGAAATTCTACTATCCACCCTGCTGGTGGGACTGATTTTTTCAGCCTTCAAAGCCAACAAAAAAATAAAATTATCTCATAGACGGGATTATTTCTGGCAGTGAATGTTGATACACATATGAATGCAATACTTGGGCAAATGGTAAATACCAGCAGTTGGCACTTTTTCCTTTAAAAAAAATAATTAAACTTTCTACTTAGAAACTAGTTTCAATTTTCTTCTGAGTGTTATGAATATTTTTCAAAGAATACACAATGCTTTTACTGTGATACATCACACATCTTCACAGGCAGAAAGTACCTTTTCACGGTCTGTTACAACTACCTGACACAGCAGTGTCATTAGTATTTGTGCTGAAGTTCAGTTTCATTTGGCACCTCCAGAGCAATACACAGATTCCCTGGAATAATAACTGGGAGACAGGGGAAAAAAAACCACTGCTGTTTGCAACTCAGCTTGCGAGGGCCATCAGGCCAAGCGATGCTGCTCTCAGGAGAGTGCCTGGTAAGAACCACAGATTTCTGTATTAACTCTGTAGGTCATAAATTCAGTTCAAACCCTGAAAGAGAATTTAAACTAAGGCATTTGCTAGTATATCAAATAATTTTTAACAGTTCATCTGTTTTCTGCACTCTATTTCTGCTGCATTTCTTTGAATACCACATACCTACAGTTGCCAACTATTATAAACTACAAAACCTTCTCATTACATCTAGCTTCAAACCTGAAACAAAATTAAAATCTCATCCAATAAAGCTCTGATAATAGCAGGCCCGCTGTTTTTATGACTAAAATGAAAAAGCTTTATTCGTATTACAAAGCAGTCAGAGACCAAACAGGGTAAGCACCGTTGTACTAGGCTCTGCACTAACACAAAACAAGAGAAATCTCTGCACTAAAAAGCTGACAAGTCTAAGTCATTTCAGGAAATGTTTCTAGAATTCTGGGGCACAGCATCCCACTGACTGAAGGAACTACAGACACAGTGCAGAGGAAAACAAGGGAAAGAAGTGAATCCACTGATATACACAGGCCAAGCAGCAAGCAGAATCCACCTGGGAGAGTTTTCAGCAGAAGTACTTCAGTGAACACTGATTTAAAGCAACAGTAAGATTCAAAACTGGTAAATTTTTTTGTGAAATATTGTGCTGAAACTCTTTAAAAGCAAAGGGGATCCAGAAATTCATCCTACATTATAAATAATTCCCATTTTTCATAGTACTTACTTTCAATGTGTTGAAGACTTTCTCTGCTGCATGAGTCTAGCATGACTACACGCTAGAGTGTTATAACTACAGCTTTCCTCATAGGGTGATTAATCAAGCATTTCTTTCCTTCTCCATACAAATATCTAGCTGAAATGTGGGGTTTAGACCAAGACTGAAAAATGAACCATTTAATAGATATCTGGAAAGAATAATTGCTATGTTAGTGAAGCTAAGTAGGCTGAGCAATTCTAATAATTAAGAGGATGAAAAAGCTGAAAGGGATGCTTGCCCCTGCCCTCTGCAGTGTGAAAAAAGTAACCATCAAATTGAAGTTCATTTACAAAGCACTAAAAATGAATCATGGGGGTGAGGGAAAAAACCACAAGGACACGAAAGCAAACGTGTATGTGACCACAAACACACATATGCATGTTCTTACACACTGACTGCCATATATCAATAATAAACCATCTGAAAAGCAATAATGACTAACCTCCACATTTTAGTGAAACTGTGCATCAGGCTCACACAGCAAGGCAGAGCTGGAGGTTTGAGTCCATCCATTTGAAGAATGAGGGCAGGAACACCATACAGAACGAGGTATTTCACATAAAAAAATAGTACTTGAGCTAAAGCCAGGCCACCTAAAAGAAAAAAAATATTACAAAAATCATACCTTAAATGACTCCTGAAATATTTTAAAAACCTGGTAACGTTGCTTACTTCCAAACAGCCATTATTCAAAAGACTAAAGCAAGCATCATCAGTTGATGGGATGTACAATACCTGCTTTTGCAACAGCTATAGGACACAAGCACATGCAATTATGACTTTAGGCACGCACACACAGACTAGTACCACCATTCCAATATGAAGGCATAAGTAAGCATCTGTAGTTTCACTTTCAAAAATCATTGGATTGTGGGTACTGACTGCTATGAAAGACAAATACTGACTTACCCTGAGCTAAAAATCAGAACACACTGATATAAGGACTGAACATGTACCACAGGGACAATAAATGTTATCTTTGACAAAAATCCCAAACAAACACTCTTCACTTGTTCCTCCAGAACAGGTATAATAAATGGTTATCTTTGCAGCTTATCCTGACAGCTCCACAAACATCCCATGTACTGTCAGATTATTTGTGTTCCCCAAACCACCACCTACAAGATCCCTCCTGCTGCAGCTGAGGCATAGAAGACTGAACTCCACTTGGTATAACTCTCAAGGCATATTTCAGTTTTGAAACACAAAGGAAAAAGGCCTCCTTAAGGTGCTTTAGCTGCCTGATTTCCAAAGGAAAAATTCCAGCAGTGTGTTGGCTCACAGCTTAACCCTAGGGTATGGCACAAAACACAGCATCTTTCACAGATGTGAGATGGAAATCATACTGGCTATTTTTAGAGTTATTACTCATGCAAGTAACAATCTAAGAATGCATTATAGATAAAGCAAGATTATTCTATTAATATTCTGAATGCTTTCTGCTGAATAAAATGGTATTTGACCAATAATCATAAGAAGAAAAAAATCAGTAAAAAGCAGAGGCCAAACTTTGCAGAAACTGGTGAGAGTTAACCCTGAAGTTCCACGAACTTTGGTGAATTTTCCCACTTGACTGACACCTGACATAAGTAAAATCTAATCCCAAATGAGGGAAAGTAAATTTATTAGAATTTGGAAGAGTAAAACAAATTATAAAATGTAGTTGTTGCATCTCCTTCCTTTCCAGATATTCAATGTAATTTTAAAACCTTACAGCAGACTTCCCTTGGAGACAAACTTTTCAGCAGTACAAGTCCATGAACATTTAAATAATCTGCTTTTTTTCTTTTTAGCAAAACATTCCTTTTGCATTCTGCTAACAAGTATACCGTGCATGACAAAACCAAAAGTTCAACATTAAAAATTAAACCCAAATATATAACAAGCTAGGCTGAAATTCTAGCATTAACAATGTAAATTGCAAAACTCCTACTGGCCTACACGTGGCCAGCTTTTTGCTTCTACAATCCAACATTTTTAGTTTTAATATCATAATCCACGTGCATAATATAAGTAACAGTTGTGCCATACAAGATAAAAATCGATGTTAGAACCAAACACCTAGACATGAATCTTTTCCTTCAGGGAAGCAGTCATCTAGTATTCAATAACATTCTTCTCCAGAGGAAAAACAAACAATCAGAAGCCCAATTTGGATACTAGCCAATTAGCTACACACTAGATTACTGCTAAATCATCTATACAGCCAACTTTCTGCTTTAATTCCCATCTCATTCAGTTTCTCACTTCTTTTCTGAAAAATTTCATTGGAGAGCTGAATGCTGACACCCACACAAACCAATTAGGAAGATCACAGCTGTCTGCACACTGGTAAAATTCAAAATCCTTTGGCTGCACATGATGGAAAGAGATTGAGAGACACAGACTACCACTCTCGAGACCCAAAACCAACACATTTGATTTTAAATACAGCGATGAAAGATTCCAAGTTCTTGGATACAAAGTTATGATATGCAAGTGTCAGGGGGGGAAAAAAAGCATTTTCACCATCTCCAATAACATACCTCTAAGCTGTACTTACTGTTAACTAGTAGACAGCTCAATAGCACTGGTATCTCAAAGAAACATAGACATCACATAACATCACCAATCATTACCTGGCATGCACTAGCTACTCTGCATACGGCAACTCTCAGACTCACAATACCAGCAATGTGAAGGTCCCTAGCAAAACACGTAGATCAAGTTCTCATTAGTCTTCAACTCATGCCAGCTGTGTCAGAGTTCTGGCCACACATGGAAAATTAAGGGCAAGATTCACAGCCACACAACAGCTGGGCTGCATTAGCAACAGCACAAGCTTTAAACCTTCTTGCATACCTGAGACATTCCAGCTGCTTTGCATTTGCTCCATTTAGCACAAAGCAGCCAGAAGCACACTGCTTCACCTGATTTAAAACATGAAATAAAAAAGAAATTTAAGATCAAAGATAATTTTTTAAAATTCATTAGCAATATCACATAATTTGTTCTCTAATTTTCAACTTATAGCTTAAAAAGAACTCACACACAAGCACTATTTTAAATTGGAAACAAGCTGTATCAAATGTATATTAAAAATGCACCTAAGCAAAAAAGTATTGCATAAATGCTATCTTTCCCCCACAATAAATTAATTCAAAGGATTCTGTTAAAGTTACAGTTTTTAAAACTGAAACGTGTTAAGGGATAAAAAAATACAAAGTTGAAGTAAAAAGACAATCTTAAACCCAAGCACTTCAACAGTCAAGCTGTTTGAAGTCCCAGATTAAATTAACTTACATAGAAATTGGTATTTTCAATTTATTAAACACTCCAAGTTTCCCTATGCTTTAAAAATGCATTTATAGAACTTCAAATATTTTCCTTCCTTAAATTTACTGCAAAACTGCATTTCTGAAGTTTCATAAAGCTTTGTTTCAAGGATAATTAGAAATTAGAATATTCAGATTTTCTTGTATTTTTCATAGTCTCAAAAATCTGCCTGATATTTTTTGATAGAAGTTAAATAGAACATTTTCATAAGTAAATGACAAAAGATTTGGATCCAGGTATTAGAAACCACACTTAGCATTTTTCTGTCCATAAACCATCACCAAAACTCATAGTCAAGAATTGTAACTTTGCAGGCAATTTTATTAGGAGCACAACAGCACAAATTTACCCTTTCTGCAGCTACACTGACCCTATGGCATTAATTGTAGATGCTTGTTTCTGTGAAGTTACCAGGGCAGGTTCAATTAGAAAACACATATCAGAGATAAATATGCAGTCATATTTCAAAAGGGTTACTGACACATGGCACAAGCCTAATAGGAAACAGACATTTAAAATAGCTCAGAATTTGGGGCCAAGTCACAAACATCAGGCTTTAGGAGTTCATGTACCCTTTCTCTTTATTTTTTGTGTGCCTCTTCTACAGAAAAAAAAAAAATATGCAGGGATTCCCTCAAATTAAGATCTCCATGAAAGAATATGGCTCCACACTGGAGCAGACAGGCTACAGATGTATCTCAGCAATAACGCCAGCAATCGTAAGAGGCATCAAGAGTTTCCAGCTCCATTAATCAGTAAAAGTAAGATTATTGACAAGCTTTACACACAGCTACAGTATTTTCTTCACAGCAGGACACTCCTCCCTGACAAGAGCCCCAGTACTCGATCTACTATGACCTCCTTAGTTCAGAACTGACTGAAGCTTCGCTGCCCATCTCTAGACACACTCCAGCACCTCAACGTCCCTCTTGAAGTGAGTGGCCCAAAACTGAACACAGGATTCGAGGTGCAGCCTCACCAGTGCTGAGTACAGGGGGACGGTCACCGCCCTGGTCCTGCTGGCCACAGTATTTCTGATACAAACCAGGATGCTGTTGGCCGCCTTGGCCACCTGGGCACACTGCTGGCTCATGTCCAGCCAGCCTTCAACCAGCACCCCAGGTCCTTCCCCACCAGGCACTTTCCAGCCACTCTTCCCCAGGCCTTCAGCACTGCGTGGGGTTGTTGTGACCCACGGGCAGGACCCAGTACTGAGCCTTGTTGAGCCTCCTACAACTGGCCTCGTCCCATCAGTCCAGCCTGCCCAGACCCCCCCCTGCAGAGCCCTTCCACACTCAAGCAGATCAACACTCCCCCCCAGCCTGGCGTCACCTGCACACTTACTAAGGGTGCACTCAATCCCCTTGTTCAGATCCTCGATAAAGACATTAAACAGGACTGGCCCCAGTACTGAGCCCTGGGGAACACCACTTGTGACCAGACACCAGCCAGACGTAACTCCATTCACCACCACTCTTTGGGCATGGGTGTCTAGCCAGCTTGTAACCCAAGTGAAGAGTTCACCCATTCAAGCCATGAGCAGCCAGTTTCTCCAGCAGATGCTGTGGGAGAGTGTCAAAGGCTTTACTAAGGTCCAGGTAAGACAATATCCACAGCCTTTCCCCCATCCACTAGGCGGGCTGTAGAGGAATGGAGGCAGTGGGTTGATTAGCATTGATAACATGCAGCTGTGACCTTGCCTCGAAGGCAGTGGGTTGATTGACAAGGACGATGTGCAGCTGTAGCTCGTTCCCACCAAGTAGTTAAATAGCACTGAGGATGGAGGAGGAGCAGTGTGGCCTGACCTCTGGAGGAAGGAGAAACAGCACAGACAGTAGACAGTAAAAGCCTTGTTGCAGCCTACTAGTTTTTGTGTGCTACAACAGCAGGCCATCTTATCAGATGTTTATCAGAGACAGGTTTGTCAAGCAGGACCTGCCTTTCACAACCCCAGGCTGGCTGGGCCTAATCTCCTGACTGTGCTGCACGTGCCCTGTGATGGCACTTGGGTGATCTGCTCCATAACCTTCCCCAGCACCAAGATCAGGCTGACAGGCCTGTAGTTCCCTGGATCCTCCGTCCTGCCCTTTTTGTAGATGTGCATCACACTGGGTACCCCCAGTCTTCTGAGACCTCCCCAGTGAGCGAGGGCTGCTGATAAAACAATGGAGTGGCTTGGTGAGCTCCTCCAGTAGCTCCCTCAGTACTCTTGGGTACAGAGATCAACATTTCTTCTTGGAGGTTATACTTGCACAAAACACAGGCCAGTGAGGAAACTGAATACAACTGCATACTCAGCATGAAATTACACTTTTTCAGAGGCATACGATGCAGCTTTTTGTTAATACATATGGGATTTGGTCTCCAGTGACACTGCTTGCAGCAATTTAAGCATGCAAGTTTAATAAAGTACATGCAGAATGCCAAAGGAAACTAGTGAGGAGAAATACATGTGAGAAGAAACTGACATTTATGTGGCATGTGGAGACTGTAGTAGTGAGGAGGGGATACAAAAGAAAAATATTATGGATCTGTATTTAGTCCATGGAAGACATGGATACAATCAGCTCTTTCTCATATCACAGACAGAAAACAAACTAAAAATCTTCAACATGGAAAAAACCTAAATTAAACAACAAGATTTTTATGCCATCTAGCTGAAGAGCTTAAATAATGAATGTCCATTTTCTTTTTTACTAGAGAAGTTCTTCTAAATAATATGAAGAAGAGTTTTAAGAAGCTACACTTCTTCAGAAGCCCTTCAGCTTGGGCTCCAACCATTTTTCATTTAAACCCCCCAAAAATTCAGGAGCCATAGTGCAACAAGACACTCCTGCTCATTAAGGGGTTGGGTGCACAGAGGATGGGACCTGTTCGCCCTGAGGAGGTTGACTATGTACTTCCATAGCTCACTGTAGGCATGTAAGCTGCCTCCACTGGCAGCTGCCAGGCACAAGTTAAGAAATGCAGGGAGAGTAGTAACAGGAAAATAGGAGTGACCAGGAGAGAACTGAAGGTTTTACTTTTATATGAATTATACACACAATGTCTTTGGTCTTCTGCTCACAATGCCCAGTACTCTTATCACCCAGTTAACAACCCTGAAACCTGCCCTGCCAGTTACATAAAACCTGCATATAACAGCAATTAAAGAGATAGCTTAAATACTTCAGTTACAGCAGTTCTTCCATCCACAGTATAACAACACAGGAAAGCATGTGCCACATCATAGTTTATTCAACACACAGGCTTTATCTACACAGATTACACAGCCAATGCAAACTGCAGGCTATTCAACAAGCAAAGGGTGAAACAAGGCTACAACGCCCTCTGAGCCTTTAAGGCACTACAGTAACACAGCACAAGAAACACACAGCCCAGCTGGGTTATCACAGAATAGTCAGGGCTGGAAGGAACCTCTGGAGATCACCTACTCCAACCCACTGTAACACATTGCAGAGGATCATGTGCAGGCAGGATTTGAATACCTCCAGAGAAGGCAACTCCACAGCCTCTCTGGGCAGCCTGTGCACTCAAAAAAACCCAGCTGTTCTTCCCCACATTCAAATGGAACTTCCTGTGTTGCAGCTTGCGCCCACTGCCCCTTGACCTGTTGCTGGGCACCACTGGAAAAAGCCTGGCCCCGTCCTCTTGACACTCACCCCTAAGATATCTCTATGAATTGGTAAGATCCCTTCCCAGTCTTCTCTTCTCCAGGCTAAACAGGTCCAGCTCTCTCAGCCTTTCCTCACCAGCGAGATGCTCCAGCCCATTCATCACCTTCGTAGCCTTCCACTGCACCCTCTCCAGTAGCTCCCTGTCTCTCTTGAACTGGGGAGCCCGGCACTGCACACAGCACTCCACATGCTGCCTCATCAGAGCAGAGCAGAGGGCAGGATCACCTCCCTCGACCTGCTGCCCACGCTCCTCCCAAAGCACCCCAGGATCCCATTGGCCTTCTTGGCCACAGGGCACACTGCCGGCCCGCGGGCAACTTGCTGCCCACCAGAACCCCCAGGTCCTTCTCTGCAGAGCTGCCTTCCAGCAGGTCAAGCCCTCGCCTGTACCGGTGCAGGGGCTGTTCCTCGCCAGGTGCAGGACCTTACAGTGCCTTTATTGAACTCCATCAGGTTCCTCTCTGCCCACCTCTCCAGCCTGCCCAGGTCCCTCTGAATGGCAGCGCAGCCTCTGGTGTATCAGCCGCTCCTCCCAGCTCCGTATCGCCAGCAAACCCGCTGAGGGTACGCTCTGTCCCTCCATCCAGGGCACTGATGAGCGAGTTGAACAGGACCGGACCCAGCACTCACCCCTGGGGAACAGCACGAGCTACAGGCCCCCAGGCAGCCTCTGTGCCGCTGGTCACAGTCCTCTGAGCTCTGCCATTCAGCCACTTCTCAATCCACCTCACCGTCCACTCACCTGACCCACACTGCCTGAGCGCACCCATGAGGCTATTACAGGAGACAGTGGCAAAAGCCCTGCTGAGGTCAGGGTAGACAACATTCACTGCTCTCCCCTGGTCTACCCAGCCAGCTGTTCCATCATAGAAGGCTGTCAGATTGGTCAGGCATGATTTCCCCTTGGTGAATCCATGTTGACTCTCCTGACAACCTTCTTTTCCTCCATGTGCTTCGAGATGACCTCCAGGATGAGCTGTTCCACCACCTTTCCGGGGATGGAGATGAGGCTGAATGGCCTGTAGCTTTCTGGGTCCTCCTCACCCTTTTTGAAGGCTGGGGTGACACTGGCTTTCCTCCAGTCCTCAGGCACCACTCCTGTCCTCCGTGGCCTTTCAAAGATGATGGACAGAGGCCTAGGAATAACATCTGCCAGCTCCCTCATCACTCACGGGTGCAGCCCATCGGGGCCCATGGATTTGTGGGTGTTAAGTCTGCTAAAGTGATCTCTAACATGGTCCTCCTTGACCAGGGGAAAGTCTTCCTTTCTCCAGACTTCCTCTCTTGCCTCCAGGATTTGGGAAGCCAGAGGGCTGGCCTTGGTAGTGACGACTGAAGCAAAGGCAGCATTTAGGAACTCCTCCCTCTCGGTGTCCTTTGCCACCAGGGCACTCACCTCATCCAGCAGTGGGCCCACGTTTTCCCTAGTCGCCCTTTTCCTGCTATGTACTTGAAGAAGCCCTTCTTGTTCTCCTTGACCTCCCTTGCCAGATTTAATTCCAAATAGACCTTGGCCTTCCTCATTGCATCCCTGCATGTTCCAACCATGCCCCTAATACTCCTCCCAAGTTGCCTGTCACTGGTACCTGGGACAGAAAATGGCTTCCTCTAGAAAGGGAAAAACTGTGCTGATTTTGACATGTTCACATTGAGAAGAGCAGAACACACACAACTAGGCATTTGGAAGTGAAATGGGAGGAATGAGATAACGTAAGTTGAGTGCTGTTACAGTAATGCAGGTACTAGCTTGTAAAGGGCATGGAGAAGATAAGGTGACATTTGACATAAAAAGACCTTTCACTGAGTTGCAAAACGACAGAAGTTTAAAAATTTTAAAAGTTTGAAAAACCATACAATTCACAGAAAGTACTAATAGTAGCTAATGCACAAACAGGAATACTGAAGGCACCTTGCAACTTTGTTAGTTAAACACACAGGCACCAAAACAATACATGCACCATTTTGTATATTGCTGGTTCTAGAACCGTATTTGCCTAACTGCTTCCAGACAAGGGAAAATACTTCTCTTACTGCTGAGTAACACATTCTCCCAGGTACTATCTTTTCTTTATTTTATACCTGTGTGTACTCAGTAGTGTTACTTTAGATAGCTTTGTCATTTATGGCCATGGAAGTAGAAATACTAATGCTGTACACTGGCATTTTTAAACAAGCACTGCAACTCAAAGTCAGGGTTTGTTTTGGGGTTAGTGGTTTTTTTATTATTTCTTTGCTGTCTCACCTCACAGGAACACCACGTGAAGTGATGCAGAACACAGCATAGCTTCACACTTCCGAGGTGTAGACTGACCATTATCATTGCCCTTAAGGTCCCAAGAGCAAAATCTCAACACTGTTGTCCTTACCTGCTGCACTGCTGGCATTTATTACCCACCATTCAAAGATATCCCAGAAGAAAAACGGAGCAGTACTTATAATCTCCCTAGTTAGAGCTGATTGCAAGATAGCCTCACAGCCTTTCCCCTAAATTCACCAGGCTATTGAGGCAGCCAGGCACCACAGTATAAGTAGATGCTTCATGCTGCTCTAAAGCTGCTGCAGTTAAATAGGAAACAAAACTAACAAAAAAATCCAGCAGTGCAGAACAGCTAATATACCACGTGGTTAATCCTCCCAAGTCAACAACAAGCTGCTTCCTTGGTCCCAAGACTCAGTTATCTGATGTAACTGGTTTTAATGGCACAGAATATGCAATGAGGGGAGTGTTTGGTTGTGTACAGTAACTGGTGTAGAAGCACAGTAAGACCCATAAGGATCAATAGAAAAATATTACCAGTACCCTTACTCATCTATCAATGGCTGCCTAAAGTAAGTCACAACAGTGGCCTGCCACTGGTCTGAGTCTAAGGAGACCTACATAACCATGGTGATAAAGCCTGCAGAGAAAACATTGTAGTGAAAGACTTCTGCCTCAGTCTCATTTGCAGTATATTTTATAAACCTGCTTTCATTACTGCAAAGACAAAGCTCAATAGAGTAGGTTTACACTTTGAACACACTTCTCAAAAGCAGGATCTCCACAGGGGACTTAATTCAAATGATCATATTTTAATCAGGCAGCTTTACAGTCCAAACTTGCTTTAACACTGGCTTTCATCACCTGTTGCTTTAAGGCATTTTAGCCTTTTCTAATCCTCTGTTCAAAATGTATTTTAATTCTTAAGATAAAACTCTTTATTTCATCAAGCACATAGTCTACTCAGCTTTCTGTGGAAGCAACTTGTTTTCCCCTCTTTTTTAAAATCAGCATCAGTAGTATTGAAGGGAGGGAGGAATCTGCCACTAACACCAAAGCCCAAATATTTCATCCCTACTTCTGTAGCCTTGCCTGCCTTATCCACTGGCCAGCTTTTTGTCAAACACACACATATCAGGAGCTAACAGATTTAATTCATCAATGAACTAGCATTTAGAACAGGAGATAAAAACTAAAAATCCTCTTTTTCAGCCATGACTGAGTGAGAAGTGGTAGAATGAACCATGGAGGCAAACCTCTTGCTCTTTATTTATATATAAAATTATAAATTGAAATACATATTAAGTGTGTATATATGTATATGCATATATATACATACAGAGACAGAGTGCACACATTGCCCTCTGCTGACCAGAGTCCTATATAGGAGCGTCCTGCAACACACACACACTGGTCATTGCTTGACAGGACCACATTCCTGTTACTTGATGGTACAGTAAAAGACACCACTTTCAATTCAGCACTCACGGTTTTTTAAGAACCCAGTTTTATGGCCTGGGGTTTCTCTGCTTTCATTCTTCCTACTGGGTGATTCACATAGCAGGACAGCGCTGAGGGGCAAATCAAACCAACCACACTGGCCAGTTGCTTACAGGTTAGCCTTTATCTACCTATATACCAGCACCCAAAGCTCTTGCTGTTTTATGCTACATGCATCAGTGCTCATTTTCCACCCCCGACCCCCTCCTCCCAAATGGTCATTTTAATGCAATAGCAGGGGGCTGGGAGGGGGCAGAAGAAGAAGTCAAGCAAGAAAACAGGGCTAAGACATTGACTGCTACTTTCAGGCCACCTTGTTTGCAAGTCCTTCCCTCTGGTCTTTTCATAAGTATTGTTAATTTACTTTTCAACATGAATACAAACTAGAAACATCAAATGCAGGAGATGAATAAACACTATTTCTTAACATCTCCCCTCCTCCATCCCTACACTAAACAATTTTTGTTTTAAGTCTCCACTTCTGTGGCTTGGGTGGGGGGACAATTTTAGATGAAAGTTTAGACACACTTTAGATTGGAAAAAATACAGAATATTTTTTAATTTAGGAAGCAGCTCAGTAAGTTCAACTGTAACCTGCTTGGAGGATCTATGTGTCATATTAAGAGTCTGTAGACCACCGTTCTGACAGTGACTGGCCGTAACTTATGCCTCAGAAGTGTCTACAGATGGACATAAAAGTAGTAGACTGGGGTTCTTGAAGTGGGGGGGAGAAGGCTGCTGTTCCTATACTCACCCAAGGCCCAGTAGGATGCAGCTTCTAAAGGTGGAGCACTGCTGTAGAGAGCATGGATATACATGAGATGAATCATCAATTCAGCCAGGCACCACCAAAATAAAATACGAATTATGCCCACGATTAAGATGATGAGATTGGTCTTCAAACTGAAGGCTTCTTGTCTCTTCATCTAAAGAAGAAATTTAAAAAGGTTACATTCCACATAAATGACTGGTTTACTCAAAAAATTCATCCTGAGAACTTTTTTTAGGTTGCATTTACTATTCATTACTATTATTAAGGGGACCATTTGACCACATCTTTTGGAAATTCCTGACAGACTCTTGAGGGAGACTGGTTTCTCCATTCTTAATCTCAGTAAGCTGCAGAAATCAACGAGAGACCAGATGTGACCATACACTGGACCAAACCATTGTAGAAAAGGCCAAGTGTTAACCTGAACAGAATCCAGGCATGAGACACTTAATTGCTGTAACTTGATCAAGCTCTAGATATAAAGAAATTTAAAGAACTATGAAGGTTTTCCAGTCAGCAACTCTACCAAACACAGAAACAACTGCTTGCTCTTAAAATTTCTTCAACTTCTACCAGCTGCATGTGATTGATTATTTGAGGACAGTTCTTAATTTTTCTCCTGTAGCTTTGCCAAGGTCAGCAAGACCTACCTGACATGCTGAGCAAATGGCAGTTAAGTGCAAGTAAAATACCAGATAAAACAAGGTTTTCAGCTGACAGGTTTCTCAAGATGCCCCAAACTTTTACGCTGGTAACTATAGTAAACACACTGGTATGCTGTAATTTTACCTTCTTTCTGTAGTAAAAGAGAATATGATCAAGTAACAGAAACACAGGATTGCCTAAAAATTTAGTCGTGTTTTGTACATCTGTGTATGTGCAGCATTCCCTTCTTCAGTATCCAAATGGCCACTGAAAAACGCATATACAAGGTAAAGAACCAACCCATCTGCATGGACAAAACCCCCTCATAATTGCAAGCACACAGTACAGCTAACATGCAGTTATCTCCACCTACTCACAAATGAAGAAGGACACCCATTTTGGAGATTAATTTGTACCAGCTATATGAAAGCTCAGAGACTACCATTTAATCACAGGAATTTGCACAACAGACCTTCAAACTCATGACTAGAACCCGCTATGCCCCGCTTCAATTCAGAAATTCAACAAGACCATTGATGAAGTGTCAGTCTCATTTTCGCCTGGAAAGGATGCCAACTACCAGCACAGGTATTATGCTCTTTAGGCCATACAACAGTTTGTCTCCATCTCCAGAACTTCTGCTTTCCAGTGTGCTCAGCAGGAGCCATTGTCTCAGTCTCAGCTTCAGTGAAGGGGTTCTGGAGGTGGTCTTTTCTTATAGCAGCAATAAACATGCTCTCTGTATTGTGCACATTGAATCAACTGATAGGTACTGCAGATTTTTAAACCCTTCTCCAACCTCGCTTGTCAAGGCGGTAGCCTCTGCTCAGGTAAGAGCTCTGACAATGGCCTTCAGCAACACCAACAAGAAACATGTTAAGGTTGTTGAGTTCATTCCATCTTCCTTATGGCTTTAAACAAACAGGTCCGTGTGTTTGAGAAACTACTGCAGATACAGGTATACCATTCTCGGTCTTCCTTTTTCTCCTCACACCAAGAACACAGGTGGTCTTGCCACATGTCTTTGCTGAGCCACATTAGATGACCTTAGTTTCAATGCAAGATCCCCCCACCACCAATTTTTCCTACCAGCTATTCCCAAGCTTCTCTCAGCTTGGAGTCTTATAGGCCTTCTGAAACATTCCATGAAAGAAAAACTCTCCCCCTGCCAGGGATACAAGAACATAGGTGGAACTTAACACACTTCAGAAACTACAAAGAAATAAACAGTGAAAAACATAAGTTACCTCAGTTTCTATGCACATCTATGGAGATTTTTCCTACAACACCCAGCCCAGGATAACATTCAGCTTTGCATCTTCCAAAGTTACTGAAGACAAACGATCATAGGACTTGTCACTCAGGTGTCCACCAGAATCTCAGTTTTCCCTTTCATAAAGCCCAGTTTATTAGCTGTGGTTTCAACAGAAATTTCCAAATATAAAGAGAAGCAAGCAATGCCAAGCATTTTCATGGTTTGAAATGTCCACTCATCCACTGAGATAAAGCAATGTTAACTACAGACATCATGGGTGTAATTTCACCTCTTGCTCAAGTGTGCAAGAAAATAAGGAAAATTAAGCATGGAAACATGGGGGTTTTCCCTGACATGTAGAAGCAGGCTTGAAAAGCAGCCTGCAAGGCACCACGAAAAACATTCAGTAAGGTAGGCAGGTCTTCCACATCAAAGAAGCTGCTCAGCTTGCTGAAGTCTGAATGAAAGTGTTCCAAGTAAACCATCAGCTGTTTTCACACCAATGTGAGGGGAAACTAGAGCCTTCAGGAATTCCCAATACAACCCAGCAGCTTTCTGTGACTCTGAAATCTGTTTAATAGCCAGCTGCAGCTGAAAATGTTACTTTGTTCTGCCTGATGGAGGAAAGAAAAACAAACAAAAACCCAGTTCACCAGCTGCACACTAACATTATAAACATTCTTCAAATGTAATGTGTCATTGGTTCCTTGGTTGAAGGGATGAATCTGATACCAGACAAAAAAAACCCCATCCTGTGAAGCAGAAGAATTTGGGAAGGAAGATTTGTCTTAAAGTTGATACTCAGGACATTGCCAAGTTCCCAATGCTACGCTCAAAATTGTCCAGTCTTCACATCCCTGTATCATTTGATATTTTCCAAATTATGCAGAAGATAGCTTTAGAAACCCAAATAATTCTTAATCTCCAAGGAGAATAAGTAAAAATTGAAGTCCTTCAAATCACTAGCAAGGAAGAAAAATATTATAGAATCAGCTACAGATGCTTTTACTAAAGTCAAAACATGCATGAATGAAAACTCCTTTTCTGTAGGTTTTTCCCCCTAATGTACTTCATCAAGGGAAAAATATTTATTCAAGGAGGAAACAGATCAGAGTCTGATAAAGGAGACTAATCATTCAGCCTTCAAGAACTATTTTGCTTTCTTTCCACCCTCTCTGACACTGGAGTCTAATCAACCCATCTCCACCCAAGCACTAAAAACTGACTTTGACTAAATATATTCTCAATGTTAGCTACCAACCTTACGCGAGTTCAGTATTATGCCATGGCTGGCATACAAGCACAAATACCAGAGACTGATTTCTAACTACAGCCTTCCTGCTCACACACAGTGTACGTCAACACTCAGAGAGAAGGACAATTGATAGAGACTCACATTAGGAGGCTTTCAAACAGAAGGTGTTCATCAGTACCAGTTTTTGTCAAGTAGGTAACTAGAAAATAAGCAGAAACTCAGGCTTATCTGTAAGCTACACTATGAAACACCATTAAAAGAGCATCTCAAGGAAAACTGGATGAAATCATGTACCTGACATGTTCTCATGATTGGTATTAAAATACCTCAAGATGAAGAAAAAAAAATCAACTTATCATACTTAAATCTATTGCTCAAAGTACAGGGCCTGTGCCTAGATTTGACAGCTGAAAGATCCCCACCCTTCAATAGTTCTTCACCCAAATCACCTGAGGCACAGATGCACTGAAAAATCTGTAACTGCACAACCTTAAAAAAGTTACCTGCTTACTGAATTCATCAAAATTCATAAGGGGTCCATTGTGGAACATGGGATAATAAAACACGTATGCCAGCATCCACAGGAACGAGTGGGATGACTTCTGGGCAGGTCCATGCCAGCAGTACTCCAGGCTGAAGCTAGTGCAGAAGAGGCAGCGGACAGACACAGTGAAAAGCAGCAGATAATACTCATTCTCTGTGTCATACCACTTTCTCTGCAAGACAAAACAAAGCCAGATCACCATGGTGCAATGCTGTTTTCCATATGACTGGACAGTAATGCCCACTCAGATCCTAACTTTCAGGGTCACCAGCAGCAGGAAACAACTAAAACAAAAGCAGCTGGAATGAGCATCTGAAATGAACTAACTTAAATGAAAGCACTACTTAACACACGAACAACAAGCACTGGCTGTTGATGGAGAAAGGACCTCCAGAGCTCCTGCAACCAGCATAAAGAGACAACAGCTTGATTTCAGAAACATATTAGGTAAAGAACTATGACAGCGGGAGAGCTTTTCTTACAGCAATGCCATTATCTCCCTCAGATTTGGTATAATACTACAATATCTAAACCAGCTAGCAACACTACTGACAGCTGAGGGACTGCTAGGGCTGAAGCCAAGGCTACAGTTCAGATCTGAAAAGAATCACCACTCCTGAGAAAGCTCAAGGGTGGAAAGATGTTACTAAGCCTTTATCAAGTTTGACACTCACTGTCATACCCATTTCCAACAAAAAGCACATCACAAAAAATTTGCAAGCATCAGCAAAGAGTTCGGCTGGTTACATTTGTATCGCAGCGGGCCCTTTCCTCCTCTCAGGAAGGCACAAATCTGTCTATATCCCATGCAGACCCTACCTGTTCATCTCCCCTCCCCCTGAACATCAGGAGAACAAGCCTTAAAACATATGCCCAGTTTTCCCCTTTAGTCCTAGTAAATTCAGCAAGGACATTTCCTAACAGCTGAGCAGCAGTTTCTCTAAAATCTGTATTGCCCAGCAAAAGCCATTAGAAAACCTGAGCTTGCACCAATCAGTTGTGAGCAACTTGTTTGGCACAAATCAAAGCATTGGAGAAACAGTCCCCCCCTTTCCATGCAGGCATCCGCAGACACTAGTAAGGTACTGTCAGGCTTGACTAAGCAACTCCTGGATATGAACCCAGGAATCAGCACCTTAAGTTGGTACAATTACAGCTCCAAAAAACAAGATATGTTTTCTAGAATAATACTCCAGCTTTACTGCATATCACTTATACATTAAGGCACATTTCAACTCAATGCACTGGCCAGCATGATTGATAAATATGACTTTTTCTAACTGGAGAAGCTGCAGCGTGAGTCACTGCAGAATTACTGTCTAAGGTTTTCCAAGCCAGCCCCTGCTTACATCAACTGAAAGGATAGTAGTCTGACAAAGAGAGCTGTCATAATGGACAACCACCACTCTGATTAATTTGATGCTTAATTAGTTCTGCTCACATTACCTTGGCTTCTTCCACAGCTGGTATGCGTAAAGTGGATAGCAGGATAAGGGAGCACAGCCATGTCAAGAGTGACAGCTGAAACTGAGCCACAGCAAATGAAATAGTTGCATGTAACAAGATGACAATAAAGCCCTTTATTCCCAGTAACAACCAGCAGGCAGCCATTCCATAAACCATCAAGCACCATGGTTTATACTGTTAGAAAGAGAAAAACAATTTTTAGTTTGATAATTTCTAAAGAAAAAAAGCACTTAACAGCTGTGCTGTCCCACTTAGGGTCTACAGTTGCAGTCAACAAGGTTAAGAACACATATGAAGCAATCCAGGGAAACCCAACTGTATCCATAAAGACAGAAGGGAAGGTGTTTCTGTAGCAGCATGTGTGAAATCCAGAGCCTCCCTGATTTGGGGGAGAACATAACTTCCTCCTTCCCTTCCCCAAACTAGCAGGTGTGATGGCACATACCAGTCATTTCCCACAATCATGCAGTTGTGGCAAAACCCAAGCAGTCATCACTTCAATCTTGGAAAGGAA
This sequence comes from Falco biarmicus, assembly GCF_023638135.1. Classification (NCBI taxonomy): domain Eukaryota; kingdom Metazoa; phylum Chordata; class Aves; order Falconiformes; family Falconidae; genus Falco; species Falco biarmicus. The sequence goes on from NC_079299.1 coordinate 12,468,435, forward strand.
CAACTACACCATCTTTTGTGTACAGGTCAAATGACACTGGTTAATGGTTCAAAACAAAGCACAGGATTTCATGGATTAGACAGAGGCTGAAGTCTCCAAACACTAAGGCAGCTGACCTACTTGCTCTCACATGTGCACAGTTACAGACCCACTCACACAACTCACCCCACAGAATCAGCTCCATGCCAAGTTTCCCATACCCAGAGTAAAGAGAAACCCACAGAAACTCCCATCTGTGAAGAAATCCATCCATACCTTCTCCACCAAGAGCCTGGACACTTGTGATACCAGCAGGTGACCAGCCAGAAGCCACAGTATACGTTCCCTTCCCCATTCAATCCAGTAGCTCCACTCAAAGTCCATGGGGTCCTGAGGCATCAAGAGAATTGGTCACTATGTGTATCTGGCCATAAAAGCATGTTCTTATGGAACAAGAAAACATCTCTAACACACTAGGTCTGTTACCCAACACCACAGAACTCTGCATATGAGGAATATAATTTCAGCAATCCAGTCAGATCACTTACAGCTGTGAACTCAGACAGCACCATTTTGATTTCCAATGGTGTGAAATTCAGAAGAGCTTCAGATCACATCATGACTCCTAAACCCCACACTGGTGCTAAACTTGACTGAGCAGCAATAACTGCCTTCCCTCACAAACACTAGGGAGAGTTTTCTAGTCACAAAGCAGGTAGGGAGGCACACACACCCCCCCTCCTCCCTGGGACACAGGGAACAGCTGGTCACTACACAGAGATGCAGCCTGGAACAAGGGTCCCACTTCTCAGGGTTCCCCAGACAAACACATCCTTGCTTTGGTTCCCTGTCAGGAAGCTCCTCAGTGAAACAAATTAATCTGCTACTACTGTTCCTGACCATGTCTTCAGACCCAACAGATTCATACCTCTGTTTACCCTGTTCCTTTTGATTTTAGGATTTTTTTTTCCTTTAGAAAGGAAAAAATAAAAAACAAAAAACCAAATTTAGGACAGAACTTAACCCATGCAAGGTTTAGCCAGGAATTTCTTTTTTCAACTTATGTCAGCATTTCAAGAAAAAGCTTTTAAGAAAGGTAACAGAGGCAGAGCACTGCCTTCCTTGTGCATGTCCCTCACCTCTCATGAGGGATACGAACAGCAACTCCACTTTGCCTTGGAATACAAAGGGCCTGGATGAAAAGGAAGAGAAGTTTCACTCCCTGTTTCAACAAAGCCTAGATGAGATCAGATGAAGTCAGGTGTGCTGGAAATACTTGTGACATGGCTTTTAATTTAAATTATTTGAGATCAGCTGGTAGCCTTGTGTCCCATACAGAGCCCCACTAAAAGTTCATGTCCACAAGTGCTTTATGGCTTTCTTGAAAACATGTCAAGAGTCCCTTAGCTGTGATGGTGGGCCTAACCACCAAAATACTTCCACAGACACACATTCCTGGCCTTGTGTAAATCATCCTCAGTATTAGATGCATTAGTTGCACTTCAAAGGATGTGACATCAAAAGCAAGCAAGGTGGGGGCGTTGGTTGGTTTTTTTGGTTTAAGATAGAGGAGTACTAGTTTTCTTGTTAGTTTTTTAATACCAGCCATGTTTCTTTAAGTCCTTATGCCTCAAAAAATCTGTTCTGCTCCATGCTGGACTACAGGCCAACCAAGAGAAAAACATGTGTTGTCTGATGTTAAGCACTAACCAAACCACCTCAGGACAGGCAAGAGTGGAAAAAGGCTGCAGGAAATGTCAAGGGTGATCACAGCTTTTAAGGCCAAACAGTAAAACAAAAGATTAATAAATGATGTAATGAAGGAGGTAAAGGATATAACACTTAAGCTAGGGATCAAGAAAAACAAAACTTTGGTTATGATTATTAGATATAGACACACTCATCAAGTCCTCCTTCCTCATCAGACTAAAATTAACTACGAATATCCAAATCTGTAAAGTTACTACAAACCTCTGAAGCTAGATCAGAAGTTTGGGTGAGCAAAAGGCATAAAGACATAATGTTCACATTAGTGCCACAAAATAAAAGATGCTGGTACCAGTCACCCAACCTACCTTTTTCAGGCCCCAAAAGAGAGTCCCTGGTTCCAGCCCAAACCTTCTGTCCATCGCAGCTTCATACTCTGTAAAGAAGAGCAAAACTTTGCTAAGGACATGACAGCCAGAGCAGGGAGAGTCAGGGATGCGACCTCTGCTGCTCAAGAGCAACATGTTCCTGCACTGCCTCTGCCAACAGGGACACTGGGAGCCAGGAAAGGGCGCATCATCATGTCACTGCTCACCAGGCAAGCTACCCAACCAGACCACAGCTCTGCCCCACAGCAAAGACAAAGACACTGAACTGCCCAGAACCTATGCTTTGATTTCCCCCTTGCAACAGGGGCAGTAGCAGACAGCAATCAACCTTTTACCACACAAAACCTGCACTAATCCTCATTTCCCCTCTTTCAGGGCTGCCTGGTTTCTACCACTTGAGCAGAAGGGTCACAGACGTGACAATGACCACCAGTACAGCCTGAGCAGGACAAGACCACTCAGAGAAGCCGCCTCCAGAACCTGCTCCCATACCACCATCTCTGTAGAAGACATGCTGTACGCGTGGGTACACAACTCTGTACCCATTCAGCCAGCACTTCCTTCACTGCCCTGCAAGTGCCTTTCCATTACTCTTGTTCTTCCCTTAAGCTCTCTGAGAGTCAGCTAGGGTCATTAATGTAGAACATTGCTGATTAAAGCTTAATAACATGCAATATTTATCTCCCTAACAAGCCTCTCTAGCTATACTTTTATTAGATAATAGCACCTTCATTTCCCTTAAAGTATCAGTGTGCTAGAACACAGCTTTTTTTTCATCTACAAGTTGTATTTTGGTTTAAAAGCCCACCCCTCAGCGCTACACAGTCCCATTGAACCAAAACCAAGCCGTAGTGGCTACCAAAAGGTTACACAAGGCACAAGCAGGTGTTTTGAAACTGACATCAAAGCCGTACAGACTAGCCAACCACTGCTCCAAGCCCGCAGCCCAGCACAGGAGCTTGAGAACTCCAGAGAGCACAGCGCTCATCTGCCCTGGGACCTCCCCAGGTCCAGTCCCCGGCAAGTACCATCAGGAGACATAGATGCTTCCAAATCACCCACTTCCAAGCTGCTGCACGGGACTAGCCAGGAAAAAAAAAAACAATTCAAAGCCAACTTTCTTAACTTCCCTCATCTGAGCTTCAGAGGTCTCTTCCCTGACAGCAGAGTGCCAGGACACCATTGCCGAGGGACTTCCCAGCACTCAAGGCAGAAAAGTCTTGGGGCAAATCTTTCTGCTCAGCTGGCACCTGGCTACTGCTTCCTTGCACAGGGCTGGTTTGCAGCCAGGAAGAGCACAGGCGCTTTTTGCAGAGGAGAAAAGCAGAAAACAACCCAGAGAAAAAAGTGGAAACCAACTGAACCCGAGCAGCCTCGCCAGTCACGGACGGGAAGCACTGCGGGCACAAGCACACCCGTGTCACAGACTTACTTCGAGACACTCGGTGCGCTTCGTAGAAAGCGTAGAGGTGAGATCCCACGGCGAGAAGCCCGTAGAGACGCATTTCCCAAGCCGGCAGCAGCATTGGTCTGGGAGCTGCTCCCCCGCAGACCCCGCCGGCTCCCTCCCTGCGCGGAAAGACAACGGGAGAGGTTGCCCCGCGGCAGACGGACGGGCACCCCTCACCGGGCACTGCAGCTGCCGCAGCCGGGCCCTCGCACGGATCCCCGGCGGGCCGGGCACGGCCACCCAGCGCGCTTCAGGCCCCGCGCTGCCGGGGCCCTGCGGCGGGGCGGGCTCGGGGCAGGGAGGCGGCCGTGCTCCGCCCGCAGCTGCCGGGAGGGCAGGCGAGTCCTGCCCGGCCGCAACGGCTGCGGAGGCGGCGGGGCCGACGGCCCGACGGGGCCCTCAGTACCGAGCCAGGGCCAGAGCCGGACCCCGGCCGCTCTCACCGGCCGGGGACTGAGGGGAGCGGAGGGGGACCCCGCTCCCCGCCTTACCTGAGGAGGGCTCCGCCGCCGGCAGCGGGAGGCGCAGCATCCGCGGCCCCAGGCGAGCCGAGCCGAGGCTCCAGCCCCACAGACAGGCAGGCGGGGCGGCCGGCGAGGGGCAGCTCCGCGCCAAGGCACCCCCGCCGCTCCACACAACGCCCGGCCCTGGCGCCGCCCGCCCCGTTACGAGCCGCCACCACCTCCGCGGACGGAGGGCGGGAGCGGGGCGGCGCTCCCCGCCTCTGCGCGCCCTCTCCTGGCCGCCGGGCGGCGCCGCAGCCCTCCCGCCGCGGCGGAGCGGGCCCCGCGGCTTGCGCGGCCCCGCCGTGGCTGCGGCTGCGGCTCCGGCTGCGAGGCCGTGGCGCCGCGCGGCCCCGCTGGGTTCCCCGTGGAGCGGGGCTTGGGCCGGCCCTGCTCCCGTGTCCTCGCTCGCCGCGGCCCGGCCGACGCGTGCCCGAGAGCAGCAGCAGGGCTCGTTTACAGAGCAGCACCCTTGTCTTTGGGCATGAAACGCGCTATGCAGGTCGGCTTAGACCTGCTGAGATCTGTCAGCTGGCTTGTATCAAACACACGAGCTGGTATCAGACTTGTATCAAACACACGAGCTGGTATCAGACTTGTATCAAACACACGAGCTGTCTGGGTTAAGAAGTTGCCGTTCTGGTCTATGTTGCTGTAGCAGTTTTTCATGCGACTGTGGATGCGGGCATCCTCACAGCTGAGGGATCACAGGAGAGTATCACTTGTATAAAGGTGTCCCGGGAAGAGAGTGCCAGCTTGCGTGTTCCATAGAGCCTGGAATGAGCCAGGGGGGTGGCACTGGGAGACAGGTGCTGCAAGTCAGCGTGAAAACACAGGCATCTTCTTCATCATATCGGCTCTGAAAAGTTGTTCCAAGAGTTGTCATGTAAATTAACGCTGAACTGAAAATGAAGGATTGAATTCAGATCAAAAGGGTGGCCGTAACAGCCTCTCAGAGACTTTTCCCCCCCTGCTGAGGTGCAAGGTACACAGGGACACAGCTGTTACAGCCATCACAACACAACGTGAAAAATGAGGCAGTGTGAAGAGCACCACCAAAGCAGGAACGTAGGGCTGGAAGTGCTGGTGCTGACAACCAGCATGGATCAACCTGCATTTTAGCAAGGGTTCCCTCCTCCTGGCACTATGGACACAGCTACGGAACCACAGTGGTTCTAGTGTTAAAAACACACTGACTTCCCAGTTCAAAAGATTTGGGCAATTTATGCCCATCTGAGCTTGCACCATGTGACTTTTATCCCTCTCCGTTGTTGACATCAGTGATGACATTTTTTAATGGGGGAAACATTTCATACCCTTTTGGCTATTGTCTTGCTGGATCTTTAAGTTCCTCTTATAAAACAGCATTTCAGTTCCCCTAATCACCTTGAGGCTTTCTTTGTGTATTCAAATTCCTGTTTCCTGATCTTTGAAAGCCAGGCTTGTGTCTGATACTCCAGGTGAAGTCCTCAGTACAAGGGGTTGTTTTCCCTATCTAAATGAGGCATGCATCTCCTGGTGTCTCCAAGAATCACATCTGTCTGCCTGAGCCACGTTGTAATCTTAATAATTTTGCTTTTTGCCTTCAGTTTTTCTTTCTGTCTCTCTTTGCCAGAGAATGACTCACCTTCAGTTTATGGTGTCAATTTTAATAGCCCCTAGATGTAAGATACTGTATTTGCTCTGTGCAATTGCCGTAAATTCTCAAGGTCGGGTATATTCCTGTCTATGATTCAAGATCCTCTTCTCTGCTGACATTGCTTTCCCAGTTTTTGCCCTCAACAGGTTAGTCGGTACCTTCTGCCCGCCCCCCGGAAAAAAAAATAAAAAAAAGGGAAAAAAAAAAGAACGCCTGCATTACAGCACCAGATCAGCAGTCCTGAATTTGTAAAACATACCCACAGCACTGAAACCAAGTTATGGCCGCTAAGGGTCAGCAGAGCTTGTATTTTCCTGCAGTTTCTTGGTTCCTGGTCAACACAGAGTGAAGTCGGTACAGGCAGCAGGCCCTCTAGGTGGCTGCAGAACACAAACAGTATGCATGCAGAGCACTACTGCAGCTTCAAGAAGAGAAGAGATATATAACACGTTACAGCTTTTACATCTGCTTACACTGAAAAGGACTCTTTGTCATTAGTTATATGGTGACATCCAGGAGCCCATGTACACCGGGTGCGCAGCTACCCTTCCACAAAGGTCACTGCCAAGCTCATGGAGCAGGAACACTGACAAACTGGCAACAGTACCAGCTGGAAGATCTCCCTGCCTGGACTTCTACATTAGATGCCCCCCTTTATTCAAAGGATTTTATATGGTAAAACATGACAATAATCTCAATTAATGACTTTGCAAGACTAGCTATAAACTATGCTGCTGAACATTGCTGGCACAAACACCTACACATCAACACAGCCCTCACCATTTTAGGTGGCACAAGCAAAAAGCAAGTTCTGCTGCTGCTACAGTCACTGACAGGCAGCGGAGGAACCTAAGAGCAAAAAACCTAGAAAAGCAGCAGCAGAAAGCCCCACTTCTCATTTGATCAGCAAGGAGGTAAAGTTTTTGAAACACCTCTTGCCCTGCGTCCCAGCAGCTGCACAGGCCTGACAGCCTTTTCAAGACACCTGTCCTTTAGGAAGAAAGTGGTATGATTCTGTGTACATGCGGCAGGTTTCTCCAAGGCCACAAAAAGGCAATCCAGCTTGAACAGAAAGATGATTTGTCATGGTAGAGGTGTTTCTCTGGGACAAATTTGGAGCATTGCTTCTGCATGAAGGTTTGCACCACTCTCACCACCAGAATATCTACAGAGTGCAGAGGCAACAACCTGCCAAAGAAGCCCATGTCCATCTTCACTACTGGGAGCCAGCAGGAAGGCATCCAGTCCCCACCACAGCCTTGATGAACAGTGGAGGGTGCAGTGTCTCTTGCAGATTGGTTCAAGCATCACTAGAAGGGAGTCTGTCGCTAGCAGATATTCATGTCCCTTTTTTATTTATTTCTATCTCTCAGCTGGTGTAGCACCTGAATTGGAAGTGTTGGGTTTTGACTATACAGTGCAAACACTGTTTGGTGAGAGTCTCCCTTTTGTGTGTGATCAGCTATAGATGTGATCATCAGAAACTTAAGCAAATAATTCCAGAATCAAGGAGAACAAAGGTAGCAGAGGCCTTATTAAAAGGGCCCTTACTATTGGCTTTCTGTGCAAGTTCTTCTGAGGTGAGCTTGTTACAGAGCTCTTCATTTCTAGGGCCTCATCATGGCCACAGGGACAAGGCAGGGTGGGGGCATAAAAGGCAATGAGGTGGGCACCTCAGGCATTTTGCAGCTGGGGAAGTAAACTGAAGATTCCATTTTAGAGGAAACCCTTTTTTTCAACTTGTCATTGGCTTCCCATGTGGTTAAGAAGTCAAAATCAGTATGAATTTATGAATCCAGCAGTAGAGTCCTCAGGCAGGCTAAAGCATAACACCTCCCACTGCTTTTCTGAATATCAAGTCCCCCTGGGAGTTACAAGCAGTGCCCTAGAGCTTTCTCTCACAGGTTGGTATCTCACAGCATTGAACCAAGTCTCTTGTTCTCATTCACCCTCTGGAAATCACACAGTAATGCCCGCTGTGTGCAACATCTGAATGATGGGATATGATCAGCACCCACTGAGAGTCTGCAGATTAGAAGTCCAGCAGCACACAGGGGGATGAGCCGTGTATATTTAGGAGAAGTCACAAGTATGACAAGAAATCTCCACATAGTAAAATAGCAGTATTAAAATGGGGAGAGTCAGAAATATAAAAGGTGTGGTATTTATGAAGAGAGCCAAGTGAGTCTTACAATAGCCAAGTTAAATATGACACAACCACAGTTAATGCGAACCCTCCCTCTGGAGATCTCAGGCACAGAGTTATGGACTCTAGGGAAACAACATGCAAGTTTGCCCTTCTAGTCTTGTTTGGCTTGGCTTAATGAAAAGTGAAAATTACACCAAGCTGGTCAGCATTGCAGATAACCCCATCTTCACAGGTTCCTCTCTCCTCGGCCCCCTAAGCCCTGAAACTGGTTCTTTGTGAAGTGCCAAGCATTTTTTTCCCCAGCACCTTTAGCTGTATGTATATAGACATTGTTTATAAAGAGATCCTTGCAATCACAAAGTCAGTATTTCTGTGCATGCAGATATAAAAATTTTCCTGGCTTCCTTTTAATGAATCCCTTGCATCTTTGAGAACTTGTTTCATGCTCTGAGGCTGGAAAACTACCATCCTGCTTCAGACTGGGGATTCATAAAATTAGTTTGGGAAAAAATACAGTAAGTTAATACAGTATCGTAACTGAACAGCTCACTGTTGGAGTCATGCTGAACATCTCAGAGGCTTCCTCATCAATACACTACCTGCTTTACTTAACTAAAGGCCTGAAAACCATGCCTCCTGGTCAGAGCCTTTTAATGGGTTTCTTTACTGATTACCCATTCTTCCTTCCAATGAAAGCAGTATCGCAAGCGAAGTCATACAGCTTTGCTCTCAGCATGGGTGTAGAGTCCACTTGTGTACAGTTACCATAGCTGGGGTGAGGCTTAACTGTGCTACCTTGATCGTACCTGAGTCTTAGTTAATCATGCTTGAGTCTTAGTTTCTAAGTAGCCAGCTATTAAACACAAAGTTTTTTTATTTTTATTTTTCCCACAACACTTCTTAGAAGTTTTCTAGCTTTAAGTGTGAAGTGATGGGAGTTAAGGGGATGGTGAGTCAAGTCCTACACACCTTAGTCATCACATTGAAACCTCCGTGATTCCTAGCAAGGAAGTGGATAATCTGCTACTGGAGTATTTAAACACCTCAGAATTTCAGTATCTCAGTCATCCCAGAACAGAATAGATGGTCTAGTCCAAACCTGGGAGAAGCAATTCTTAAAAAAAATTCCCTACTTCAGGTATTACTTTTCTTATCATTTTTAAGTAATAGTAGAATGAAATTCAGAAAAAATGCCAGATCATAATCAGTTTACTCAATTATAATTTACATTATTAAAAATGATAGAAAGACTCCCACCTGACCTCCAATAGGGCAAGTAGCTGACAAAATGTAAGTAATCCAAAAAGTGTTTTAAATTTAGTTATACTGAGGCTGTAAATCAGATGCAAATCTCATTCTATTACACCACATTATACACATCTTTTTCAGTGGCATAAGAAATTACTCCTATCTGTGCACACCTAGATTTAATCCATAGCTATATTCCTGAAAACGTTGACTTTTTAATCAGTTCAGTGAATGGAATAAATGTAGCAAAAAAATACATCTTAGATTACTATATGATAATTGACAAAAAATATTCAGACAGAATAGCCTCTCTCACTGCCTAGTGAGCAAATTTCTAAACTCTCCATCTCCTCACATCGCTTCGCTATATGAACAACTAGTAAAGGATCATTTCAGTTACCACAACCACCTGTACTTTACTGATTTATCCCTTAATTCCTATTGTTTGCCATATCCTTGTGAAAGAGGGAGAATACATTACAGGTTGATTATTTTTATTTGGCAGAATGTTTTTCTTTTGTCTTTTTAAGGTCTGTGAAACTAAGAGGACTCAGTGGACCTGGCCGTTCACAACATGACAAATAGTTAAATCACAACTCCTCTTTTCAGAAACTGTCTTTTTGTTCCATGAGTGCGTGAGACCTAGTCAATGATGCTTTAATTGCCAGTCTTTCCTTCTATACACAACACGTATATTAAAATGTATTACAAATCCACTGAATACTCAAGTCAATGGGATTGTATTCGTGGCCACAGTCATGTATGCTCCCTGGCTACCTGGTGCATTTGTGCCATTATGGCTGCAGGGTCCCATTCCCTTCACACGTATGCGCACTTAGATCAGTCTGCACCTGCCTCTAAATTGTGTTGTAAATAAAAACCTTATAGCTGGTTTCCCACCTGAGTACACGGATGACATCTTAGGAACTAAGGTAACATGGTCAGGGGGAGCCTTCCTCTAAGGATATTTCAAAAACCAAAAGTTTTTGTATGTTTTATCTGAGAAGCTTTCTTGCTTTGTGCATTGACTTCCTTCTAATTTGTCTCTATTTTATGTTTCACCTTTCCATGAAGAGAGGGTAGTACGCCAGCATGGGCTTCTAAGTGATAAAAACCCTGACTTTAGAATGTAGACACCTATTTTGCCTCTGTGCTTATGTAACAGATAATAAATGTATGTAAATGAGAAGAAGTGCTCTGTCATACTTGAAGCATTTTTTAGATTGTTCTTGAGATTATGGTTTTCAATAGGAAAAAGAATTCAAAAGCTCTTTTGGTGCCTGTGCAAAATGCCAGCAACATCTCACCCTTTGAGGATAATCTCTTCATATAACGGTGCTAAAATATTAGCAAAAATTGCATTTAACTCATAAATATTTACAGCTATTTGAAATGCCAAAATTTTGCTCTGCCACTAGCATAAATCAACTGAGTAACATTGTATACAATAAAAAAGTGGGTCATTTCCAACTGTGGCTTATAACTGCAACATGATTTGCAAATACATCGAATTGCTGCCTCAGGACAAGGTGCTGCTTGCAGTGCACAACGTCTTCCTTGACTACTGTAGATTTGGAATAGGTTTCAAACCTCACATCCACCATGAACTGCCATAATCTTCCTGCCTTATTTAGTCCGAGTTGATAGCTTTTTACTGGAAGAGAAGAAGAGGATTCACCTCTTTAAAACAGCACCTTGACCTGGAAAATGAACTGAGTAAGGACCAGCTCATCCAAATAATGGAAGCCCTACAAGACAGATCATCCTCTAGGCTGCCTGGAGGAGACAATTGAGAGTCGTCCTCTCTGGGCAGTGGTTTACACAGTTGAGTCGATGGAGGTTTAGTGCAAAATGCAAAGGCAATTCCATGGAAGACTGAAAACCAGAAAAATCTTTTTCCTCTTGAGTGTCCCAGATGCTAGGTACAGCACCACACCTGCATTTTTTTCACTTTTTAGCCCCAGATATCCTACATTCTTTTTTGTCAGGTGATAACCTTCCATGGAAAAGTGGAGAGCTCTCTTTCCCAATCACACTGTTTTTCATGAGCTCACTTCTGTTACGGAGACAAGTGGAAATTCTGAGGCTGAAGAGAATACAAGATCTGTCACTCACACCCTGAGGCTTGCTTTAAGCTTTAGGTTATGCCAAAGGGGCCTAACCATTTGTATTTTAAATAGAAAGTGGTGATGGCTGTTTCAAGGGTGTGGAGAGCAGGACCTGCTCTGGCTGCTGGGGCAAGTATACTTCTAGCAGACCTTGGGGAGCACAGAGGGACTGCCACCAAACTCAGAGACATGCTACAAGTTTTCACAGCACTCCCTGGGACACAGAGAGTCTGCACAAGAAATACAGCAGAGCTCCAGGTCCCTAAACAGGGAAATGCTAGAGCATCACCAGCATTAAGTGTTTTTAAGTGGCAGTGTTCAGTTAGGTACCTCCAGTTTACCCAAGTTCTGCTTCAGATGCCTGTTCTTCTTTGGAATTAGTCCATCTTTCACCTGGCTGTTCACAGCCTTTTCTCCAGAAGAGAGTTTCTAGAGGAAGGGTCAGAAAATAGACCTGTCTCAACTACCCTCATCATTCAGAGTTGCAGCCCATACATACAGAACAAGGCTAAAAAATAAAGATCTTCCATTCTACTCATGGTTGAAATTGGTTTTTGTTTTCAAGTGTGGTCTTTGAGAAAGCTTTGCCTTCTAATGCCATTTTTTGCTGCTCACATGGTCTCCCATGTTCTGCTCCAGGCTGGCTGGCACCTCATCTATGGCTACTTTGCAACAGAAAAGAAAGAAACGAGCAGCAGAACTGCTGCTGACCTACACTCAGAGGAACTGCATGCCCAGTACATTCTCCACAGAATTGTTAGTTTGTTTTCACCTGAAACACTCTGTGGACATTTTGAGTAACACATTCTGAACAATATCTCTCTTCACCATTTCTATTGCAGCATTCTTACAACAAGGAAACAGTGGGGAGCATTTTTTGGTTTCCACTTCCTATAGCTTTTTCTAAGGAAATGCTATTGTGAATTGCTCTAAAAACACAGTTGTAGGTACTGCAGTATGACTTAAGCATTTAATCTGTCCCAATTACTTTATAACAGAGTGCAGAAAACAATTCTTATGAGCTGTTTGTATTAAATCTCACATTTAAAATGCACTTTCTATCATCAAAGTGTTTTCCAAGCATCAATTTTCCAACATATTGTAAAATTATTCAGCAAAAGGTTGAGGGCAGCCTTGGCTACAGTGACCATGAGATGGTGGAGTTCAGGATCCTGCATGGAGGAAGCAAGGCAATAAGTAGGACTGCAACCCTGGTCTCCAGGAAAGCTAACTTTGGCCTCTTCAAGGACCTACTTGGAGAAATCCCATGGGTTAGGGCTCTGGAAGGGAGAGGGGTCCAAAAGAGCTGCCTGATATTCAAACACCACTTTCTCTGAGCTTAAGATGGGTGCATCCCTATGAGTAAGAAATCAAGCAAAGGGGGCAGAAGACCTGCCAGGATGAGCAAGGAGCTTCAGGCAAAACTCAAAGACAAGAAGGAAGTTTACAGGATGTGAAAAAAGGTACAGACCATTTGGGAGGAATACAGGAACATTGTCAGAACATGCAGGGATGCAATGAGGAAGGCCAAGGTCCATTTGGAATTAAATCTAGTGAGGGAGGTCAAGGACAACAAGAAGGGCTTCTTCAAGTACATCAGCAGGAAAAGGGCGACTAGGGAAAACGTGGGCCCACTGCTGGATGAGGTGAGTGCCCTGGTGGCAAAGGACACCGAGAGGGAGGAGTTCCTAAATGCTGCCTTTGCTTCAGTCGTCACCACCAAGGCCAGCCCTCTGGCTTCCCAAATCCTGGAGGCAAGAGAGGAAGTCTGGAGAAAGGAAGACTTTCCCCTGGTCAAGGAGGACCATGTTAGAGATCACTTTAGCAGACTTAACACCCACAAATCCATGGGCCCCGATGGGCTGCACCCGTGAGTGATGAGGGAGCTGGCAGATGTTATTCCTAGGCCTCTGTCCATCATCTTTGAAGGGCCACGGAGGACAGGAGTGGTGCCTGAGGACTGGAGGAAAGCCAGTGTCACCCCAGCCTTCAAAAAGGGTGAGGAGGACCCAGAAAGCTACAGGCCATTCAGCCTCATCTCCATCCCCGGAAAGGTGGTGGAACAGCTCATCCTGGAGGTCATCTCGAAGCACATGGAGGAAAAGAAGGTTGTCAGGAGTAGTCAACATGGATTCACCAAGGGGAAATCATGCCTGACCAATCTGACAGCCTTCTATGATGGAACAGCTGGCTGGGTAGACCAGGGGAGAGCAGTGAATGTTGTCTACCCTGACCTCAGCAGGGCTTTTGCCACTGTCTCCTGTAATAGCCTCATGGGTGCGCTCAGGCAGTGTGGGTCAGGTGAGTGGACGGTGAGGTGGATTGAGAAGTGGCTGAATGGCAGAGCTCAGAGGACTGTGACCAGCGGCACAGAGGCTGCCTGGGGGCCTGTAGCTTGTGCTGTTCCCCAGGGGTGAGTGCTGGGTCCGGTCCTGTTCAACTCGCTCATCAGTGCCCTGGATGGAGGGACAGAGCGTACCCTCAGCGGGTTTGCTGGCAATACGGAGCTGGGAGGAGCGGCTGATACACCAGAGGCTGCGCTGCCATTCAGAGGGACCTGGGCAGGCTGGAGAGGTGGGCAGAGAGGAACCTGATGGAGTTCAATAAAGGCACTGTAAGGTCCTGCACCTGGCGAGGAACAGCCCCTGCACCGGTACAGGCGAGGGCTTGACCTGCTGGAAGGCAGCTCTGCAGAGAAGGACCTGGGGGTTCTGGTGGGCAGCAAGTTGCCCGCGGGCCGGCAGTGTGCCCTGTGGCCAAGAAGGCCAATGGGATCCTGGGGTGCTTTGGGAGGAGCGTGGGCAGCAGGTCGAGGGAGGTGATCCTGCCCTCTGCTCTGCTCTGATGAGGCAGCATGTGGAGTGCTGTGTGCAGTGCCGGGCTCCCCAGTTCAAGAGAGACAGGGAGCTACTGGAGAGGGTGCAGTGGAAGGCTACGAAGGTGATGAATGGGCTGGAGCATCTCGCTGGTGAGGAAAGGCTGAGAGAGCTGGACCTGTTTAGCCTGGAGAAGAGAAGACTGGGAAGGGATCTTACCAATTCATAGAGATATCTTAGGGGTGAGTGTCAAGAGGACGGGGCCAGGCTTTTTTCAGTGGTGCCCAGCAACAGGACAAGGGGCACAAACTGCAACACAGGTAGTTCCATTCGAATACGAGGAAGAACTACTTTTTTTTGAGGATGACAGAGCACTGGAATAGGCTGCCCAGAAAGGCTGTGGTCTCCTTTGGAGTTATTCAAAGCCTTTCTGGATGTGATACTGTGCAACCTGTATTAATAAGGTGTTGGACTATATGATCTCCAGAGGTCTCTTCCAACCCTGACCATTCTGTGGTTTTGTGAAAACAAAGTTATATTATCACCATTTTACAGATAAAGAAACTGAGGTGAAGAGAGCAAGTGATTTACCCAGAGCCTTGGAGAGAATCATAGTCAGAGCCAGGACCAAGAGTTTCAGGTTTTGTCTTTTGCTCAGAACAATACTTCATGCTTCCCCTCTAAAGACTAACTATTGCCAACAATAGTCTGACTTTATCATCCTTTAGGGCATGCTGCAAGGCACATTTACTTTCCTGAACTGAGAGAATTTGGAGAATGGCTCTGATAAGAAAGAACAAGCCTTCAGCTACAGGGTTATTAATGCCCAGGCAATGCCAGCTTTTGGAGTAGTCTGTTTGGATAATTGTGTTTTAAGAATGTGCTGGGAATTGCTTTGAGAAAAGCATTCCTTTTTAACTAATGAATGTTTACAGGGAATAAATATGTTAAAATAATGCATCAATATTCTTCACATCAGTAGGTGCTCTCATTTATGTCCGTTTTCTGAAGCAGGGGGAATCAATAGAAAAGAAGCAGATGAAACTGTGAGTGTGATATATACCTTGAAGGGCATAAATGAAGAAAATGCTAAGTTATTATAGCTTGAAAGCAAGTAAATTTTGGGGTGTTTTCTGAAGAGGAAGAAAATAGGTAGAGAAGTATGATATGATGGTAAAAACTGCTTTGGGAGGGTACTTATGTTCCCCTTCTGAGATGCCTGCTATCTGTGATTCCTCAAACATTATTGTAGAGATGAAAAACATTCACTACAGCCTCAGAAGAACTTAAAATTTTGCACAATGTTTCAAGAGAATAAATGTGACCTATTAGCTAAGAATACTTTTCAACAGTAATTTTCGATAAATTGGTTTGTTTTCCACTACTGTATAACATCAGCATCTTTTCTTTTTCATTAGAACTAGCTGCTTTTTGAGGCTTTGAGTGGAGAGGGAAAAAAACCACCAAAAACAAAGAACAACATAATTGTTAAAAGCAGCTTAAGTGCACACAGCACAAATTTTGTTTCTTTTCTACTCTGTTACCATTTTTTTCCTGGTATTGCCATTTCTGTGGAAGAAACCAGCAAAATCTTGTTTACTACTAATACTTTCTTCTAGTGTCCTCTGTGAGTCCCAGATGTTTAGTCACAAACTGTGCAGGAGCAAATGTTGTCCGTTTCCAAATGACCTTTTTTGATTCTGATTCAAAAATCTGCAGTCACTTAAACCTCGCCTGCTTGACAGTGCACACACCCACACAAACAGGACATTGTTCTCTATTCATCATGCTTGAAAACCATGCCTGAACTTGTGTGTTAAAAAAAATATCATGTGGACTTAGCTGTGGGATACATATTTCTTTGGCATGGCTCGCAGCATATTTTTTGTTAACAGCACACAGAATAGTTGCAGTGTAGTTTTAATTATTAGGACAGGATAATGCCACTTTCTCAGGGCAATGTAGTTCTTTCCTAATATTGTTTTAGGAGTTGGCTGGCAGCATGTATTGGCCACATAGTGATTCCAGTGTCTGAATTGGAGAATCTCAAAGTGCCAGAGTCTCCAATACCTTACTTACGCTAGACAGTAGCTGTATTAGAAAATTAGATAGAAATTCAGCCTGGAAAAAGAATGTATATCAAAAGGAAAAGCAATTATTCCAGTTTTGATGGATACACTAGCTGTAACAGAACAACTCACAGAGGACACAGTGGCAACCCATGAATCCAGATCAGGTGCCCACAGAAACAAACTCCAGGGCCAGGAGTAGAATGATTTACTGAGAAGTCCTGCAGCTGGGGGAGAGCAGATAGCAGGAGCTAGCAGCAGCAGGGTAGGGAAGCACATTTAAAACACTGACATGCTGTTCAGGTGGCTTCAGTCAAACTGGTACAAGCACCATTTAGTCTTACAGCTTCCCTCATTTAACTGGCATAAGCCTACAAGTACAGTACCATCAAATTTGTCTGTGATCTTCACTGGGACATTTCTGCCCCTCAGTAACACTCTGGGAGGCAAACAGGCCTGAAGTACATAACCATTCCCTAATTCAGACTACACTTCTCCAAATTAATTACTTGGCAGTTAAGTTTTTCCTAGGTATGAGAGGGAAGTGTGTTTTTTTCATGTGTTCAGGTAGGAGCATCATACAGGTCCAAATTACAGTTTCATGTATATAAATAGATCTGCTAAGTGTGGAGCTGCTTTCCTTCATTTGGACAGACACTCCTTAACTAGGGAAAAGTATTTCTTCACCTGGCAGCCAAGAGATGTGTTTCATCAGGCATGCTTATATGATGAGCTTCCAGGAATAATGAAATTACTTTGAGAGAAAAAGTCTAGGTTCATAACTGTCCACAGGAGCCTCATTTGACCATGTCTACCTTCTTAAGGGAGTTCACTTTTGAATTGGCTTAGTACCAGAACAATTTGATTTTGAAGGTGTTAAGCTGCTCTCTGTCCTCTGTAAGAGGTAACTCTCGTTCACCTGACAATCCATTCTCCCATGGATATCAACACACACTGCTCTCACAGGGAAATTGGAACTGTGTGTACATAGCTACCAAACAGAGCATTCCCATCCAGTTTCACCCCAACACACACACTGAACCTAAAATATCTCATCCTACTGCAAAGAATGAGAGCAAAAGCCTTGTGGGGCTACCAGGGACCCTTTAGTCTCCAGGTCAGAAAATCATTTGAATTAATGGAACTTGAGAGCATGCTCAAGGAGTTTGCTGAATAGGACTGATTTGCTCAGCTCAGACTTCTGTCTTTGAGGAAAGAGTCAATGCTACCAGCCCAGCTCTCCCAGGCAGCCTTACAATAACAAAACACAGAGGGTGTTCATTAAGTACGAACATGAAAATACCACCAGGTGAGTAAGCAGATTGCAGTTTCAATAGTGTTTTCATCACAAACATTGTGATTTTTTTTAATTATTATGAAAAGCTCTTTGACAGTGTAATTTTAAGTAAATCATTCTCTACAAAGCTTTTTTATTTATTCTTTACGATTTCCATCATCAGATATTAGCCTCTTCAAAGCAAGAGCAACTTGTCAGAAAAAAAATGCCCGCTTCAGAATTTAATGAGAACACTTATTCTTTCTTTTCTCTGAAGAGGATTATAATGTGATGGGTGAAATATAGAGAATAATTAGTCCCATTGGAGAGTAAAATCCAAACAATGTTTTCTCTTTTCACAATCTGAACTGGGTGAGCAGGATTTGGTTTTGGTTCACCAGCCAAGGAAATTATTAATTAACTCTAATTGCAAAATCTTTATCCTGGTAGACGTGCAAACCTTAAAACATCCAGCTTGACTTTCAGATCCTCCAATCTGCTTCTAAGAAATGGGTTATAAAATTTCTCCTTTCACTGTTGGGTTCTGGATATTGCTGTTATTTTACAGCCAAAATATTCAGGGCTGAGACCAGCTGTACAGCTGGACAGGCAAGTTACTCCCTCCGTATGTGAAATGTCACTTGATTAGTCTGCAGAAGGGTTTTTAGCGCACACAGATTCAGATGTTCAGCTGGTATAAAGCTGCACAGAACTACAGACATGAACTAGCTAACACTTTTGTCCTTTAATCTCAGAATCCCTAAATTAGACATAATATGGCAAGGGTATCACAACAGACCAAGGATGAAAAAAGATGCAGTTAGACAAAGAATTAAAAAGCAGAAGAGAGGCTCCTCACACTGTTTGTTTCAGTATGTTTCCATTTTTCATTAAGAGCAAATCATTTAAAGTACTGAGGGGTTTTTTTTCAAGGCACAATCTATGGAAATGGGTGGAGCTGCTCAGGAGAAGGAACAGAGTGAAAGACTGATGCTAACGTGGTCAAGCATCACTGGCACCATGGGCAAGAGAGGAAGAAGACATGGCTGACAGCATAAAACGAATTGGTGGGGGCTGGAAAACCACCTGATCAGCTCTGCAAGGGAACTGATCTCCATATCAGGGCTGTCACATTATCTCTACTTACAGCTACATTTGGCCTTCGAGGCCTCTGGTAAAGCATCTAGTGTAATCAAGTGGGATTGCAGATATGCTCTCCCACTGTTCAGCATACCGATGAGGCTAACATGACACAAGCAGCACACAGACATAGATAACCTGTGACACTACCCAGAGTCCTTCCATGCAGGCCTTTAGGAAAGGGCTGGAGAAACTACACAGGAATTTCTGAGTCTCATTGTCCTGATTCACAGTCCAGGACTCAGCGCCAGACTTCCAGGCTTGTCTGGCTCCCAGAGAAGCTTCTGACATCCTTGGTATATGTTGAAGTAATCTACAAGGAAATGCAGTGATAGATTTTTTTCCAGAGTGGGTATTAATGTGGAAAAATATCTGGGTAGGGCATTAATCCACTAGGAAATTATATTCCAGACATTGTATTCCTGACATGATCCCATTTCATTATCAGATTCTGGGCCCTTTGCCTTAAGCCTGTGGAGGCTGGTTACAACATAAGAAAAGATGACTTGGGATGGTGGTGAGACATAAAAATCAGAAAACAAACTTTCTACTCCCAGTTGTAAAGGACAGGGGGCTGGGAAAGTGAGTGAGTTTCAAGATAGCTGCTTATTTCCCTCTGTGACTGGAAACTAATTGCTGCAACCACAGAATACAAAATGAAAGGGAAGCAAGACATAAAAACGCAGGCAGTAACAGTCCTGGCTGCTAAATCAACAGAATTACATTAGCTGCCTCTGAGACCATGCTGAAAACTTGCTGTATTCCAAATCATATTCTTTTTTATGATGAGTTGAGGCAGCATCTTGCTTTAGTTTTTCACCACAAATGTCAAAAAATAAATGATTTAAACCAGACGTATGATATTTGTGCACATTTTAGGGCAGCTCCAATTCAGCAGATGCTTTGTATTAATAATATACAGTTGTGACAGGAAATGTGGTTTAGGTTCCTGGAAAAACATAAAAGCTAATTCCATTACTCCATTTCATGGTGCTTTTCCTCAAATGCTAAACTGGTTTTGATTATACTGAAACCTTATAGTGAGAAAACTTTGTCAAGAGTATTAACTTATCGGTGCTTATCCTCCTTCTAACACATCTCCTCCTGCTGACCTACATTCTGAGCTACCTGTGAACAAGCCTAAAACACAGACAAAATTGTCCTACAAGACCTTGTAATGTTGCAGAGCCCTTTTACTAAGAGTATTTCAATAATTATTTTTCCTTAGAGATACTGTGTTCTGCTTCCCATTCTCTTTTTATTCTGCCTGAATAAAAGCATTCAAGATTCTTTCAGTTTAACAAAACATTTCAACAACAGCCACCCCCCAAAACCTCTTATCCATAGTAACTAGACAAATCATGGTAATTGATCTCTAGAGGGAGTTTATTAAAAGCCTAAGCACAAACATTTTCCAGACACTGCTGTAATAAGCATGAACTCAAACAAATGCTTAGTTTGCTATCTGCAGTTCATCACTTGATACATTTTGAGAAACTGACTTGAAAAGGGCTTTTTCCAGAAAAAGGGAAGCACATTCTAGTGGATTAAGAAATAATACCAAAGTGAATTCCCTTCAGCTAGTTTGTCTCCAATGCCAGAAAACTTACACAGCTTATGGATCATTGTACATAAACAAGTTATAATAAGAACGTTACTTCCAATGGATATAGATACATATATTTTTCACCAGTAAACCTCAATTAAGTTCTGAATTTAAGAGCACTAGTCTGATTAATTAGAAAGCTATTTTATAGCCAAAGAAGGATCAAATATTTAATTGATACCTAACATTAGAAAAGGATAATCCAGACAACAACAAGCAATGAAACAACCCACACGGCAAACACAGACAAACATCTACAGCTAATATTGTGTTTGGAGCAAAAGCAAATGTCTGGAGGTGAATTATAAAATTAGAAAAAGCTGCGTTTAATAAGAATTTAACTGAGCTGCCCACAATGGAAAGAAAGTGCTTTGAGGTTTCACAGGGCTCAACCCCTCCCCTCCAAAAATCTCTCCACCAGGGTATCAGAT
This sequence comes from Falco biarmicus, assembly GCF_023638135.1. Lineage (NCBI taxonomy): Eukaryota > Metazoa > Chordata > Aves > Falconiformes > Falconidae > Falco > Falco biarmicus. The sequence continues at coordinate 12,488,945 of NC_079299.1, forward strand.
GACAGCACATTTAACCAATGAAAAGACTAATCAGAAGCATTACATCAAGCTTTCATTATTTCATCATGGTACAGCGACACAACACTGGGGTCTTCTGAAAACTAGTGTGTAATTCCCACCCCCCACTGAGGTATCACATCCATGGGTTTATCTTACCCTCTCAGCATTACAGTATTTGTCATGGCACAGCTGATTCCTGTCAGTCAAAGTGTTTGTTGTGGCTTGTGGAATCTTAAAAGGTTCCAGTATTGTAGCCTTGGGTTTGACTTACACCTTAGCTTAGGTGTGAGGTGAACAAATGTATGAGATGATACCCTCAATGAGCCTATGGTTATCTTTAGAAATCTGGAGATGAATCTCCTGTGCAGCTGACCAGTTTTCATCTATGGCCATGGCAGTCCTCACAACAGTAATATTTGGGAATATCATTTGAATTGCACCAGGAATTATGTTTCCATATATTTTGGTTCAGGTAGATTAAGAAATGCCACAAAAAAGATCCCCTCTCTGAAGTGGTTGAAAAATATCTATTTATCATTCTTAAATGTTTACCATTACTTTTATTGCATACTTTTACGGATCTATAATAATCAATAATAGTTTTCCTCTGCAAACTGCACTTAATATCTGTCTTGCAGCACCTGAAAGGGCAGCAAGTGATTTCCTAAGCAAACAAGAATCATGTTGTCTGCCGTGAAGATTTTCCAGCCTAAAAGGAAATGTCAATAGCTGCAGAGTACAGTTCAATTTTGCTCAGTTTGGGTGGTAGAAAATGAACTAAACTGGTGATTTGTTCTGAAGAATGTATCCTGAAGTCCCTGCTGAGGCCACAGCTGTTTAAAAAAAATAAATAAAAATATATATATAAATGCTTTTTCAGAATATTGCTTTACTGCTTCATTACCAGAGCAGTAGACATAAACAATGTACCTTAACTATCCTTCTGCAGGCCTGCATCAATACAGACCATAACAGATCCCTGGATCCTGTACCCAACTTAAAACCGTATGGTAAAAAAGGAGAAGATTCTTATAATAAGAAATTAATGGGATTAAATGTACTAAACAATGTCTTAATTCTCAGTGTAAACATTACAGAGGAAGATTATATCAGATACTGGAGAAACAAATGCACAAAATTTGAAACTGGAAAAATTCAGGTTAAAAACTGCAAATTAGCAGCTGTAAGAGTAGTTATCTCTTGGGTCAACCCTCTGCATTACTGGGGCATGCACTAGCACCCAAAAAACTTAAAGCAAGACTGAGTCTCTTCCTTACAGTGCACACTGTCAGTTGGCTACCAGACAGCTTTCACCAGGAAATGCTGGTAAAGTTCCGATACCTGTGCAATTCAGATGACTAGACTAAATTATTGCACTAATCAAGTCTGGTCTTAAACTACATAAAATATGAAAAATGATGGTACATAAACATAAGGGGAAGAGCGAAGTATTTTGCATAAGAAAAGAGAAAACACCAGTGGAAGGGAAAGCAGTATTTCAGCAGAGCCATGGCTTTGTCTAATCAAGTCTTGAAGAGTTTCAAGTAAGCAGATTTCAGCACCTCTCTGGGTAACCTGTTCCAGAGATACAATACATTGCTAACGGAGTTTTCCTAATGTCCTGTCTGAAAAATGATATTCCAAATACCAACAAATTTAATTAATTCACTAATCAAAACCTCCAAGAAAGAAGCTAGGAAAATCTATATGAGTGTTTCATAGTGTGTAAAGACCATCTAGGGAGGCTGAATGGCTCACAGGGATCTACAATGTATGTACACATTCCCATGGTTGACTTGTGACAAATTGCAGTGAGAAATTTCTGAGGATTTTTGAACTTACATTCCATCCCAGTACTTTTCAGAGTATGGTCTTCTGGGGAAAGAGATGTCAAATGGACTTCTACATTATCATTCTGATCACTATATACATTAATGAATACTTTCATACACTTATATACAACCTCTCCAACATACAGACATAAATATTTTCAGTAGCAAGAAAATGTCTATCTAAGCAGTGTAGTTCTCTGATGATAATATAAATAATTTAACAGAAACATTTTATTTTGAGTACTTTGTACATTTTGGTAGCCCTTAATACACTATATTTTGCATAACAAGAATTAAACAAACCATTATGGAAATACCGATTTGTATGTATTTGAGTGCATGGTCATGTGGCTATAGCCAGTTTTTTAATATATGCAAAGGTATTCTTACAACTTCAGACAGTGTTACTAAGGGAAATAATATCCTGAAAAGGAACCATAAGCAATTTGATAGGTAAGTGTTCATAATAAACATGTCAATGCAACTAAAGGTTTGAATAGTTGTGTTTGATGTGACATCAGATATTTTTCTTGGATTCCCACTCCAGACTCCCCTTTATGTGGAAAGATACATGTCCACCATAAGACTGCAACTGGATAAAGACTTCCTAAATGTTGTAGTCATGTTTCCATAGCTGCATTGCTCTAGTAATATAGCTGGAGAAAACCAGATACCCTCCTGGGCCTGACTACAGCTGCTTTTGGTATGACATTGAAAGCACGGAAGCAAGCAGAAAAGTATATAATGAAGACCTCACTCATATTTCCTTTGATGCAAGAAACTCCCATAGCAGGCTTACTGCAATAAGCATATGAGCACCACTAAATCTCTGAGGTGAGCATCCATCTGCACTACAACCATAGCACAGTACAGAGATGGCTAAGCTGGCTTTAAATGAGCTTGCTCAAATGTTTGACATAGTCAAACTGCAGAACAGCCCGCCAATAACTTGGGTAAGCCCTCTGCTCATCTCCAAGCCACTGCAATTAAACCAATCCCAGTATCTGAGTCAGCTCAGGTATTTCCACAACTCACTGCAGACTGAAGTGCGAACATGTCCTTTGAAGTGAAGAACCAATCAAGGCTAAAAGAAGCTGAGAACCTCATCAGGGCAAACAGGGAAAAGAGCTGACTTGGCTAATTTATGTACAGTTGTACTAATGAAAGTCTAATTAAATCTAACACTTTGGAAAGGTCAATAAACACTGTTGCAGTTGGTGGATTTCCATCCATGACTACTGAGATTTATTAAGAAGCTTAGTTTTTCCGAGAAAGGCTTACCAGAGAGAGAATACTGCCAATTTTTTATGTTTTACAAAAATAGTGAGTCTAAATCATTAGATCATAGAATTAAATTTCTTCTGAAAATTCTGTTTTTCTATAAAGGCCCAAATTATATTTCAAACCTGAACAGAGTTTATGCTAATACAGAGGCTGAGGATTTTCAATGGGATCTGATCACACAATCTGATTTGAAAGGAAATCTCTGGGAATCTGGCAAGAGTACAAGCACAGCGAGCTCCTGTACCATAATAATGACAGCATACAAGCAGTCCCCTAAGAGTCACCTGAAGAGTTTATGAAATGGAAAAGACCCGGGGGGGGTGGGGGGGTGGGAGGGCGGGTGGCGCTTGGGGCATGTGTAGGATTATCTGAATATTTTTGCTGGACATATACAGAACTATGTATAACATGCAGCCAAAAGGAAAGTTTGCACAATTGAAGTATATAAAATGTTGCTTCTCATTGTATTTGGCTTGATGGAATTATTTGACTATTCCATCAAAATTGGTTAGAGTCCCTCCCTTTAGAAAGGGTAAATGAACTAAGAGCTATACTTCTCGTAAGTCTTGTACGTGCATATCCAGTACCTTGGATACTCCTATGAAGTGTTGTTTCCTTTGCAGGTTTTTGCTTCCATTGAATCCTTGGTCAGAAGAAGTACCAGAAGCTGCCATTTAGAAAGTGATGCAAAGTGCACTTCATCCTCATTTCATGCCAATTACAGACTTCATATGCAGTTTTCAGGAGCTTTTAATTTTAATTTAGTTTCCAAAAAAAGTTATGGTTAACAGCTTCTGATGAAAAAACAGCATATGCTAAATCTAAAGGTCTTGCTGTGTGCACAGGCATTACCTGTTAATCAATATGCAATATTCTGAAAACTCCCAATTCCCTTCTTGCATCTGTAGGAGTCATGAGTAACACTGGAGGAGAGTCATGAGTAACACCAAAGAAGTGAAACTCATTTCCACAACAGAGAGCTGGTAAGTACCAGCTCTTGGTGGACTGGTCATTCTTATTTCTACAGCTTTTTCACATCCCACCCTCAAAAGCAAAGACAGCTCTGTGAAAGAGGCAAGTTTGAGCCTCACAAAACCCCATGAAAAACTATTCATGCATGGAGATGTGGATACAATCTCTAGTTGAAGAAACCCCTAGCTGCAGATTTCCAGAAACTGGAAGGGTGCACTGAGAGAAAAAAGACTGTGTATTTGTCTAGTATTTAAACATTTTACCCAGGGCTCTGCTATTAGCACATAACATGCACAAGACATTGGAACAGGCAAATCTCTGATCTGACTCACTACAGCTGTTCTTAGGTTAAAAGGGAGAGAACATGGCCTGTCTTTTTCTCAACTGGATTTGCAGCAAACATGAGAAAATGTGCAACAGCCTTTCATCTGGTTTCATCAACCATTTCAATCCTTCATTCTTCTGCCTGTACAAAGCTTAATTAATTCTGTTATAGAAGCAAAGTGAATGTTACATTAATGCCACTGACCTTGCTCCCCTGGACACACATTCACTATTTAGGTTCCTAAATCTAAGGTTTTGGACAGAAGAACAGTCACAGTCTGCCACAGCACGCAGCTCTGAAATTAAAGGCGCAACTTAGCAATAATGTAATTTTGTATGTTAGTTTTGCACTGTTCATTTAGTTTAACTTCCTGGAGTTAAGCAATGAGACATGAAGGAGTATTATGTCCTGGGAAACAAGAGAACGGAAAAGTGCAGGGAGCTCCTTGTATAAAGTCGATGGTGAAGATCTCACCATAAATCCTAGGCAGACTGGGTGCTCTCTAGCCACATCTCCCTTCTGGATATTGGTGGATGAGTACCTCAGAGCATTATGCCACACAAATATAAACAGTCTGTGCTTTAATATGAGGCCTCATGGCATAGGTACATCCCCAAACACAGCAGTACGAAGCTAGGAGCAAGATCCTGCATACACATGCTGTGCCTCCCAGGTCTCTGCTCTCCCCACAAAGTCCCAGTACAAAAGGAGTGTGCACATAGTCCACTTTATTTAGCCCCATGCCTTGCAGTCACTGTCACTTCATAAGATTTTGTCCTACACCAACTTCCAACCTCTCATCTGAAATGGAGCAGGCACTCAACCAGCTGACAATGGGAAGAAAAAGCTTTGATATACTGACTTTGTAAAACCCGATGTCCTGGATGCAAATCCACTGTAATCCCATGTTATCAGAAGGAATTCCCACTTGTTTGAGAATCAGGAAGCTTTCTGCTATGCTATTATCCTCCCTAACATGCACACTTCCCCTGCTGCTTTGCTATCCTTGCACAGTACTGCAGCGCATGGAAAACCATGAAACTGAATTGCCGATAACATCACACCTTTAACAAATATGCCAACTGACGGATTCCTACCAGAGTCTGTGTTCACTGAGCAAGCTTTAAATTTAGAAAGGCAAGCATGTAGCTTGACTGAAAGGAATGTCATCCAAGAACTGATGATATTGTTAGATAAATGCCTGAAAGGACCAACTGTAATAAAGAATAAGCTCTCAACATCTTTGCTAATGGAGTGTGGTTCTTTCTAAGAAAGAAAAAAAAAAAAAAAGTGGTTTTATTATTCCAGTCTATTACCAGAATGTGCTATCATAGAATATCATCAGGATATGCATGAAGAAACAGGAAAAGCATATGCATGGCAGGATACACATACGCAAGGCAATGTCACTTTTAGATATAGGGGGGAAATACTTCTAGGATTTTAAACATGTCCATTAAGTTAAAGTATCATCTGATATTTGAATAAAACTCTGCTGGAGTGAAACTGTACAATTGCCATAGATTACAAACCCTTAAATGCAGCACATAGCAATGGAAACTGTAACCCCACTGGGAAAAACAAATGAAGAAACACATGGCACCATAAATGTTTTTAGAGGTCTCTCTCCCTGCAAATTTTGTACAGTCTCCTGATCTCCAGAAAAATGGAAATGGCGTTTTCTTTACACAAGGCTCTTCAGTGCTCGGGTCTGCAGAGAAAAAAGACCGGATGTCTGAGGAGAATCAAAGTTTGCCAGCCAGACTTCTGGTTTGGATTTACTCTCTTTCATCGCACCCTTGTCCCAGCTGCTTGTTCAGTAAAAGTGACTCCCTCCTCTCTCATTACACTACCCATTTTCACAGGAGACATTCTCTCAGCCTAGATTCCCTCAATTTTGCACCAAACATCTCTTTTTTCCTTCCTCTCTTATTTCTCCATTCTAGTCTTCAAAGTAGACTTCCCCACCCCCTGGCATGGCATGCCCCCTCAGGCAGCCTCTCTCAGTAGTGCTGCCATGGGGGGGCCCTCACTACACTGTTCCCTCTGGGTGCTGCCAAATACAACCCTGCTGTTTCATTCCTGCCACAGCCACTGGCAGCAATGCAAGAGGAAACAGTGCCCAAAAGGATGCCAGGTTCCCTCCCTCTCTCTCCCCTGCTAGCAACCGTCCTGGCCAGAGGCTAGGAGGGGGTGGGAGTAACGTCAAGCAGCCCAGTATGCCCCCACTACCTCTGCCATAGCCTGCAAGCACCAGTGGTGGGCAGGTCTCCATGCTATGGGAGGTGCCATCCAGGCTCTACATAGACATTTCTGTGAGCCACACCTTGCATCGCATGGAGCTGCAACTGTTGTCATCTGAAAGTGCCATCTTTGTGGCTATGGGGGTGACTCTGCTGGGGGCCACTGGGCACCCTCACCCTGGGCTGCCCCTCTCGCGTGGGTGTGCAGGGCAAGGCAAGACATCTGTTGCCCGGATCATCACCACCAACTGCACTATTCTCTTTCTCCCATGACTTTCAATTTCTCTGGGAGACGTCTGGAAGTATATTTGTACTTAGGGAAATTCCTGCTCTGCTAAGTGGCCCACAGTTTTATCATGCTTATTCTAAAGAGGAATTAACACAAAATTCCCAAGCCCATTGTATTTCACGTTGCCTGTGGAGAGAACCCCCAAGCAAGCTTATTTGAAGCACTTGTTTTGTCTATTACTTATTTAGCTGCCAGTGACACAGAGAAGTCTCCAGGGAAATTGGTATTTTGCAGGAGCTTGCATTTTACTTTAGCCAGTTGTGACAAAATGTCTGAGTGAATTTTAGCCTATTGAGAGTTTTGGGTCTCCCTTCCATATAAAAAGAAGTAAGCTTATTAAAAGAAAATGGTTTGGAAGTATGGTCACATAAAAATTCATATATAAAGACTGTATAAAAAAAAATCCAGACATCCTTTAGTTGTAGTGGTTTAATTTCTGGAAATTTTTTGTTGTTGTTTCTAGTTACAAGCCAAAAATCCACATTTCCACACTCAGGATATAACAAAGGCCCCTGAAATTGAAACAAAGGGACAAAAGTGACTTTCTTTTTAAGGATCTGTTAGTTGACAGGGAACTACTGTGGGAAACAGATGAGAAACACAGGCTCCAACTGAGCTGTGTGAAACAGCCAGTCCCTGTTTGTTACTAGACAAAATGGCAGGCACGTAGAGCTTCTCTTTATTTTTGCTAGGTTTTCTGCTATGCTCTATTTTATGTTTCTGTTATGAATTGCAAGGAATTTTGTTGTCTGGGAGGGCTATCCTGTCCATACCTACCCAAGGTCCACACACCCCTAGGAGAAGCATGACAGGCCTCCCAGCTGGGCAGAGCTAATGGCCACACAGCCCCATGTCCAGCCCAAATGCATGGGAGGGAGGAAGCAGGCAGCTTAGTGGCAACCTGTGTGCAAGACAGCACAAGCACACAAGGGAGGTTGGTTGCATGATATGAAAAATAAGCTGGCCCATGGAAAAGTTAAAAGAGTCATTGACAACCAGCCGGTCACTGCAAGCTGGGTGAGACCTGTTCCCACAGAGTTCCTGAACAGTTTTTTTAACAGGAAAGCAAAGTTAAATACCTATTTTTGCCAAACAGTTTAATTGAAAAAGTAAGAAACATCAGTTTTACAGATTGTTCATCCAAATATGTTCTTCCCTGAAAAGCACGTATTATCTGCATGCTTTAAGATGAATCACCAGTGTCCTGCTATGTCTGGAGAGCGAACAAATTGAAGAGCCAAACCTGTTTCAGAGCAGTGAGGAGCAGGCACTTGCTAAAGAGATAGCTTAGTACTGGCACAGGTCACAAAGCATTGTGTGCAATTCTCAGCCTTGTAGATTTTTAGGAACAAATTAGACAAACAGCTGCCAGAAATGATGGGTGGGTGTAAATCAGGGGGGAAGGACCGTATATCACTATCTCTTGCGGTTCTACGTAGCTATGAAGAGACCCTTCAAAGACACTTCGCATTTCGTTATCAGCCAAAAGTGAAAGGAAAAAAACCCAACACTATTATTTCACTATCAGTCAGAGCACACAGCAATAACTCTGACTTTGTGTAATTATTTCTGCTGTCACCCAGAAATTACATTCATGGAACAAGTTTACATTCAGGATTTGCTTACATTAGAGTATGCTGCTACCTGCCTGTGTAGTAACTCACTCTGATGGAGGAACATAACATATCTTAGTAGACCTGGCCTCCATCTAGTCTAGAGTTTAGCATTTGAGGGCTCTGGGCAATTACAGCAATTCAAATAGAAAAGAGAAAAGAAAAAAAAAAAAGGATCCTTGAGAGCCTAATTGATAAGGATTATTACCTGGTATGAACAGGTATGAAGATTTACCTTCTGTACAGAAAAAGGTCCTTGGTTTTGTTAATTGGGTAATGATGCAGCAAAGCCTTTGGACCTTGGCCTATTTATGTAGTAGCTGGAGAGTTACAACATCAAGGATTTTGATTAAATATTTGCAGAATCACATGACCTACAGATGTTGTTAATATTCAAGTGCTGTAATTATAAACTAGCTGATGTTTAAGCAATGGAATAAAATGCCCCAGTGCATGTGGGATGTATGACCATATATGACTTACAGTAACTAAAGTAGCTTGAGTTATAAACAGCTTGTTTAAGGAATTGTTCTTTGGAACTTAGCCCCAATTTTTTTTTTTTTTTTCATTTCTTGGTTGCCTGTTTCTGCCAGGATAAGGAAATTATGCAAAAATAATGTGATGAGCTGCTAGAAAGGTGTTGCTTTGCATAAAGATTTTAGCAATAAAAGATTATTGATGTTCCACCCTGGCTTCTGCACAAGTAAACCAGTGGAGTTTTTCATCATAACTTCTGTAATAACTTAAATGTGAGTAGCAAGAGATGAAACTAGCAAAAAGTCACAATTATTATTTGGGTTTTATGTAGTCTTAGTCTAATCTGAGAGTCCACATGGTGGGTCAATGGCTTCTAACAGAGACCAACACTGCATTTTTCCTGAAGGAGTTGTAAGAACAACTGATACTCTGTTGTAGTTCAGAACTGGGTGGCGGCGGATATGCCTAGAAAGCATAGTTGGAGAAGTCTTCATATGGACTGGGCTTGTTCTGTTGACCTACTTACCAGCTTGCTGTGGAAATGCTGTGACCTGCTTCAGAATTTGTACTATGCTTACTGAATAAATTTGCACTTTGCAATACAGGAAAAGCCCGTGCAGCATGATATAGTGTATAATAGGTAACTGATGAAATTTAACAGGAAGTCTACAGGAGGACCTGCAAGCCAGATGGGAAGGAACAGAGACATCCAAGAAGACAGCTAGATTGCTGAGATAGCTTAGTGGCACAAAAGAATAACCTTAGTTCACTTCTTTCCTCATCGCCATGAGTCTTCACATTGCTTGGCTTTGAGAAACCCTCATTCCCAGTCTTTGAACCTCTTCACAGTATGTGGCATATGTTTTTTTAAGCAGAGGTATATGATTTCTGTTACGGGATACTGTAAGTTTTTTGTCACTGGAGGAGTGGCAAGTTGGAGGTGCAGGGGACCATACTATCGCCAGGGTAAAGAAAAAAGCTAAAAGATCTCATCCATCCTATGGCTCCTGCCCTAGAAAATATCCTCTCAAGGGAGAAGCCAGGAGACTGAAATGGTCCAACTAAACAAAGAGTAGTGTCGTGAGTAAAAGCTGAAAGAGTTGGTGTGTTTGCCAAGCATTGCTGACCTAAAGATAGAAGGCTTTGCTTATGCATTGACCCAGAAGATCTGAATACATGAAAAGAAGGCATTTTCCACTGTCTACAAATGGAGACATTCTGGAAGAAGGGCTTGATGCCGAATATTTTTCTAAGCTTGGTGTGTCAGAAGGGCTCTGGCAAGTGCCTTTAGAAAAACAGCTCATGTTTGCACATGTTCACCAACCTTTTTGGGAGACAGTTTCTTCACACTGCCAGTTGGGTTGTGCTTGGCACCTGAGATGTTTTACTGGAAAATACAACATGTTTTTGTTGCTGTAGAAGTAGTAAGTTTACAAAGCTTATGTTTTGGACTTCAAGTAGAAAGAGCTGACGTTTCTGGCTAAAGCTAAACAAGCAAAAGTATATACTCTCTCTAATGAAAATAACATAGCTGGGAGAAAAATTAACACAGTGAGGAATACAAGCAGACCACAGTACAGCTGAGGGCATCACAAACTTGCCTGGTCCAACTAACAAGGAAATGGAATAAAGATTTAATGGAATAATGAACCATGTAAGAATATTTGTGTGTAATTTAGCTAAAAACCCCCACGTTTCTGATTCTCTCAGGAATACACCTCTTGCAGCTTTGGTATCAGGACTTCAGGTAGCTACACAAGACTGGCCCACAGCAATTTTTGAAAAGGTAGGGTTGTTTGCCTGTGACTATGTGAATATTGCTCTACCAGGCTGCAACTTTGCACTAGGAAAGGGTGGGGGTTTTTTTTAGAAATTAGAAGTTGTAAAGCAGTACAAACATCAGTCTGCTTTGACTGTAAGCAATAATCTCAAGTATGCCTTTCAGCAGCACAATGGCTTTAAGGTCATCACACGATGTCCTTCCTAGTCCTTGCGGCGTGCACAGTTACTTCACATATCTCCGGGGTGGATCATGCCCTTGAGCTGTGACTTTGTGTCAGCAGGTTCTACCTGTTGCTGTAATTTTTTTGGTGGGCTGCTTAGATTTAAGGAATACGCTAGCTGACAAAGCCTTGTTATGCATGATGAGGCCTTGTTATGAGAGCTGCTTGGATTTGGACAGTAAGAAAGCTCATGGCTATTGCATTAGAACAGGAGAAGCAGGAAAAGTCAACAGAAGGGAAAGTTCTCCTCTATTGACATCACTATAAGGATCTATTGTCACGTGAAACTCAGTCTAACCAAGTTGCAGATTTTTATACATAATGCAGCATCTGTCTTCACTGATCTCCTCATTTCCAATTTTACTTAAAAACACATGTCTAATCAGTTTGAATTCTCAGTTGCACAATCCCTGTGATCTGTCTGGTAGACTGCTCCTAAGAAAGCCAACAGCCCAAGTATTGCCTATACGGCGCCTGCCTGTTCCTCACGTGGTGCCCAAGGACAGTGCCATGGACATCACCAAAGCAAATAGCTATGGAAAGGCTTTGACATTCTTTTATAGATCAGCAACAGATCTTTTGGTATAATTTGCTGTGGTCAAAACTGCAACATTCTTTTTTTATGCAACTGTAACACAATCAATCTTTTGAATTTCAGGCTTCTGAGGAGGGATCCCCTCACAAGCAATGGGGGAGATAACTGTGCAGACACTGAATTGCAGAGGAATGAGTCAGTGGCAATTTTTCATGTAAACTAAGTTATAGTGAAAACTTGAATTGGATGTCTGATATCTATGTTTTCTAAAATGGGTTCCTTTCCCTAAGGAGGGAAAAACCCTAAATGGGAGGAGCAAATCTTTCACAATCATATGTTTAACAGCAGGAATCAAATCTACATACATGAGTATATACATTGTGCGTCAGTGATACTTATTGCCTATCTCTCCAAGTTCAGCACACAAAACAATACCCAGTCATCAGATATTTCAAGACCTGGGCTCTCATCCCCAAGACTAGATTAGAAATATGCACTGTTAAATAAAAGACATTTACATGTCCCATAGACAAAAAAGGCTTACCATTAAAAGCAGACCATGTATAGGACCAAGGCTATCGAACAGTATGGAAACAAGCATAAACTGAGAATCATGGTCCAAGAGCAGAAGGCTGCAGCTGTCTGCTGTAAGACTTAGTCTCCAGCAGTTCTTAGCCGTCTGTAATGACTGGGAAGCTCCAGAGCTTTTCAGAGTTTCTCCAGTACATGATTTTTCCTACATCATCATCATCATCATAAGCTGATCGTCACAGGTACTGCATTAACATCAAGTTCTTAATGGAGAAATCAGATGGTTGAAATGAGCCAAACCCTAGGGACTTTGCCCACTGCCCAACCCTCCACCTTGGCTGTGAAAAGCCTTGGTTTTGCTTCCCAGCCTGCCCAACCACTGCCACCCCAGGTACATGGGAGCAATTTGTACAACAGGTACACAAACAGGTCCTCACCACGCAACTGACTTCAAAGACCTTGTCATAATATTGATCTGATAGTAAAATCTCACCAACAAAGGTAGGATTTCTGGCCTTCAGATCACAGCTGAGAATAGAACTGTACTAACAGGATTCTCTTGAGGTTTTCCTTGCTAAAGCTGAGGTCAGCCTACAAGACCTGCCTTGACACCTGCTCTAACAAGTGCACCTGTGAGGCTAGCTAGCACCTCTAAAATAGGCTCTTCAGTGGGAGGCATGCTTCTTTGCCTGACAGCAAATACTTGCAGAGCTTTCCTCCCAACCTTCAAAATGTAACACACCACTCACACTGAAGTGCCACATTTTCCATTTCTTTACATTTGGAGATCCTCCTATGTTTTTTTTAAACATGGCCTTTGTTTGCTGTACCTCAGTGTTAACAATTTTGTAAGTGTTGCTATAACACAACAACATCCCCAAAATTAATATGTCTTCTTGTTCTCAGATTCTTCCTGTGCCCTGTAATCCTACTCATAATCACTTTTTTTTTTTCCTATATAAGGATCTTTAGGCTTTAATAGATATTGCATGCTTTGCCCATGAGTAATTTTGTAAGGCAATTTGAAAATCTGGGGACAAACTGTTCTCCATTAGTGGATGTTACTATGATGCATTCTTTATGAAAGGTACATTTCCAGTGTCATCTTAGTAAATTATCAGATTCTGTTCAAGGAATTCTTCTGAAAAAAGGTGTATGTAGTTCAGTCCTGCAGCTTTCTGCTCAAAGTGGTAGGTAAAATACATCAATGGAGATAGTAAATGCATAGTTTACTTTTTCATAGTCTTTTCCCTTATAACATAAGAGCAAAAATTTCACACCATTTCGGTCAGCATTTCTCATAGGGCCAAAACACAATTCTGAAAATTATGTGAATTGCTGAGGATATTAAACACTGAAGATAAGATTACAGAGAAACAATGCAGCCATTTTGAATTGAGCTTTCCCACAGCGAAAGGTTCAGCGAGGCCCAGCTGGTTGTTTTGACTTCAGACACTGACTCAGGGATTGGAAAGTTGGACACCAAGGGTGGAGTAGAGAAATGATTTGGCAGGCAAAAGGGGAAAATTAACCTTTTTCAGTCCACATGCTGCGTACTGCACCTAACAGCCACTGCAGGGTCTAAAACCAGCCTAGCTTCTGTATGTGTCTGGGTTTAATAGCATACCAGTGATTAAAATTCTTCATTTTTCTCCTCCTTCGTTTGTATTCTGTCTTAAACTGGAGGTCCAGAAGCAGCTTATGTACACTGTGTATCTTAGAGGGGCCCAATCCTGTCTAAATGTCTCCATAGCGCCATGACACAAACAACTGCAAGTTATGACTACAGAATAAAATTGCAGAAAGCCATCAGAGGTTCTAAAAATTCATCTTCCATTTTCAAAAGCCTTTTCCTTATTTCCTTGCATTTGAAGTTTATTTGAAATGTATTTATTTTTATTTAAGAAAAGTGAACATGCTTTCTGCTGGTACCTTAACAGAAGAACAGCTATTTTCATTGTTTTCTTCTTTACACAGCGTTAACATTTGCTCACTTCTGCTGCTTTCCCGAACAATGCATGTTTGATAACGTATACAGAGATGCATTCAGAAATGCAGGCACACTCCTTGCAGATAATGTGAATATTGCTTCTGACTTGCTCTGGAGTGAGAGAGACGGGGGTGTGAGGGGAAGTGCCCCTGCCGGGGAGGGCTGCGATGGCAGGGCTGGTGTGCAGCAGGGAGCCCTGGCAGCCGTCAAGAGAGTGGGGCGGCTGCTCCAGCTCGGCTGGGTCTGTCGGGTCAGGCTGCTGCGAAGGCGAGCCGGCAAACTCCTCCATGCCCTCTCGCTGGCTAGAGAGCAGCTGGGTTTTACAGCTGCGTGCAGGGCTGCTGTTATATCCACAGCACATACCAGTAAGCAGGAGCCGAGCAGACACCTTGTCACTGATTTATAGGCATCACATTCCTGCTGCCTGTAGGACTCTGCTGACTTTACACTTGCTTAACTCCCAGTAAGATCAGCAGCAACTTTGGCTTCATTGAGATCATAATTCCGGAGCCTCCAAGAGGCAATATCGACAGACAGTGCCAAACCACTTGGTATTCTGCGTTTAGAAGGCTGTGCAGGCTGTGGATACAGCAGAGTAATTCAGGGTGTATTTATTGCTGTAGGGTGACTCTGACAGGACCATGTAACCTCTCAGTACATCAGCTTGCCCAGCTGGGGAACACAGGCTATGATGGGTGTGAATTCTCATTTGGAAAGTGTGTTGAGATGCTTCAGAGAGGCAAACAATTGTTTCTACAGAGTTACTGCTCTCTGAAGAGAACTATTACGACTGAGAACTATCAGCTTTAAACAGAGACTTCTGTCTTAGCCTCTCTCTTCTTGCAAGTGTTTTTTTATACTGAGGGAGCCTCAAAGGCATTATTAGTAACATGTTCTCTTTCCTTTTTCTAAAATCCCACTTTTCAGTTTTCTTTCACTATCCAGTCTCAGGTTAGTGAGTACTGACAAATACTATCAACACAGCTCGACAAAGAATAAAGTTCAGTCTAGAGCCATTTCACTCCCTCAAACATGTTGAACTAAGAAAGCTAAAGAAGCGGGGGTGGGGGAAGAAAGAGAGAAATGAGAAACATTTCCAAACATAACATAAAAGGTCTTGCCTTAAGACCATGGATTTCCTTTTTGGTACTTTCAAAGAATGCGTCTTTAGTTCTCTTTGGCTGTGTGACCAACAGTTGTGGGGTGTGTCTGTGGTTTTCTTCTCTTCACAGTAACTCTATTGTTCAGAAACTGCAGCCAATTTATGGAAAGAGGTGGAATGTTTATGTAACTTACTTTGCTTTAGACAAGAAATTTAAAAAAAAAAAAAACTGGTGGAGGAAGGCCAGTCAAAACAGGATTTTTCTTCCTTTCTGGACACAGATGTTGGGAGGGAAAAAAAGCCAGTTCTGTCTTCACGTTAAGCTAAACAGCATTTCCATTTTTAGACACTTTTTTAATTAAGTAGGTCAGAAAAACAAAATCAACCATTAGATTAGTGCTATAATTTACTTGTTTCAAAATGTGCCATGTTTGAGAGCTGCTCTGTTGACATGCTTACAACACCATAAACTGCGAAATAGATATATTAAGGTCAGATGATACCACTTTTGCCTAGACTGCTGTGTCCCAAACATATAGTTGGCAAGTACTGCTAGACTGCAGATGGCAAGTGTTTCTTCATAACTAGACTGGAGTTTCCTGCCATTTCCAAATTAGCTGAGCTACAAATACGATTTGCAAATTTCAAACCTAAACAAGGTAGCCAAAAGAACAAACCTTCTTACATATGTGTCCCTGCCGCCTGTATTGCAAAAGCAGAAAAGTTAGGATCACTGAATTTCTGCCTTATCTATCCAATGCCCTAATGCCTTGCTTGAACTCTCCTTTAGCTGCAGTACCTTTCTAAAAACTTTAGGTCAAATTCAGCTTTTCTAATTGGACAACACTTTGATTTACTGCAAAGTTTTTGATTAAATAAGAAGGAGGATCTTTAAAGCTTTGGGTATCCTCAGATGGGCTCTCATGAGCATGCGTTTGTTAGGTTGGACCTGACTTGAACTAAGCAGGTGCAACTCACCTGGAGCCAGCACATTTGCACCAAAAATATCTCAAAATGAGGCTCTGAATGTAAGAAACAATTTCCAGCCATTACTCAACACCATCACAAAACATACCCTCCTCATATCGCAGTGCCACCAGCATGAAACCAAGTGGGCGTGGAGCCAGGCCATGCAGACACCAGCACTTGCAAGACTGGGTTGCAGAGTCTAAGTTCAAATTTTGGTCTTTGTTTCAGACGTACACACAGAAGTCTCACAAAAAGCAACATGGAAAATATTATAAATAAAAACCAGAATGGAGTTAGGTGGTTTAAAACCCTGAGTGGATGCAGTGTTCTCTTAAGCCACAAAAAATACAGAGCTTGAGAGACACTGAGGAAGCTGTCTCTGCCAAAATATTTCAGCCTTGACAAGGAGAACAGTTTCTGGAGGGAGATTCTGTTTCTATAATTATCTGGTCCTTCACCTCACTAAGACCACCATTTTACTGCATTGGGCCAATAAATGCTTCTCAGGTGCCAGGAATATCCAGGAGTTTCTACCCTAGCCCAGTGCTCAGGTGGCAGAAAATTCTTAACCTATTAGTGAACCTGTAAGCCTTTCAAGTGCTCTAAAAGGCAGGGCTGCACCAGCATGAGTGAGGGCTGGAAATTGTTCCAGCAACATTATTCAGCTTGAAACCCCTACTCAAATGTGCAGAGAGTTTATTTGACCCAACGGGCCAGATTGAGCTGTGATTGCCTTACCTCCTCGCCAACTGCAACACAATTGCACAAGCATGAGCAGAGTCTGGTCCAATAACAAGTAATTTGCCATATGGAAGCTACTGAGCAGACATCTGCAGGACACTGAAACTGCTTTTCTATATACAGTGCTGAGTGCTACAGTTGTGCATTCCACAGAGACTCAGTTTGCAAAGGGATAGAAATGAAACATTATTTAGGGTTTTGGTTTCTTGGCCTTGAAAACTGAAATCTGAAAACAATTAAAGCCCAGTGCCATACCAAATCAGTTATGCAGTCATTCCTGGATTTTCCCATGGAATTTTTACATAAGAATTAGGCTGTATTTGATGCAAACTAACACGCACACAAAGATTTGTGCTGGTCAGAGGCAGACCAGCTTATAGATGAGTTTTAGGAATTTTTGCAAATGCATGTAAAAATCAGTCAGAAGCATACTGGAACACACTGCTAAAGATTACTAGAAATTTGATGACAGCTCACCTATTAAAAGTTCTGTCACGCCTTACATCTTGCCCCTGAGAGATGGTTTTCCACACCCTCCCATTCTGGCATTGCTTATCTCTTCTGTCACTGTAGATTTCCCTCTCCAGCCCAACTTGTACACTGTACCACAAACTGGGACACTGGAAATACCCTTCCCATCTCTCTTCAGACACCTTTCAGTCATGGCATTGCTGGGGGATGGAGCAAGCCCTGCGCTTTTTCAAGGAATGAGCAACTTTTGATGGTAGGTTGGCTGCTGTCCAGGAAGACACAACGAAGAGGCTCCCTGCAGCTTTCTCAGCTCTTTGTGTATCGTGGAGCAGCTGGGCAAAATCTGGCCTCACAATGGTGTCTGTAAATGACACAACCAAATCAAGTCCTAGCATGGATGGAAACACCATCCAACTGGAGGTCAAGCTTTGAATTATAATGGTGCCCTCCAGACTCCAGATATCTGAATCAGCTGCTTCCCCCTTCACTCAGAGCACTGTAGCTAATGTTTCTTTATCCCATTAAAAGTCCAATTGCCTTGAGAGGAAGGGATTTCTGTGATTCTTTCAGAAAAGTGAAACTTTCACTCATGCAAAAGAATGAAAAAGACAGCATAATGACCAGGCAGGAGAGTCAAGCAATTAAGTCTCTTTAGTTTGCCTTCATTGCAGGAGAGCTGGTGCAAATTTCTAGAGAGCACATCTGTGCAGGAGTAGGTCTCTGATTATTTTCTAGTACAGTGTTAATGCATTTGACCTAGTCCATTCACGAGTACCAAACCCAGTATAAAACTCACTTGATTTAGTGACGGGTATTACAACTGACCTGTAGAAGAGTCCTGGAGGCAGCCTTACCCAGATCTGAGATGTGGACACAATGGGATGGAACAGAGAGTCACTGTGGTGGTCTGGCAGGAGGAAAAGGAAAAAAAAAAAAAAAAAAAGCTTTCCATTTTGAGCCTTTTATGGTTAACTCAAAGCTTTTCTTTCATTGAGCCAAATGTTGTCATAATTTTCACTGCATTAACCTCTAGAGTTCAAATCCCTTTTTTAACATGACACTTTGGATGTGAGATGACAAGTGTTAATATTCATTATTCTACAAAGCTATAAATATTCTAAGGTATAGCAACTCACTGGAAAGGACACGACCAAAATGATTTCCTCAGCCCTGTGCTTACATTCAGATCTTCATCACAGATACTGTTTTTCACATACTGAAATGCTTTTGTTGCACTTATTTTGGCACTAAAGCTCACTCACATACTTTTATTTTAATGGATACTATAAAGTTAAATTAAAATATTCAGTCAAACTTTCCAGTTCACAGTAGGCAACTTGCACACACACATTGACATTCAGCCTATACACCATCATCCTGTTGCAGTGCATGAAGAAAAGCAGTCATTTCAGAAGCTACTGGAGTTTCCCTACTGAATTTTTCCTACAGATGCTTTTTCTAGCAAGATCTTACTTGCAGAGTGTTTTCCCATCAGAGGCTTGCCAGATTTTTGGGGCAATGCAGAACAAAGGTCTTACCACCTTTGTAACACTAAACAGCATTTAGTCTCTTTCATAAACTTGATAGCCTGTAAATCTGAGATGGTCCACACCCTCTGCATTCCTATGTCGAATACTAACAGCCTCTTCTTTAATTACAAGGTGTGGCATTTCTGGACAAGAGACAGCTAATCCTCCAGACGTGTGTGTGTGAGTGTGTGTGTGTTATTTACATTTACCCTAGAATTTCTCCTTTATGCAAAGCTTTGACTCTGAAAATGCAAAGGTTAAACTTCACCGACAAAATCTCTAGCTCATGGCCACACTTGGATGCCATTTAACATTCTGGTTTACTAACGAGTAAGTAGAAGTGTTTAGAACATACAGGATTCAGATCTAAAAGATGGGAGATATTTGGATCTAGGAGTTTGGTTCGTGCCAGTATCTGAAAACGCAACCATCTGCAAAACAAAAACTTCAACCAGAGCCCATACTAAGCATGTCACTATAAACCATGCTCAGCTGCAGTTGTCTTGATGAATTCTTGACTAGAAAGAAAAAAAGCTAAAGCTCTGGGTTCCTTACATAAAACAGAGTCAGAAGACATGCTTGCAACAGTTAGTGGCTTCAGCTCCTGCAGCTGTGAAAGCAGCACTGCCCGGGTCTGCACGCTAACCCCAGGCTGCAGAGCCCCCCAGGGCTCCCTGGCAGGTCGGGAGCCCCCAGCTCTGCAGGCCAGGCTGCACTGGGCTGCAAACAAGGGACGGGAGGCTGCCAGGGCCCTGCTGTGTGGGAATGATGGGACCAGCCCTGAAAAGCCAGCAAAGCTTGGCGCTAGCTTTGCCAGATGTGGTAGCTGAAGCACACCTCACCCGTGACTGCCCAGCACAGGGGAGGACTGCAGAAGGGTGGCCAACGCTCATCCTGGGCCAGTGCCTGCTATGTGCTGGGCCATTTCCTCACCTCCATCCAAGTCTGTCACCCACGGTGCTTCCCACATCCCACAGCTTCAGGAAATCCAAAAACCCTCAGCCCCAGCCGCACACGCCTCCTCCCTGCCTTCCCCTGAAATACTTCTGTTCAAGAGCTTCTCTCTGGCTGCCATCTTTTCAACCCAGGAAAAAAAAAAAAAACACCCTCACCTCCTTCCTCTCAGCTCTGAGAAATCCCTGCTGAGCGCCACCAGTGTGGGCCATGTTTGACCAAGAGCCAGTGCCAGAGAGCGACTGACTTGGCGGCAAGTTGTGACTTCTAAAGGAGGAAGATTGCTGACCCTGTCCACACACACAAGTGCAAAGGTCCCAAGTCTGTAACAAAGCCTTAAAAGGCAAAAAAACCCCTCAGGACTGAGACACTCTGCAGCCAAGGCAACGATTTTGCCATGGCATATAGCACATGCTGCATGCTTGGGCGTCCACACCTCAGCGTGCCCTGGGCAGCAGCACCCACACCACAAGGGAGATGCAGCCTCGGGATTTATGTCACCGACAGCCCACCGCTGCCCCCCTCAAACATCTCTCTCCCTCCCCCAGAGACACCCTGCTGCCATACCTCTGGATGCCCCTGCCACAAGCCCGGCTTGGTGACATGTGCCCTGGCTCATGCCCACGCGCCATGCTTGGTGCCTCTGAGCTCCCTCAGCAGCACGCGCTGCAGGCAGCGGCAGACAGCCCTAGGCACCCACCACACATCACCGTTGGCTGGCAGAGAGAAAAAACTTGTCTTCAGACTCTCAGAAAGGATTTTCTGACCACCTGAGCGAAAGTGATTGTGCAGGGTGTTCATGACCAGGCCCTGGCAGGGAAGGCTGCAGGGGCAGCGTCTGTGAGGAGAAGCCGGGGCTGCTCCGTGCCGGACAAAGCCGGTTCCAGCCGGCTTCAGCAGACCCGTCGCAGGGCACGGCTGAGCCCCGCTGCCAAGATGGCAGCACCTCAGGGAAAGCGTGTGAGGTAAAATCTAAGAAAGAGCCCTGCAGACACGCTGTTCAGAGAATGAGGAGGTGCTGCAGGCGCCAAAGCAGATTTCCCTGGAGAAGACCATGGTGTCCCCTGCAGCCTGCAGAGAGACCACGGTGGAGAAGTTCATGAGGGACTGGAGCTCATGAAGAGGACTCATGCTGGAGCAGAGGAACAGTGTGAGGAGGAAGGAGTGACAGAGAGGAGCTGTTACAGACTGACCACAACCCCCATTTCCCATCCCCTGCATCACTCAGCCGGGGATGAGGTAGAGGACTTGGGAATGAGGTTGTGACTGAAAAGATGGAGGGAGGGAAGGTGCCGTTTTTCTTTTTTTCCTCACTGTCTAATCTGCTTTAATTGGTTATAAATCAGTTTTCCCCAAGCTGAGTCTGCTTTGCCCCTAACAGTAATTGGTAAGTGATCTCCCTGTCTTTATCCTGACCTGTGAGCTTTTCTTCATCTTATTTTCTCCCCAGACCTGTTAAGGAGGGGGAGTGAGAGCACAGCTGGGTGGGCAGCTGGCAGCTGGCCACGGTCAACTGACCACAATCATAAATTGGACTAGCCACGGGAGAGAAAGAAGAGAGCAGTTACCCTGACATTGCAGTCCAGACCTGGTGGTCATGATGCTTCCTGATGAACTGGGCCATTATCTGTGGATTGCCCTGGACACAGAGCACCACTTCAACATGTGCTCATCACGAGGCTGAATTTGTGAGTTTGGAAGTTAGTTATGTGCAAGGACAAAGCTATCCCTGCCTCCTGACCAGAGACAATGTTCTTAAATAGGACAAGATCTTTCCTGAAGAAGTCCAGTAAAAGTCCACTGAAGGGAAAGATCATGAAAAAAATCAGGAAAGGCACAGATCAGTGATCTGCAACATAACTAGGAAGATGGTGAAAAGACATCCCTTTTTGAGGCTGCTAAGAAAGCCAGTTAAAAATATTGGGGTGGTTTTAGTTCATAACTTTTGTTAACCAGTGTATCTGTTGGCAGATGCTGCATTACTAACACGCTGCTATACCCTTTCTACCTAGGACTGCTTTAGCCTGACTTCCAACTCCACTGCTTAAGAATGCCAGGCAAGCACATAAACTGCCTCTGCTCCATGGCTGAATGCAGCAGAGAATTTATTAAAGACATGCAAAAGGAAGATCATCTCTGGATATAGCCCATGCAAAAAGTAACTTGCCATAACACAGCCCTGAAAAGCACTGCTACCAAAATACTCTGGTATGTTACAGCATCCTTCAAACTTGTACAAAAGCTGCTTTATTGCTAATCTCAGTTTACTCTATTCCCAGACATAACTGAATTGTGGTTTTTTTACGGGTTGTCCAGCCTCCTCAGTAGGTGTTCTGGGCCATCATTATGGCTGGGTAAGGCAGAGCTCTTAATTTTTTTTCTTTTTTTTTTTTTGCAGAGCTTCTTTCTAGACTTTTATCAGCTGATCTGCAGAAGATGCAGAATGATATGCAGTCCCTCTCCTGAAGCAGTCCGTGGATAACCATCCACTTCCTCCTGCAGCCACCAGCAATGCGTCAGGGGCTGGGGAGGCTGGACAGTATTACTAGCATTGCACTGTCTCCCAAGACCCAACTGCCTTCAAGCCTCCCCCTTTACACCTTAAAAGCAACATTGGGAAGAAAATGAATTCACATAGAAAACCCACTTGCAATCTTCAGATGATGAGGTTGTTTCTGGGTGAAAAAAAACCATCCAAACTCAGAATGACAGACTTTGTAAGCAAAACTGCTTCCTTCTGGTTCCTCCAGCTTTGACTGCTTCCCATGCTCGACGCAGCAAAAAATCCCATGAGAAGCTCATCCATTCATACCCAGAAATTGCTCGTGTTACTAATGTGCATAATCTGGATGCAAAAAATCATCAAGACATTAGTGCATTCTTGAACCATATCCTGTCATATTCATTGAGGCAAGCACAGAAAAAAACTACCAACTTTTCTGCAAAAAAATCACTGCTTTTGTCTGTGCTGCATGTAGTGAGCATGGAATACTAAATTTGCAAGGGAAGTCAGACTTACCCAATTTTTTTCTCAGGACCCTTTGGTAATGTGCAAAGAAAGGGGAATTATTAATAAAAATGTTCAGAAAGTTGGAGTTAAGATAAGAATAGGGCAGGCCTCTCAGCTTCTGACTAGTCCATATGTATGGAAAAACACCATCATGGAGAAGACCAGTTTAAAGAAAACCAAAGGAAGAGTGATGTGAAACTGGTGGTGAAATAAAAGTGAGAGTGAAATTAAAATATGGAAACCCTAATGAGAAGCTGCTTGTCCATGTCAGAGGAGGGAGGCAGAAAGTTTCAGAGAAATAGGTTTGAATTCATGACCCATTTACGGCACATTTCTCTCCCCTTTCTGCGTTCTTCCAGTCTGCTGTTGGTGGCCCTTCTGCCAGTCACCATGTTCTCCAGTTTACATCCACCAACAAGCCTCTGATCAGAGAGGAAGGACACCAGTGCTATTTGCTTTCTTTGCACCTGCTCCACAAGTGAGGAAGAATAACAGGCCACAGCTCATCTGATGGCTCATTGCTTGGGAACCCATCAGACCAAACCTCAGTATTATTTCTGGGATATCCTTACAGTTTACAACCAGCAGGGTGATGCCGACGCAACTGCAGAAGTAATTGCTGTGCAAGCCTACACAGTGCCAGGGGGTTGCTAACAGATCTATAATTGTTCTTCAGAGTGACAAATCCGAATTTCTGAACTGCAGCTGCCTCTGCCACCTCAACGCTTTGTAGCTCATAAACCAGAGGAAGTGCTTCCTATCGCTCCAGGAAGGCAGCCTTATCAGCAGCTTGATCTCTTCTGACCAACTCGGTCTTCATCGCACCCACGTCCCAACTTCTGCACTTGTAACGAAATGGCAGGGGAGGATGCAAGGGAAAAATAGTGTAAGGAAAAATCAGCCTCTGTTCACACCCTTACATTCCAAAGGTCCGAAGCTATTTGTAATTGCTAGTCACTGTCACTGCTCTGGAAAAGAACCTGTCTGAATCACTATCTCTGTCTCTTGGCAGCAGCTTCTACAGTGGCACAAGGCAGAAACAAAGCAGCTGCATTTCAGATCTGTGCATTGTAGAGATACAAAGTTTGGACCCAGACCCAAATTTCTGCCTGAAAAATCATGGCTCCAAGCCCACTGGCAGGTGTAATTTTGGATTAAAAATCCTAGGTTTGTCCTCCTCTAGAGAACATAAAATTTCACTAGTTAGAAGCTTAACAAATGGTCTGAGCAGAGATTTCACAATGAATATGTGATGATTAATTGCAGGATCACAGAGATTAAAGGTGGGAAAGAGCTATTGGATCATTGTAGCCCTATGGCAATTGCTGAGTTGTTCTCTGTAGAGTATCTCACCCAGCACCTTGTCCAGGCTAGTTTTGAGTGGCTCAAGCAAAGGCTCTCCTGGTTTCTTTCTGGAGACTGTTCCACACTGAAGTGTATCTTGGTGATATTTACTTGGTATTTCACCTTGCTCCATTCTGTAACCAAAAGCCATCTTAAGTAGTCTTCTTTCCCACTGGTGTCTTTGTGTTGCTGTTTTCTGTCCTTACGTCGCTTTGTAAAGTCACATCTATTTTTCTGTTTGCTATCATTTCCCATGATCAAGATCAGCAGAGATTAAATAGCATACTTTCACATATGCTATGCCCTTTCCAACCTCCATTAAACCAGTCTAGTCTTTCTTTGGACAAATGACCTTGAATTTCTGTGGTTTGACTCATCATATGATTTCCTGCTCCCGGTTTTGACTCTTCATGAGGTGCCAGCAAGACAGAGAGCAGGACCCACCAATAAATGAGATGCAAAGATACAAGAAAGGCTTTCTCAAGATAATATTTTTGTTATGGCTTAGTACGACGGGCAATAGATGCAGACTTGACCTGAGGCTCATGGACGGCTTCAGGTCAGTTCCTGCTCTGACATGGATCCCTGGGTTTTTTACTCTGCGCCCTGGGTTTAGGTATAAAGCGCTGCAGCTGGTGCCGATGAAAGGAAGTTTGATTCGGTCGTAATGTACAAAGCAGCACGCTGCAACTAACTTCACAGACAGAGGCCAGGAAAAATATGTTCCTCTCTTCAAGTCACGTTAATGGAATATTTTCTGCTGGATCAGGATCAAACATTGTAAGGTAGACATTGTCTAATACAGAGAAGGATGTGGGATGAACAAGTGCCAGAGCGAACAGTCCTAATGACCCTTGCTTTAAAGAGCCCAGGGAACAAGACAGAACAAGGCCAGGACTCCAGGAAACAGCCCAGTGAATGTGCTTGCACATGTGTGTGTCATCCGACAGGCTACACCCAGCTCAGCTCCCTCTGGCATGCCAAACGGGGCCTACTGCTGCCTGCAGGCAGCGACCTCTGAGAGGTTTCACGTTCCCGTTCAGAGAAAATGACAGCGTAGCAGCTACACGGCTACACACACAGTTTTAACTCTAAGAGCTATCACAAATGCAAGCGCCTGGTGTTCATCCCAGCACTTCTAAATTTTCTGAATTCCCTGCTTACTGAAGGGTGAAATTAGACTCACGCTCACAACTTCCAGCTTGTGGAAAGCAGCTCGGAGCAGGTAGCAGAGGGTATGGTGCGCAGAGGATAAAAAAAGATGATTGTGGGTGCAGAGAAATATATTCCAGCAACAGACTTCGTTGTTGCAAAGTTCAGGCTGGGAATTTGCATATGGAAATTCTTTATGAAGGTACTCATATTAACAACCTGAATTGCACTCTTTAAGAGATTACAGCAGTTAGGGAGAGGTAAATGAGCTCTGTCAAAACAGGAACAGCTAAGTGATTCCCCAAAGCAGGATTGGGGCATGCACCGTGGCAGACTTCCTCCATATTCTGGCACTGGCTAGGGAAATTATAGAGGTGTTTCTCCTCTGCTTCAAAGCAGAGGGTCTGGCAGAAGCTCTTGTCCAAAGATGTGGAGTTTGAAAGAATTTGAGTCAAAGCTGTGTTGATGCAAATTATTTAAAAAAAAAAAAAAAGTTAAGGCTTTAGTTCAGACACCACCGAACCACCTCCAGTTTCCCAGGTTCAAAGGCAGGGGAGATGTCCTTTCAACAGCCTCTGAGCATCAGAGAGACTTTAGGAGGAGCAGAGCGTGGGCAGGAGGGCTGACCCATGGGGTCACCTGCAGCAGAGGGCTTGTGCCCAAGATGCATCTTCCTGTCAAAGCAGCTACCTCTGTGCCATGTAGCCACATTTCTGGGAGCCTCAGCAAGACTGTGGCTCTTCTCCAAACAAACATGTTGCCATAAGGCAGCTGTTTCTTCCCCATTCAAGCAGAATCTGCATGTCCCACAGACGTCAGGTCCCAGTACAAATACAAGGACAAATGGACAGTCAGAGAAGACCATTTAGCTACACACAGGGTTGGGCATGGAGGTCCTTTGTACTGTGCAGATTTGGCTGTCACCAAACAGTTCCAAATATTTGCCGTTCCTTGTAGGTATCAGAAGCTGCATACAGATTTACCTACAGAAGGTTCACACACAGAACTCTGTGATCATTCTAATCTTCTCCCATTTTCATGGAAGGTTACATCTTGCAGACCTCTGCAGCACTGGCCTGAAAGAAGTACAGTGGGTCTGGCAAGCATCAATGGTTTAAAGCACTGCAGACAGCTGCTCTCACTGACCCCAAAACCTTTTCAATCCCACTTGATTTCTGTTTCTTCAGTTCAGCACTGTGAGGAAGATAAAATAACGACTCCATAGGTGTCCTGGTATGGTAATGGGCCATACCATAATGATCTCCTCTCATGAGCCTTGCCCAGGGGTCTGCCCCCATGCTGGGTTACTGATCTCACTGGAGGTATACCAGGGTGGGTTAGGTGCCCATCCTCTGCTCAGTCTGGCATGCTTTGCTTAAATTGACCATACTTCTTATGAAAGAGTGAAATTAGGATAAGAGAAGTCATAGAGCTTGTTTTTCCATGTAAGTAGTGTGAGCTGTAGAAAATGAACACTGGCAATGGATACAGTCAGTGAAGCTATATGGTTGTTATAGAAAGGAACAGCCCATTTTCTGGAGTTGTAGAAACAGGCTCAGAAAGAAAAGACCTGATGGTGCCCCTGCAAGACCTAGAGTAAGTGCCGTTGCAGATGCTAGGAAAGAGATTTTTCACGCACAGGACACACCATATTTATTACGGACAGAGCAGACTGTCCCAGGGGGTGTGACTGCACTCTAAGGACAGGCCTAAAGCACTGTGGGCTGGCACTGCCCCACACTCCCAAACCTGCAGGGAGCTTACCTGAGATTCTTGCTTTTTCAACTCCTGCTTTTAAAAATTTCACCAGTGCTCTTGTGTGGTGTTTTATGCTCTAGGGCTGCAAAGAAGCATTCTCTGCTGTAAAAAAAGACCAGTCTGTTTAAATCTCTCCCACTCCCCAAAATGAATGAATATAAAGCATCACCAAATGACACTCCCTACTGCTGAATCCATCAGCACCCTTTGTGTTTCCACGGACATATTTTCCTTATAAAAACCAGTTCTGTCTTCTCCGCTGCTACATGAAAGGCTCAAACAAATGTCAGAAAACTGACTGACAGACTGTACAGGCAAAGCAGAGAACCTGAGTGTGTTCAGGGGCTGTCAAATGCACAAAGTAAACAAAAGAATAGATCTATGTAATTTTTCTTCACAAATCTCTTTCAACTACAACTCTTATTTTAGATGTTACCTGTGAAGGAAAGTGCAGCACAGTGTCAGTGTGTTTTAAGTGTAAAAAGTCCCATTAGTTTTTGACAAATATGTTTCTCTGATAAACTTTATTATAACTATCAGAGGCACAAAGCCTAAACAACACTGTGTTTTTAGTAAATGAAAGTCACGGCTTCCTGAAACTACCACAACCATTTAACAACCATAACATGTTATTGTAATTCCCTGGTTTTGTCCTTCCTCAAAGCCTATCTCTGGGTCTTCCACCGAGTTCTCTGTTAGAGGCTCAGCAGCCTCTCTATCCCATGCACAACCAGGACAGAGCATTAGGATCTTCTGTGCTCTTTGCTCAGCTGCCATCTCCCTGCTTGGTGAGGTTGTGCTCACCAGATACAAATCTCTGGGTGAAGCGTATTCAGGTTTTGAAGAAATCACCACCACCATGGATGACAAAGTTTACACAGCTCCCTGCTGCAACACAGGCTGCCTGCAGGGCTGACAGAGCCATCCTCCTAAACTGGGATTTACTCTCCTGCCCTGCCAGGGACTCTCAATCCAAGGGAGCAAGAGAAAGAGTTGCATATGCAGGTTAGATTTTAAATCTCTCTTTATGACAGCATGATGCAGCTGCGTGCTGCAAGCACGCCTGACAGACGTTGGACCCACGGGAGGATCAGCTGTGAAAAGCCTTTCCTGGGATATTTTTGCTCCTTTTACTTCATTCTCTGCATTTCTTCTAACTCCTGGCGAGGGTAATTTTCCTCAGCCAAAAAGCAGACAAAAGAGGGAAATAAATGGAAGACAGAGGCACGCTGCAGCGAGTGGGCAGCCTGACCACAGGTGGGCACAGGGCATGTAAGCAGCACAAAGCAGCTTATTTCACAAGAGGCAGGGAAGGGAGAACAGGTTTTGCAAACGTCACAGGCCATAGCAGGCTCTGTCCAACCTCTGCCATGGGGCAGCTTTGCAGCAATCAAGCCAGGCAGGAGAGGAGCGCACCACACCTGGAAGCACCCAAGGGAAGGCACCCAGGCAGGGCGAGCAGCTTTCCACAGGGTTTGTAACCTCCTGTGCAACTAATCCAATAGAAATCACCAATGCCCCCGCAGCGCGGCTTTGCCATTTGCAAATGAGGAAAATGGAGTATAACATGAAGTGTTTGCACCCACAACCTTTTCCTTGGTAACCCACTGCCCACATGTGGCCCATACATCTCTGAGCTGAAAGAGGCAGAAAGCAGCTGCTGGGGAGGCTGGGCCATCCAGCCCCTGTCTGCTGGCACAAGCCTACATGCCCCACACACCCCAGTCCATCAGCCCATCAGCCCCTGTATGCCAGGGAGAAATGGCCCTGCTTCCCCCTCGGACCCTCCCGCCAGCCGGCGAGAACAGCGCTCCTTGGCCATGCGTGCCAGACAGCCACACTGATGGCCACCAGCACCTGGGTTTAGATGACTGCACTTGCAGCCCAGCTACGCTCAAAACATTGAGGTTTTCTATATTTGCAATTGGAGTATTCAAATTGTTTTCACTTTAAAGGTGAGGAGATCTACCTATTTTCATTTTATTTTGTGTTTTTCCGGTTCTACCTGGAATTGAGATTTATGTAACATGCAATCGAATATGTCAAGGTATCTGAAGGCTCAAAATGCACAATGCAATACTATAATATAGTTCTTTGTTATGCTAATTATTTCTTCCCAGCTGCTCCTGCAAGGAGTGCCAGCCCGACCTATCAAAGGGGAACAAAACCTCTAGGCGAGCTTTCTGCTGCAAGGTCCCTTACCTCTGTGCTCAAGGGGCTGGGGCTGCATCTCTTCCGGCACCTGTAAACCAAGCTAAGAGCTAAACCAAAACAATTTCATATTGCAGCTCCAGTACCACTGGGAATATAAGCTAGGAATTAAAAAGTGATACCCTCTTGACAGTCAGGTTGCTATGATTTACATTTTTCTCTCAGGTCCCCTCCCCCTCCACATGCATCTTCTCAGCACTTCTGAGCAAAGGGGAAAAATGAGGCAGTGTGGGAAAACATCCAGTCAAACCTCAGAGGCTCCAACGAGGTTCTGATTTTGGCACCCACCAGGGCAGCGCTGTGTGATCAGGAAGGATTTTAGTGTGCGGGTGTCAGATTCATGACAGCCAGAAAATGCTGTGGTTGCATTATTTAAATTAAAATTAAGTTCCCAAATAATAACATTTTTTTAAAAGGTTTAATATATTTGAAACTAAAAGAATAAAATTATCGGCCTAGCTGCCTTTCTATTATTTATGTTGCTATTCAGTTAAAAAAGACTTTGTCTTGTCCCTGTGTTTCGAGAGCCTAGAAAGATATTTTATTGATAGCACATGGAAATATTCAAAGGGAAAAAGGAGCTTTGGCAGCTGGAAACATACTACTGGGGGCCACCGGCAGCTTGAGAGGCTCAGAAGACCACTGGGAATGTGGGACAAGCTCGTTAGCTGAATTCCTTATTTATAATGGTCACTAGTGAAATACCTCAAAAGCTGACATTACACTGTCATCTTTAAGCCTCAGAATTAGCAAACAGGCACTTCAACGTGTGGATAAATTCGTACAATAAAAATCCTTGTCTCAGCCTGCATGCCGAATAAGGAAAATGATCTGACAGTAGCTTATGCCCTACTCATATTTTAAGATTTTCTTCATGACTGTGATGACTATACAGGTTATTTTAAGGTTTCAGTATTGGAGCAATTCTTCAGTGAAGGTACGTTTCAGGATTGCATTAACACTACACACCTTGCTTCTCACAGCAAACACAAAATGAAATTTGCCACTATTACACTAATTAGCCTGCTGGTAAACCAGAATCCAATCTGTCACACAGAGGAAGGGGTCAAAGAGGAAAAAATATGTATTCAGCCTCCGCAGGTAGAATGTAGGCTGCTCAAGATTTAAAACTTAGTCAAAATGTATTTTCAGGATGATGATAATAATAATAATTATTATAATATTAATAGAAACTGAGAAATGTAGGTCACTTTGGTCATACTTGTTGAGACTCACAGAAGATAAATTTGAGGAAAACATAATACTGAAAGTACATTACATTTTCAGGGTAGCAACACTTAATGTATGTGCATTGTCTGATGATTTGTAATATAAAGGGCAATTGCATTTTGAGCCAAACCCACACTACTTTATTCAAAGGAATAAATGGCCCCATGGCAGCCATATGGCTAAGAGGATGTGGCTGGTAAGTGGGGTCTACTCACAGAAATAAGCACAGAGGATTTCACCCTGAAAGAGCAATGGATGGAGGCAAATAAAGAAAAAAAATTACAAGGGCTTTTAGGGTCAATGAAGGAATGGAGCACAGGTTTGACATATATACTGAGAGACGGAAACAATTTTGGAGTCAAGAATAAAATGGGATTTGAAAATAATCTGCTGCTCGACTCCAACTCCCACTGACAGAGGCTTTCCCTAACTAAATGGGTAAATACAGAGTAGCCGGTCCCACATGGCATCAGGTGGAGGAGTTAGATTACCATTTGAAACTTGTTCTGATTAAGAAAATGAGGCAACCAACAATAACCAAAGGTGCAGATAGTCAGCTGATATAACCAGGCACAACTTCTCCAAGAATCAATGCCACAGCAGCATCTCATGCCAGCTGAGGGTCTGATCACCCGTCATCCAGCTGCAAAGCTTCTGAAATATCAGCCAGCAAACTGCCAGAGGGCATTTGGCACCAGTCATAATCCACAAGTGAAAACGCTGTATTAGAAACATAAGGCAGGGAGAGGACAGTGGAAGTGATGTTGTGGGGTCCCTCTGAGCTTGCTGGGGCCG
This sequence comes from Falco biarmicus, assembly GCF_023638135.1. Taxonomy (NCBI): domain Eukaryota; kingdom Metazoa; phylum Chordata; class Aves; order Falconiformes; family Falconidae; genus Falco; species Falco biarmicus. The sequence continues at coordinate 12,520,305 of NC_079299.1, forward strand.
TGCAGCTGTGACAGTTTCTAGTGGAGGAGGCACAGTCACCAACTGCTGCCATGCTGTCACCCTCCTTTGCAATGGCCAGGGCCTTTATTTGTTTCAGGAGGCAGACACAGCCCCCAGTACAGAAAGATGAGCCTGAGGGGGTATTCCACAGGGAAAATAGCATTGCAGGAGGTAGCACTAAATGGACCGACCTTGAGCAGACAGACCATTTATCTCCTTTCTGCAATCCCAGTATGACAGATTAGATGCTCTCTGCAGTAAATTGGAAAATGATGCTGCGTTAATTGAGAATAATTACTAGCCATAGAAGACAAGTTATTTGTCAAATTCAGTATCTCCCTGTTTTGGGGTTTGTGTTGGGGTTTAGATTTTCTTGCTCGTCACACGTACTTCTGAGTGCACACAGACCACCCATCTGTGACTTCTCCTCACGCTCCCTGCATTCCTCAGAGGGGGAACTTGAACACAGAGATTAGAAGAAGTTAATGCACTTGCCTACCTGGCCTTTCAGCTGGATCTGGTGAGAAAGCTTTGCATACCCTTCAGTCTGCACAACATTTGCAAAGCTGAGGAACTGAAACTCCACCTTCCCCAATCTGCATTCACTTCCTTGCTATGACTTAAAGACTAGGGAGAGGAACAAGGGGCCAACTACAGCCCCAAGGGCAAATGTTTTCACATGATTACTCCCCTGGAGTTTAACCTAACCCTCCACACCTGACCCCGGGCCCCCTGACATGGAAAGCCACTGACCCTCGATGGTGAATTCAGTCTGGTCTTACAGCCACAGCTGCTTTGCTTCATGCTTTCTGTGGAGAGCCTACAGGAGTGAAGGTCTTGTCCTAACAGCCCTCAGCCCCAGGGCTGGTTTGCGTTCAGTTCCCCAGTGCAGACCTGGCTGGCCGGGTACACCTCATATTAGCAGCCTTAAACTGCGCAGGATTAACTGCTGCAAAGGCACTCGGCGCCCTGCCACGGCTGTGTTTACATTAGAGAAAACGGACCTCACAGAGACAGTTTGCAAACACCACAAGACGAACTTTTGTAAACTCCCTTGGTTTAGTCATCTTTCCCCATCTGTCAGAGAAGTTAAAGCGAGATTGAAAAAACACAGGAAATTACTGTGTATTCCAAGTAGTCGTGACTGAGCGGCTTGGCTGTTACATGGGATGCCTTGTGGAAGATTCACATTGCCTAACATTTCCAGCAAGATCCTCTGCAGCACTTCCCTGGCTACGATCTTTTAGCAGGCTCTGCACACCCTGCCAGGAAAAGCCTCTGGGGTGCCTTGTGCAGCTGCAGAAAAACTCATCCCAGCACTGAGGAGCCCAGAAGGTTACCTCCAGGAAGCAAGGGCAGCCCCTTTCTTCGAGGTTGCAAAGCCAAGTGACAGGCAATGAAAAAGCTTAGGTCCCTTTGGGAGGCTTCCATGTGAGAGTTACGGTCACTGACTAAAACGCCAGATGCAATCCTTTACCCCACAGCAGCCTAAACCTTTATCTGATGTGACTGACTGGCTCTTTTTGTGATAAAACTTAAGAAACTTCTTTTATCAAGGTTCCTGGCAGAAATAAACAGCAACTGCATTTGCTACACCTCTGGCTATAGCCTGTATCTCAAGAAGGCAGTAAAAGGGCATGAGTCGAACACAGGCTAGAAATCACCTTCACGTCTCTGCTTTGGCCATAGCCCTTTCATCACCAGCTCACTACCATAGTGGCAAGATCTGAGCTACCAGCAGCTGGAAAGGCCATTTAGCTGGGTGGGTCACAACTGGCATGGGCATCCAGAAGGGCCACAAAGCAGCCAAGACACGTTGCACCCTGGTTAGTTTAAATTCCCATTTAGCTCATGCTGCACCTCTGAACCAGCTCCCTGCTTCCCCTGTGGCAAACCCAAAGGGCGTGCCATCCAGTGTACCATGCCAGTGGCATGTCGTCACCTGCAGCGAGAGGACAGACGATAGATGAGAGGCATAAAAGGAGGATGAAGGGCACACAGGAAGATGAAATGTGAGAAAACGTCTCTTTGTCACAACTTTACTTTGGGGTGTAAGACCTTCAGGACTGAAAGCAGCACTTCATTTCTGCATCTCAGCCAGCGTTTGTTTTCTCTGCGGAGCCAGCTGCTATGCTGGCATTGCAGATCAGTGCCAGCTGAGGCCATTTGACTGCCGGTTTAAATAACCCTGTTAAGCTGTTTCAACAGATTAGCTAATCCAGTAAAAACAGTAAAATTTGACCAAAACTATTAAGAATATATGACACACATTGATATTATGCTGAGTGTTTTGAAAAAGGAACATCGTTTTTTCAACTCAAATGAACTATGCATATCCAAGGGAAATGTATTACCTGGTGGAAAGCGACTCTGAAGATAAAATGACACCTGCTCCTAGCGACAGTAAAATAGACCTGACAACATAAACATCTTTTCCTGTTGCTGTTTTCCATGTATTATTGAAGTATCATTATTAGCCTGCTGAAAGGCACAGTACTTTATAGTCCTACACTCTAGGAGCAAAGCATCTTATGATAAAAACAGCTGTCCTAGAGAGAAGCTCTTCTGTCCAGTTCTTCCAGGCAAGTAGGCCAGGATCAAGTGCGGGAGCATTCATTTAGCAGGTGTGTATGGGATGTACAGATGAAAGGCATTAGTATAATCTTGGAAAAGAACTATTTCTTGAGAATCTGTGATACTAGCAAAACGTCCTTAGTACTGGAGTGTGTAATGGGGAAAAGGCCTATCAGGTTTACACTTTTCATATGCCATAAATCAAACCAAATTTAAACCATGAAATCTATTCAGCCCAGCCCAGGCTGGAAATCCTATCAAGGTCTATTTTATTTCTGGCAACTGGACAAAGGTGTTTCCAACTCCCTTTTCTAACATGAAATACCTTCGTCTCTTTTGAAGCAAACAGGATAATTCAGTGGACTCCCGAGTCCCATACATCTACTTTCAGTATTTGCTATTATTTTGTGAGGCAGGGTCTAGAGAAAGGCATAAAAGACCACTTATCCTTAGGCCCACCTTCATTAAATGACATTTCATCTCTTACAGATCCTGATGACACTCAGTAACACTGTCCAGAGCGCTAACAGGTTAACTTCTAGGTGTCCCTGGAACTAAATAAGCTGGTAGAGAGGCCAGAATAGAGAGAGAGTTGTCCCACACATCACCTCAGTGCAAATTCAGCTCAGAAGACTCTGCAATGGGTTTTATGTGCAGGCTTGTTCTTGAAGACCCAGGAGCCCCTTTCAGCCACCCCAAAAGTGTTAGCTGATTTGCCATTTGAGCAGCATTTGGCCAGGCGTTTTCCTTGGCTATCTGTGCAAGTCCACGGAGAAGTCTGTTGCTTCTCGGTGCACCTTCAGACTGTCCTAATGGCCCCCGAAACCCCGCGAAGGCTGAGCTCTGTCCTGGACTCAGCTGGAGGTGCACAGTCAGCTGCAGTGCAACTTCTTCAGCAGTGAGCAGCTTGATTACATGGCATTTCCTTGGGTAAGGGAGAGGAACATGGGCGAAAGGACCCAGTAGCCATTGGAGATGTAAAATTAAAATGAAATTTGGTCATTTTAATAAATATATATCAAGGAAATTTCACTTTACTACAACACCACATTAGTATACAAGCATCTAATATTTAAGCTTAAAACATCAAGTGTTTTATCAAATATTGGAAAAGAGCAGACATTACTAGACTATCTGGGTTAACACAAGAAAAATCAGGTTTTTTAAAAAATTGGTCCTTGTGGACAAATGTCTAAATGACGATCCTACTCATACACTGTATGAATGAGATCTATATTTAATATTATTATTATTAATAAAAAAGCCTCTGTCTTGGAGAAATCAGGTGGGACTTATACTTCATTTGTCATTCTTCACAATGATAACCCTTACAAACTTATCGGTTCCAACTCACCTGACTGCATAAAGGTTATCATTGATCTCTGTCCTACTCTCCTTGTGGTCACTTTGGCTGGGAAGGTGGGGGCAGCTTTTTCCTGTGACCACTGGGCTTAATCATCGAAACCGTCCAATTTGCAAACGAGACTGTGGGGTGCACGCACTATCCAAAATAGCCATGGCCCAGGAAGACCCAGGCCAAACCCATGAAACCCAGAGCAGGTCTCTGACCCAGAGACCTGGCTGACTCCAGCACCAAGCTGGGGCAGCCCACGGGGGTGGCCCTCTTGGGGACCCTTGTGCCCTGCACCAAGCTGGCTGCTCCCCCAGCAGAGGTGAATTTCGCCCTTTGGACAAGAATCAAGTGGAGAAGATGTCTCTTGAGTGCATGATGCTGTGGGAACAGACAGCTATTATGAGTCAGCCGTGGCTTGGATGTGGCTGTTTTACCAAGCACATCCTGCCAGTTGTTACAGGGACTGTGGGAACCAATTAATTTGGTGGATCTAATACTCACAATACTCTCGGTCCAACCTGGCTGATGTCTTCTGGGCATTTTAAACAGCACATTTTTGCAAACGGTCTACCTAGGGATGACTAAATGTTGTCCTTAGCCACTGAAATCTCAGCTCATTTCTCCAAAATGTTCTTTTTTAAAATTAAACTCCTTACATTCATTCAGATAAAATTGTGTTTATCACCACATTATTGATTAACATTGTGCTTTTTGCTTTCTTTTCTTGTCTTTTTTAAATCAACGGCAAAAGTCATAGAAAACTCCCGCATGCTTTTGCAATCTAAAGGAGAGAAATTATGCGAAACAGAATAAAGTATAAAACATGCCACTGGTTCATGAACTTCATTATACGAAGAGGGAAAAAAAAGAGCCCCAGCAACAGACAGTTGCCATAGAAACACTCAAGCATCGAATGCTTGTTTACAAGAGACATCTCTCTATTGTTTCTTCAATCCCTTCCGAAGGATGGCAAATCAAAAAGCAATTGAGCATCAAAAAGGAAGAACAGAGATGTTTGAATAGGAAGTTGAACTCAGTACTTCAAAGGTTAAAGGTTTCTAATAATATTGATCCACCCTGTGGGTTGGGTGGGTTTTTTTTTCTCTCTGTTTAGGTTAAATCCCTGCTGTATCACTGATTCATACTTAATTTTCACGCTGGCAAAAATTAAGACAAAAAGTAAGGCACCAAAAAAAAAACCTGCCCTGTATAAACAACAAGCCTCATTAGTTATTACAGCCGAGGTGAAAACATGCAAGTACTTGAGCTGCATGTGTTGTTTCTGGTTAAGATCCCATAAACAGGTTATTTCTTTATGCAATGTCCTATTTTGTCAGTTGAACAAGACGTTGAATCCAGGAATTCAAAAGTATCAGTACAAAAGATAAGGATGGTTTACTCCCAGTCCACGAAGACAGTCCTTTGTCAGAACAAATACTGAGTTATGAGGCGCACATCACCCTTGCTGGTAGTATCAATTTGTTTACCAGACTTCTAATTCCTTGGTAAACATAACAGAGGTTCTTCTTAATTAATGGCAGACTTCTTGGGGGCGGGGATATATAAAACGATATGTTTTCCCCATCTGGCTGATTGGTATTTTCAGTAATGAAACCTACACCATAGCTGTACAGACTATAGTGCTAAGCAGTAACGCAACTGCGTTCTTTATGAAGTCTCCGTATTTATAAATAGCCCGCTGATGGAGATCATAGAGATGCTTTACGCAATCTGCTCGCCAGTCATTTGAGACTATACATAACGTTTGTGGCATGATTGTTTCGTTTGTAGAAAACTATAAAAAATCCATTCAAAATAAAAATTTGATAGACAAATGAACATGCTGCGCATGCTTCAACAGAGCAAGAAAGATGCCTCATATTTTACTTCCTTTGCTGCAGCACATTTTATTACTTGGTAGAGATTCCTTTTTCCTTAAGGATTTTTTCCAAGATTCACTTACGGTGCTCTTGTCATTACATCCAGTCTCAAAATAGTCATAAAATTTGCCTTTACATTCGAGAGCATGGGTGCCTCTTACAGGTTCACAGTTTAGGGCGATGCCCTCTCGCTCGGGTTCATTACCTCCTTTATCGTCATTAAATTTTGCCTTTTCCTGATTACTGTAAGACCTGGTATTAGTGATGAATATTTCATTAGCAGGTATCTGGTCATCACTCCTGTAGGAAGGGGCACTGCCAATGTCATAATCCACCTGCTGGGAACAGCTTGGCAAAGAAATGGAGGGGGGGGAGGAGGAGGAAGAGGAGGAGGAGGAGGAAGAGGAAGAGGAGGAAGTATTTTCTGCACTAGCATTAACAGAGTAGGGTAGATTTAAATAGTGACTGCCACACTCTTGATAGAAGCAGCATGTGTGGAGCTTCTCATACTCTTCCTTTGCCATCCGAAGGCGTTTTCTGTATGGACAGTCCTGAGGCACAAACCACTCTTGTGGCGAGGTGCCACTGAAGGAGCAGGCGGAGAAGCACCAGTTGTTCTGCATGATGATCTCTCCGTGGATTCTCTTCATTAGATTGTTGATGAGGACGGATCTCCGCAGGTAGACTTCAGGATCATCAATGAATTTCAGCTTTTCCAAAGACATGTAAAGAATATGGGCCCGCTCCTCAAACACGGAGATTGTCTGAAAATGCAAGACAGAAGATACAGAACTGAAGGCAACCGGTTTTGTTCCAAGCAAGAAGAAAGAAAATGAAGCAAAGTATTCCCCCTGTGCCACTAGTTATTCTCTTTCTAAGGCGCCAAAATCTGGCTTTTCATTTTGCACCCCCATGTAGCCGGGGACCCGCTTTTGCTTGGCCACAGCATTCACCCAGGTTTAGGAGGTGAGGAGCTGAGCACTACACCACAGAGGCAACTGCAGGGCACGAAGCCGGAATGGCAGAGTAAAATCCAGACGCACAGATCTGGCTCTGTTGGCATGTGGGGTTAGAACATAAAATTGTTGTGCAGTTTTGCTCCAGTGATAGCTAGGAGCTTTTTGATGTAAATGGAGCCAATTCCATCGCCCCCGTGGGGCTTCTACAAAGCTCTAAAGCAAAGCGAAGGTCCCCTCCTGAAGCCTCAAAGTTTGCAAGACACAGCCAGCAGCCATCACCTCACACAGCAAGTGTCCAAGCATTTCATCCACTGCCAGGGGAAGAGGCCCTCCAGCGAGGAGGTCTCCATTTGCCAAGCTCCCTTACACTGCTCTTGTGTATGAAAGCACATGCAGGGAGGGAGGCAGGGAGAAACCCATCTCAAAGCATCACAGCATCTGGAGAGCAGCTGTTGGCCTGTGTACTACACCCTGTGCTCTACAGGACCGGTGGGAACGCAGATAGGCAGGGACAAGGTCAGGAAACGGAGAGAGGATAGGGATTTGCAGAAATCCTGGCTGGACGCCCATAGATTTGTTCTCCCTTCCATGGTCCTTCCAGGGCTCCCTTTCTCAGCACTGGCAGCACGAGCAGGTTACTGCCCCCGGGAGGCCCCAGATTCTGTGCTGTAATCGCTACCCTGGGAATCAAAATAAGAGAGGGGGCAATGCATGCTACTGTAAGCACTATTAACTGATTTTCATTTTTAGTAAGAATTTGGTTTGCGTAGGAGGAGAGCAGCACAGCACAAAGAGAGACTGCTCTAAATCCCCCCCATCTGTGGCTTGATCATTCTTCCCTTTCCCACATGGTTACAGCATTTTTGCAGAGTGGAAGTCGTAGCTATGAGGACTGAAAGAGCTTAAAGCACAGCTGCTTTTCACATCCATTCAGCTCTCCCCAGCCCTCTAGCTCTTTCCACAGCCTGGTCCTGTCTGCAGGGCTTAGAAGCAGCACAGTGCCTCGTAAAAACAAAAATTGGCCGTCTTTTCATGTGAGTTCACAGCTGAAGCTCTTCTTTGTTAGAGAGAGTAATTTTCTATAATAAATGACTCATTTTAAATTATATTAAGCCTATAGGTTAATTTGCGTCCTTTATACCTGCTGCAGCAACAGTCAGTGAAGCCATAAAAGCCTGGAGCAAACCAGTAAGCCTTGAACTGTGATCCTTCTGGAGATACAACCCGGAGGGCCACCAGTAGGAACAAGTTGTCAAAGGCTTTCTACTACAGATGTTTGCCAGCAACCCTCCAGAGAGACGCTCTAGGCCCTACAGTCTCACACTCGCTATGGGACAAGTAATGTCAGAACATAACTCTTTCTTTACTGGACAGCAGAGGTATAAAAAAGTGTATAAGAAATTCAAAGAAACTTGGTGGGCATCCTCCCTGCCCCAGAGCTCAGCACTGCAAAGCAGAGAATGTATTTGTGCCAAACGGAAGAAACGGGTGACCCAGGGCTTGTGACATGGTACACCTCTACAACAGCACAAAACAATGTTGAGGACAGGTCTGTTTTACCAATACCTCTACAACTGGCTTTTATGCTGTAAGAAAGGGATAACCAACTATTCTTCCCCTTTGCAAGGGAAATAGTCACTGATACAAAAATCCAACTATCTAGCCAAGAAAAAAAAAACAACCAACAACTGGCTGAAATCAGAGAGTGATGTGACATGTGGGAGACACACTCACTAACCAGAGCTCATTTCTCAACACCCTCAGTGCTATTTATTCATTGCTCTGGCAACAGACCAGACACCTTCTGGAATTAACGGTGGGGCAGTTTTTCACCTCCCTGGTCAGGTACTTATTCCCAGCCAACACTATTTGCAGCTGAAAATTCCTTTGGCTACTCTTAAGGTACTTGGGAAGCGAGCTCAGTGTTCCTGCTCGTTCCTCCTCTGCGGAAATCCCTCCAGGGAAATAGGATCCCACTGGGCAGACCTCCCTGCCCAGTGTCCCAGGTAGGGATGAGGCACTCAGCATTCCTTGCACCTTAGGCGTCTGCCTCTGCCACACAGGTAACGATCACCTCTGAACTCGCACCACATCTTGACCTGTTCTAGCTTTCTGTCTCGGGGGCCCTGGTGGCACTGTTGCCTACCATAAGCTGTGCTTTAATCAGATTATACTGTATCCTCTCCATTACCAATACTATGTGGGTAGCACTGGGCTGCCACAGGCCGGGTACGATCCAGCAAGGTATAGATGGTGTCTCAAGGCACAGACTATCCTTAAGCGCATCACCCCAGGTGTTCCATCCCTTACAGGACTGAGCCCTTAATGAACGAGAGCGTAAAATCACTCGTAAAAACCCCTTAGATTTCAATTTATGTATTCACTGGCCTGGGAAATGTTTGCTCTAATCCCTCCCCTGCCAGCTTTCATTTAAAAAAATACTCTTTCATTTACTAATCTGTCCTTTTGGAGTTATTAGCTTTTTAATAAACAGGATTAAATACTGAAGCAGCTCGCACTCACTTTCCAAGTCCTGTCTTTCTGGAGGATCTGTAACCCATTTGGGGTACATGGAACCTATTACTGTTTTCTCCCCTGGAAAGAGTTTTGAACGAGGTGGGGGGCGGGGGGGAAATCATAGGCCCTTTTTATTTATATTCTTCCTCTCTGCTGTTTGAATGTTGTTACGGAGCTGTTTCTGTAAGCATGTTCTAAAAACTAACTAAGGACAAAAAAATCTGGAGGGAAAAAAAAAAGTTATTCTCAGTGTTTCCATTTACAGTTGTTATAAATGAAGAAATGCCTCTGCTTCTTAAGCAATTTGATGACAATAAAACAATAAATGCGAACAAGTGACAACTATTTGTTTCTGCGCAAACAGCTGGATCATGCTCCTAATTTCAGCCGAGTATTTCAGCCTTCTGGAAATGGGTCAATCGAGTGTTACTAAGCATCTGAAACTCGGAGTAAAAATAATGACTATGAGAAAACATACTTTATGTGTACAGCTGCTGAGTGGTGGATGAAAATCCTCTTCTTCCACATATTTCCTTTTAAAGTATGTGATCTTGGAAGTTGTTACAGGATTTGAAATTCCCCTGTAATGTGATCCTGCGGGTAATAAATCAGATATGACAAATGACATGCGGTTTGCCGGAGGTTCTCCAAACAAAATACTTTTCATTTCCCGTCGCGCTACGGGAGAACTCCACCGCATATTTTCACATTGGTTCGCAGCCACCAGAAAGGAGCCCCCACCTGACGGGCACGCTCCGCGCCGGCCCGGGCAGCCGAGGGCGAGTCACCGGGCGGCGCGGGGAGCGGCTGCGCCCCCAGGGCGCTCGGCTTCGGCAAAACTTTCGCTCCGGCACCGGGCGGCGGGCACCGGGCGGCAGCCTCCCGCGGCGCGTCCCCCGCCCCGGCTGCTGCGGCGCCCGGTGACCCCCGCGCACCTGCGGCCGCCCGGGCCGGCCCGCGGGAGCGCCCCCGCCCTCGGCCCGCGCCCCCGCCGCCGTCCCGCCGCCCCCATCGGCGCGGTGCCTACCTGCGGCGGGGGGCCCGGCGGCCGGCGGGGCGGCGGGGCCGGGGCGGCCGCAGCAGGGCGGCTCCCAGAGGGCGCGGTAGGCGGCGAGGTCGGCGGCTCCCTCGGCGGCGATGGGGCGGCCGAGCCGCTGCATGGGCAGCACCAGGGTCATCGCGGGCGCCAGCACCTGGAAGCGAAGCAGCGCGGTGAGCGCCCGGCACCCCGCCGCCCCCCCGCCCCGCCGCTCGGTGGCCCCGCGGCGTCGCACCGCTGTGGACGCGCACATAGCAAATACCCGCGGATACGTCTGGCACGGGCACACTCTCCCCCGCTTTCCTTCTTACGGCAGGAAAATGACCGGAGCCCTCTCCCACAAAGGGCGCGGGGTCCTCGGCCACGGGAGTTGCTGCGCGCCCCCCCGCCCCGCTCCCGCCGGCCCCCGCCCCCCGGCCCCGCTCCCGCCGGCCCCCGGCCCCGCTCACACACCGGCACGGATCCGCTCACTCGCTTCCCATTTTCTGCCGGCGGTGTTGGCACGGCGCGCTCGGCACCGACGGCCCTGCGAGCCTGTGTGCCTGCGTGTGCCTGCGGTGCGTGTCTCCGTGTGTGTGCGCGCCGCGGGGCGTGCGAGTGCGTGTGTGTGTGTGTGTGTGTGTGTGCGAGAGAGCGCGCCCAGCAGTTAGGGATCGCGTTTCTTTCTTCTTTCTTCCCTCCCAAACGAAGCAGACAGCAGAGACTTAGGTAGTTGTTTCCACTAGCCCCGATCGGACTGAACTGGATCTGCCTCCAGTCAAAACACTGCGAGACTAAGACAGAAAATTGGCTCCGGTTTCAAGCCGTGAGTTGCAGTCCCACCGGAGCCAAGCACAACATCGGCGGAGCGGACGGAATATTAAGCAGGAGCGGGGACTGGAGGGCCAGCGCCAGGCTGCGAGCTGCCTCCTGCCGCGCCAGCAGGCGGGAGGGGAGGGGAGGGAAGGGAGCAAACTTTCCGCGAGGGGCTAGGGATGAGTTCATAGTCACCTATTTCTTGGCAGAGGAGCGCCGAACAATGCGCCCAGACGCGGCCCGGCCCCTCCCTCTCCTTCCTCCTCCTCCTCCTCCTCCTCTCTCGAAGAAAGCGGGCTGTAGTTCCCCTCGGAGGAAGACGAGGGCCCGGGCGAGCAGCGGGAAGGAGGGGCCGCAGGTGGGCAGGTGGAATTTCAGCAATTGTTTGTGTTAGCAGCTGAGCGCTCTCGAACAAGAGGAAAAAATAAACCGCAGCAGAAGAGGGAGGAAAAATAAATCATTCACATCTGCCAGTTGTTTTCTTAAATCCTGGAAGAATTCACAAGGCTGCTACTTTATTGAGCAACGGGCTTCCAGCATGTGCTAACTTTCTGTTCCAGAGATGCCTGCACGCGTAGGTCTGCCCTGCGCTCCTCACTGGGGCAGAAGAGGGGAGACGAAGGGGATACCAGCTGAAATCCCCAAGCAGCTGGCCTGTGAAGGCCGCCAGACCTCACCGCCATTGCACCGCAGGGTGCCTAAACCCCTTGCTCAGAATCAACCGACCGATCACGTGCTGCATGTGGCTCTCAGTCATTTTCTTGCAGTAGCCCATTAATGCCACCTTCGTTTTCCTGGGCAAAGAGACAATGACATGGGGGATGGCAAGCCGCTAGACTGGCCCTCTGGAAGTTATCCCTGCCACAGACAATATATATTATTTATTCCCCACACCTCTTTGTTACCAGTGGAATACTGACACATGGAAAGACTGCTCAAAACAACACGTGGGTCAGTCTGCTGACCTAAGAGCAGGGCCAAAAAGTGGCCCAAGCACCAGCTAAAAAGGCATATATATTGTAGCTGAAAAGATTACGCTGTCATTAGAAAGCACCCATGGACTCTTCTCATTAATCTGCACTGAGGAATCACTCACAGGGAGACATCAATCTTCTCACGTTGGCATGATGTCAACACTCAGTGTTTGTCCTTAGAGAATAAGGGTTGGAAGAAACTCACTGCTGCTTTGGGAAAGTCAGGATTTCTTTGCCTGTAATGAATTCGACATCTCTTTGTGGAATTTTTTAATGAGAACTGGAGATTTTGACTGTGCTTTTTTTTTTTTTTTCCCATATTTCATCACAAATAGGTCTTTCTATGCTTAAGCAGAAATGGGAAGGAAGGAGAGAAAGAGGGAAGGAGGGAGGGAAGGAAGGAACGAACGGAGGAGGGAAGGAACGAACAGAGGAGGGAAGGAAAGAAGTGTTGGGATGCCTTCTGTACGGTGCTGCTGATTTATCTGGGAAAAAACCCGAGTTCTCTGGACCACCAGCAAAGTAAATGAACTGCTTCTGCTATTTACAACATGCAAAATTAATAGCGGCAGGCCAGTTAACTTCCATAAACAGCTACTGTCCATGCACATTCTCCGTGTTTCCAAACTGTATAAAAACCAGGCATAAATATTAGAGCTTCCCAAGGAAAAAACAAAACAAAACAACCAACCAGAAAACTAAAGCCCCAAACCAAGCTTGTAGGACACAGCATGCATTACAAAGCTGTATAGGTGGCACTCAGCTACATAATAAGCCTCATTTTGTAGCACAGGACTTGCTTCAGCACACAGAAGCTGAGAACCAGGCTTTTAAAAGGGCTTGTGGCTCTGGGCATGCTATTTGTTCCCGTTTGATTTTCAGAAGCACCGATTTCCAGCTGCTGTAAATGAGGGGGAAGGGAGCTGTGAGTACTCAGCACATGGGGAAAGTCAGCCTCCCTGAAGGTGGTTGGACATGGCAAAACTGAAAGCCTGAAGTATGAGGTGGTATTTACTGAAAAAGCGCTACCGGACCTAGCTTGACAAATAGGACCTCTGGCATTGCTCCTGAAGAGCCAACCTACTGTTTTTCCCCATTAAGGGTGGCAAAATCCACTCTCGAGTATCTTGCCAGAAGTCATGCAGCAAATCAGCGTCAGAGCCAGAAATAGAACCAGATCTCATCGTCCCCCAGCCGTAAGCCCAACCCATTTCTATTACATTATCGTATGCAATGGAGGGATTTCATCCAAAATCCCGTTTGTTTCAATGAGACTTTGCAGAACAGCACACGCATTGTTACATTTCCATTAACGCCACTGGAAATAAAGGATGAAAGATGTACATTTGAGTATACAATGCATTTACTATACAAAATTACAGCAAAAGGTTGACACTGAGGGCTGGATTCAATTTTGAAAAATCCATTTGGGAGCCTTGCGTGGCCTTCAGTGGCATGGAAGCCAGGCACAGTTTTTATTGAACCCAGCCCTCCATCCTTAGGCTACCACAATTTTTCCATTTTGTCAGCCAAATGCATGCGGTGTGAGGACACCCTGAGGCATCTATAGCAGCCTGAAGGTTAAAATGTCAAACTTTTTCCGTGTGCAGTTTTACACAGTAAGACTACTACTATACATTGCTACGCTACTCCATTTGCTGGGGTTTTCACTCACTATTCCTCCAGAGCCATTATGATGTTAATGAGAGAACTGTAATGATGCCATTCACGTTATAACAAGCCTGATGCGATGTCAGTGAAAAGGGCTCTTTATACAGTTCCAGAATGCCTCTAAAAACCCAAACTTAAATATAAAATGCTTGTGATGACAACAATGCTGCCGGTCTCACCAAGATCATTAAAGACAAGGGAATACACTTCAGATGGCTATTCCTTTCTTAACTCCTGGGTTTGTACCCAAGTATTGCAGTGGTTTCAGTCTTTATCGTATATTCGGGAGCGTTTCCATTGCATAACAACATGGCTTGAGGAAATCAGCGTTTCCTTACTGTACTATACCATTGTTAACATCTGGATTGCAGTGCTTAGAAAACAAAATTGCCGTCATTTTGGTAGCTGTTACCTTTCTGGCTTTATAGAAAATTCACACTGCAGAAGTGATCAGAAATCCCCGCGCACAGGCACTGCATGCAGGCTGTGCAGACCCACAGTCTGAGAAAGCAAGTGACAGCCAGAAGAAAGGGAAAGGCATAATCACATACCCAGACTAGTGAACATACATTAAAAACAACAAAAACCAACTATATCTCATGCAAACAATTCCAGCCTAACCTCATTGTATTTATGGTTGCTGCAACAAAAGTTTGGTATCACCAACTTAGCCGAGGGAGGCAGGGCATCCTGCGGGCAAAAGCGTCATGGAAGAGGGCATAAAGGCTCCCCTGGGAGCAGCAGATATGTGCCCGAGGATGCCAGCATCACTGGCGAAGGGAGCAGAGCCATGCAGTAGGGACAATGGTGGAGTGATGACAGCTAAGGCGGAGCTGAGACAACCTAGCATGTGAAAATAAAACACTAGATGCAGGCAAATAAGCAGGAAAGGCAGGAGGTGGATTGGCTCTGACCACAGCAGTGGATAGCGGAGAGGATGTTGGGAGCTTGTGTTTAAACAGATCAAATTGGCTGATATGTCACAAGTTCAAGGAGGAGGAAGTTACAGAGATGGGAGATAACAAGGGCCTTGATTAAAATGTTTATTGTCTGGATAGATATGTGTGGAGTTGTAGTAACATTATGAATGAAGCAGTGGAAACACTGGGGACACTGAATTGCAGCACACTCCGGCAGCCCTGTCACATTATGGGAAAGCAGAGTGGCAAAGACGATCCCTGCGCTTAGGACTCTGGAAGCTAGGCTGCCAGAAATGGAAAAGCTTCTAGAATTGGCCATGTTGGATTTAAACTGAAAATTTGACTTCCAAGAGGCAGGCCATGGGTTGGGAGCAGACAGAGAGATCTCCTCCTTCTCTGTTGACATAAAACTGCCAAGAAGAACTGCAGTATCCCATCGTGCCAGTGCAGAGAGGTCCCTGGCCTGTGGTGAGGTTGATGCAGAGCCACACACCGGAGACTGCAGGGAGGAGGCAGAGAGAAGAGGGGATGAGAACAGGTGGCAGCGAGACAGCGTGGGCCCCAGGCAGCGATGGCTTTATGTTCCTCCAGCTGCACCTCAGAAGCACATGTAACACTGTGTAACGTAAGCATGATAGAAGAACGAAAGGGTTAAGGCTGGCTGAAATAACTAGACTGGTAGAACAACAGGTCTGTGTGCCAACGGGGTCAATTCAGCTTTTCATCCTTTGGAGGTATAGATAAACTATAGACCTGCCAAGTCTAGTGTTTTTCCCTGTGTTTCTTGGCCCTCACTTCAGGGAATTTCAAGGAATGTACTGGTTTTTTCTTTTTGCTTTCTTTTTTTCCCCCCTTCTTTTTCTAGAGCTGGACTTACCATTTGGTGGAAAAGGAATTAACTTGATATGAGAAATTGATTTCTTTGTTAAGACACAGCCCTTCCTTGGAAGTGTTTCAAAGGTGTCTTGTTTAACTTCTGTCCTAATGTAGATTATACAACTCCAGATGCTTGAGTGTGTCTTTCTCAAGACAGAATTCCAAGCAAATATTTATCTAACTTTCCCAATTCCCACATGCTAATTTTTTTTTTTCTTTTCATATTTCTCACTTGAATCCTTCCCAGAAAGACTTTCTGAAGTTACTCTGTCCCAGTTTGTCAGAGTCCCCTGGTTTACTTTGCAGGCATTTTTCAGAGGAAAAAAAATGACAAAAAAAAAAATGTTCTTTTGAATTCTTAACAGTTGTGCTTTCTCCTGTTCTGGTTTCTATGAAGCAGAGCTAGAGAAGGTTTCTATAACTGACAGAAAAGAGATTTCCTCTTTTGTTTCTTTGTAGGTATATGTCACCTATCAGTACTCTTGGTAGCCTATATGCAATGGTGGTTCTAACAGTTAGAGCTTGCCCCAGAAATTATGCAAATCATGAATACAAGTAAATTTGCAGTCTTCTGGTTGTGTTTTTTTTTGTTTGTTTGGTTGGTTGGTTTTTTTCCCCCACAAGGCTCTGGCAGATATGAGAAAAGGTGGCATCAAGTTTAGTGCAGCCATCTCCTGAAGGCTGCTTTGCCTGCCTGCTCAGGGAGAACAATAAAGCCCCATGGTATTTATTTCAGTAAGCATAAATATTTTTTCCAGTGTTCTTAGCCAAAATGTCTCGCATGCTCTCAGCCTCCACCCTGCTGGTGGCTGCGTGGCCCTGCTAGACACATAAAGCTGTGTCCCAGATCCACTTAGCTCAGTGGGAGTTCAGTTTGCAAAACGTTTCAGTATCCTGAAGGTAAGAGGCGGTCCTATTGCTGCAAACTGTAACTGACAGCATTTCTGATTAGTTAACCTTTGTAACGGGTTTTGACACTGATTATGTGTTAGATGTTGTTATTGGGACTGAAGTCAGAGAGAAAAAGGTGTCCCAGCAGTCAGGAAGGGCTGAGAAAAAGCAAAGCCCTTCTGTTACAGGAGACTTCCCAAATCGCAAGGCACTTCTCGTCATTTGTTCTTTAAAAGGGACCAATTAAAACCGCTTCCCCACTTAACTTTCACTCTGGTGCAGCAGCACATGCATGTCACTGGCACCATAATTTAGATGGTTTATGGGGTTAATTATATTGCCTTCTTCACTTTTTGTCTGTTGAAGAAAGTAAACAAAACTAACAAAAAAGTGTTTTGGAACAAAGAGCAAGTTGTCTCCCACTTTGCTGTGTGCTACTTTCCACGAAGAATGAGAGCTATTATTATTCTTTTACAAGTTTCCTTCTAAGGGAAATAAACACCAAAGGTAGGATTCCAAGGAAATGACTCACAACTATTGGCAACAGGCTCCGAAAATTGGATCCAGTCTTTGCAAAAGCCTGTAGCAGAATACTAACCCCTCTTATTGCAAAATAAACTTTTCCCAGATGAGCTGCACATCAGCCCTGCGCATGTGTGCGCATGTGTGTGTGTGTTAGGAAGCGGAGACAGGAACAGAACCCATTTCTCACGTCTCCCCCTCTTCCCTCCAGGGCACCGCTTCTGATGCCATTTTTAGCTGGAAGCTGGAAATCTTTAATAACCGACTGAGTCATCCTCAGGAGAGGGAGGGAAAGGGATGTGCCTCACCTTGCCAAGCAGCGTGCTGCCAGCCGGCCGTCCCCACCCGCAGAGACCCCCAGGAGAGCCGGGCCCATTCACTGCAAGGATCTACAGGAGCTGGGAGGAACCTTTATCCTACCACTGTAAAAACGAGGGGCAGAGTGGGGATAGGATTATTTTTTTTTTTCCCCAGTCCCTTGACATCGCAATGAATTCAGCAGGGCAAGATCAGCTTCCAATAATCTGTTTTCAGTCACCCACTTACCCTTTCAGATGTGCAGAAGGTAACCATGCACCGTGACTCATATTTTATTTCTTAATCAGGAACCCCAGGAACCAGGAATGCAGACACTGAAAAATCAGACAGCTGAGCAAAATCAGTGTGGCAGGATTACCATCTGCAAACAGAACAATCTACTTTGCATATTTATTTCTCAGCTGTTTAAAATTTTGAGTCATAAATGCATATTCTGTATCACTTGTAATGCACATGTTCTAAAACGCTCGTGCTCTCATGTTGGTTTGGGGGGTTTGTTTGTTTGTTTTGTTTCTGACGATGTAAATCTGGTTAGACAAGAGCGACAAAAATTGCAAACCTTACACTGAATTCCTTTGTCGCTTGGTTCTACTTAGACAAGCCTTTTAAATGAAAGAAGCTGGTCTCCTTATTCATTTCCTTTGCAAATTCCTATTTAACCACTCCAAATCAAGATGAAACAAACAGGGATGCTGGTCCAGAGTCAGACTTTTTTTAGAAAGTCCCTTTACAGCGTGCCTAAAACCGATCGGCGGCCAAGTACCTACTTAAGACGCTAAAGGTTGCGTTAGTGGAAGTTTTGTGTCTGGTTCAAGGCCTCCAGCATTGCCAGGTAGTTTCTAAAGCCTGTAATTCACTAAGTACCCAACAGACACTTCTTCCAATAGGACCTCTGAGTAGGAACAGTGTTTATATAGACTGTCTGAGACATGCGAATTGTGCTGAACTCCAGCCATAGCTCAACCAGTTATAACCAGCTGTCTGGGTTGGGAAGAAAACCAGGATAAACCACTGTGGCGTTGCCTTCCCGAATCTGCTGGCAGGGTGGCACAGCAAGCTGGGAAGTAGGAGCTCCTCAGAGCCCACTTTGCTGCAGTGTTAACGGGTGAATTTCAATATTCCTAATTGCATGGCTGGTCATTTTCATAACATGAAGAAAGGATCGGCTGGGAAGTGGCGGCGGCTGGGGGGAAGGAGATGCAGAGGGATGAACACCAAGCCAAGGAAGAAGAGTGGAAAAAGGGAAGAAATTCAACAGGTAGCAGAGTATTATTTCTCCCCAGGATTTTCATCCTGTAATCTATGGACTTTGTGAAGAAGAAGAAATGACCTATGGGATCAATTCATTATGCTAGTCCATGATAGAAAACATTTAGTTATCTACAAGTCAAGAATCAGTGTAATCACTTTGGCTATGCCCTTCCTCAGCCTCTTGTGGTGCTCAGCTTTTCCCATTTTCCAGAAGCCCCCTGAGGCGGCTGCGTGAGGCCCGCCAGGATCTGGTCCCGCCTGGTGCTGTCGCTGCTCCCCTTCACTGCTCTGCAGAGACTGAACAAGGGGAATCAGCCCCGACCTGCTGCCAGGGTAGGGGCGCCTGCAGGGAGCACCTTCCTTGGCGGACTGAAGGACCGGTGGACTCAGGGGGAGGGGTCCAAAGCGGCAGTGCTCATGCCATCGCATCCAGCTGGGGAATAAGCCAGGCCAACCAGAGCGGTGATCCATGTCCCTTAGCTGCCCCCCGAGGTGGGCACCAGGCGGCCAGCCACCTCAGGGGTGCACAGGGCTATGGTGGATCTCCTCGCACCCCTCCTGGGAAGCCTGCGTGCTCGGTTACCTCCCTGAAATGCCCGTACAGCAACACGTGCAGCGTTGGGAACGGACAGGAGGAATGAGAGATCTGTGTGGCCGCAGGGCCACGACCTCATTGCAGTTACAGAGGTATGGTGGGATAGCGCACATGACTGGAATGCCATCGTGGATGGTTATGTAGATTTTAGGAAAGACAGGCCAGCAGGGAGAGGTGGTGGAGTCGCTCTCTGTGTAAGGGAGAACTGGAATGCATTGAGCTCTCCCAAGGGGTGGGTGCAGAATGAGTCAAGAGACGGTAAAGATTAAGGGGCAGGCCAATACTGGGGACACTGCTGTGGGTGTCTGCCACAGGCCACCTGGTCAGGAGGAGGAAGTCGATGAGGCCTCCTACAGGCAGCTGGAGGCGCCTCACGATCACAGGCCCTGCTTCTCATGGGGGACTTCAACCGCCCCGGTATCTGCTAGAAAGACAACAAAGCTAAGCACACACAGTCCAGAAGGCTCCTGAAAAGCATTGGTGATAACTTTTTGACATAGGTGGTGGAGGAACCGAGGCAAGGTGTGCTGCTTGACCTTGTACTCACAAACAAAGAATGGCTGGTTGGGGACATGAAGGTTGGGGCAGCCTTGGCTGCAGCAACTATGAGATGGTGGAGTTCAGGATCCTGCATGGAGGAAACAGGGCAATAAGTAGGACTGGAACCCTGGACTTCGGGAGAGCTAACTTTGGCCTCGTCGAGGACCTACTTGGAGGAATCCCATGGGTTAGGGCTCTGGAAGGGAGGGGAGTCCACGAGGCTAATATTCAAGCATCATTTCCTCTGAGCTCAAGATGGGTACATCCCTATGAGTAAGAAATCAAGCAAAGGGGGCAGAAGACCTGCCAGGATGAGCAAGGAGCTTCAGGCAAAACTCAAAGACAAGGTGAAAAAAGGTACAGACCATTTGGGAGGAATACAGGAACATTGTCAGAACATGCAAGGATGCAATGAGGAAGGCCAAGGTCCATTTGGAATTAAATCTGGTGAGGGAGGTCAAGGACAACAAGAAGGGCTTCTTCAAGTACATCAGCAGGAAAAGGGCGACTAGGGGAAACGTGGGCCCACTGCTGGATGAGGTGAGTGCCCTGGTGGCAAAGGACACCGAGAGGGGGGAGTTCCTAAATGCTGCCTTTGCTTCAGTCTTCACCACCAAGGCCAGCCCTCTGGTTTCCCAAATCCTGGAGGCAAGAGAGGAAGTCTGGAGAAAGGAAGGCTTTCCCCTGGTCAAGGAGGACCGTGTTAGACATCACTTTAGCAGACTTAACACCCACAAATCCATGGGCCCCGATGGGATGCACCCATGAGTGATGAGGGAGCTGGCAGATGTTATTGCCAAGCCTCTCTCCATCTTTGAAAGGCCATGGAGGACAGGAGTGGTGCCTAAGGACTGGAGCTCATGAGGCAACTGGGCAGCACAAATCACTGTAACCAGTAAGAGACTTTCAGCAGGAATGGACGAGTCATTCACGCCTGTGCTCTGAGGACATCTCCCCAAAGACAGGCTTTCTGGGCAGCGTCAGAAACTACAGTGCTAAGATAAAATGTCATATTTTGATGCAGAAATTCATATTTGAGTGATTCCCCCCATCCTTGAGACTGACACATTCAGATTGACTCTTACTAACGTGACTTTGTCCATTACTTTCTCAGTCTCCTTCTCTGCGTCCTTGTTTTCAGACTTCCACTTTTACGATCTATAAAGGCAAGCAAACAAAAAAAGATCAATTTTATCAAAATTTAAAAGATTTTTTTTATTTTTCAGTTTACAATGCAGACCCCAAAATATTAATTTTTTTAAAAATAAAACATTTCAAGTTCAGTTTTCATTTTACGACAGCCTATTGATTTAATAGCTAAGGAGAAAGTAATCTCTAAAACCAGGGCAAAGTAATACTTTATACATAAAATGTATGTGATGTACTTATATAAAATAATTATGCAACCAAGGAAAGGGGGGGGAGGGCGGCAGGGAAGAAATCTTGTACAGACAAAATTGAGGTGACAAAAGCAGCTGAGGTAATGAGAGTTAATATAAGCAGATCACAGACATTTATAAGAAAAGCATTCCTCTGCACAATTTGTCATTGGAAAAGCAGAGATGTAGATTTCCACTGTCATTGGGCCAATAATATTCTGCTAAGATGTGCATGCAATTACTTAACTGGTGCTACAGAAAGTGATTATTCCTTTTACTTGAATAGTAACGTACCAAACTTCAAGTTATTCTGAGAATTCATTTTTGTTTAGAGAACTGTTTTGAGGCGTATGTCCTTATCAAGGCTGGCTCTCCTAGCTCTCTGATCCACGCTAGTGGTTCTTCCTTTAGCACTGGAAGCTGTTTTTTATTAGCACTTCATTTTTCGGGAGTACTTTTACTGCCATGAGTAGGAACTATTTACAAGGATAGCACAGTTCAATGTGGGTGATGTTCCCAGGGACCAGGAAGGACCATGTGTCCTAGCGGAGTCTCCTGTGCGTGCTCCTGGCCAAAGGAGCAGGTAAGGGTGCGGAGAAGAGAAAACCACAGGTGTGTTCAAGCCAGAGCAACCCAGCTCTCCGCAGGAAATTCCCCCTCCTCTACCCAGAGGCAGCTTCAGGCTGAAGGAGCGCCAGGAACTAAATGCTGGGCCCAGCACTGATGAAGAGGATTTACTTTCCTCTACCACAGACCTCGGTAGTCTCTAACGTCCAGAAAGGTAGACAGTGTTGATGTGTGGGAGGAACGGCATTTTAAGAGCAGGATCTGGTGTGATGGCAATTACCCAAAGCTGTTCCTGCTTGCCTGCTCCAAAACCTCCGTGTAGCTACTGCACAGCTGTGTCAGCCCTCTTGTTTATCCATATGGCGTGTCCTGGACTACATCTAAGCTCTAGTGACTGGGGAGATGCCTGAGCTAAGTCCTATGAAGTTTTCTGACTGTTGTGAGTAATAGCTGGGGACACGCAATTGCTTTAAACAAATCTGTGCAGCAATACTCATAATTTCAATGGAATACACTATTCCCCAAATTTCAAAAAACAGGAAGAGGACGATATTGGGAAGCACTTGTATATTCCTTTGTATTTTCACATTGTGTACACTATATTGATACTCGCTCCCGTGCCCATATCCATCTTCACCTTCATCTCCAGGAGCAATAGCAAGGACACTGTATAACCAGTCTTTCTCAAGCATGAACTCTGGAGCTGAACATGACTTTTTTTTTTTTTTTTTTAAGGAGAGGGATTTTTAAACCTCACTATCAGTTCATCCACCAAACCACCAAGAAAAACTGAATAACTCTCACCTTCAGTTCAATTATTCAGTTAATTCATTTTTGTCATTGCAATGAAATTGCAATATGAACTCTAAAATAAAATTTAGATCTCACGTTAAATCCCTGAAGTATTTTTTTGCTCCAGCTTAGCTGCTGTTCCACGATAATGAATTAAAGACTCACTTCCTTCCCATGTCTACTTCTGCTTGATGTATTTCTGTTCATCCTCTCTCTCAGTTACACAAGCTTTCTGCTTTTCACAAAAGGAGAAAATACTTTCCTCTCCCCACTTCCAAGGACCAGACTGTGCCAGCCCAGCTCCCATTGAACAGTTCCTCAAAGCTTACCTTACTCCATGAACAGTTCCACTGAATGCCTGAATAAAGCTGGCAGAACCTGGCCCCAAGAAGAACAATCCCATCAGTCCAAAGAGCAAAACAAGCCTGCAGCAACATCGCAGGGTACAGCTCCGAGAGGCACCAGCCCAGCTTGAGGACAGACAGAAGCAAGGTGCCAAGTTTGTGTTACAGTCTGGAAGAAGTTTGCGTAAGGTTACTGGAGGATTACGCAGAACTGGAGGGGTGATTCGCTTCTGATAGTCTGCTCGAGCAACTTACTGTTATGAGCTAGGGAAATACACCCCAGTTGTCTTTAATAGAAGTAACTCGCAACCTCTGAAGGATATATCATCTTAAAAAAGAAATCCCAACAGCTAAAAATCTGGATGCTGAGAAATGTACCATTCAATTACAAAGTAAATTATATGAGCCTCCTGTGTGTTGTTCTGCTCTCAGAAAGCATTAGCAGCTTCCTACTACTTTACAGTAATAACAGCAATTTCTTTACTTAGAGAAGCACAGTAAATCAGAAATAAAAGGTCCTCAAGAAAAATATATCTTGGCATCAATTCCTAATCAGAGGGGCACAAAAGGAGTTAAAAACCAGCAGAGCATAGCAAAGGATTGAGAAATAAATTGGTAGGAGAAATTATTCTGGGAGCCAGAGTGGGTCACAGTAAGTTAAACCGTTGACTGTGTTTGTTGTCTGAAATTATTCCAAAAGCAAAATTGTTCCAAGAGAGAAGGATAAATATCCCCGAGTAATCCAAACCAAAAATCAAATATAAAAGCAAGAATATTATTTAGTTGGATTCCAAGCCCATGTCATCTTGAAGGAAAAAAAAACCTCACCCAGGTTTTGCTCTCTATTTGTTTCTAAGTATGGAGGCTGAAGAGAAAAGCATTAGGGGAATGCGGGGAATTTCAGGGAGGGCACTAAAATTTTCTTACTCAGTTTACATACTGTGTATGTTTTCAAATATAGCTGATTTTGCCTCCCAAAATCTGATCTGGATAATACAGAACACTTACTGTGTTTCAAAGTATACTTGTACAAAGGAAGTAATCACTTCAATAGAAGCACAAAGTTAAATATATAAATTTGAACGCAGATTTTAGAACTGGGGTTCATTCTCAGGGCTGCTATACTCTGCAGCAGGGTACTGGTTAGCCTAAGTCTGAACCACCTGGTACCACTTTAGCAATTTCATACATAGGTGTAAACATGAAGGCTTTTAATAATTCCAGAGTATGTAATGACATTTGGTGTTTCAGGTCTTTCTATGTCTGTGTGCTAGGAACTACACACCCGCTGTGAAGTTAAAACCAGAAGTAAATGCATAGCTAAAGAAGGAGTAAACAATTATCTCTGCTAGTTTAGCAATAATTTAGCTTTAACAGATAGCATCACAAAACCTAAATGAATGGATTTGCTCTTTACTCATAATCATCAACGAAAGCAACCAAGCCAGTTACCTGCCATTGCTGCTGTGGGGCCATCCTGGTACAAGGCAGCACAATGCATCAGCATTTCAAATTCCATATTGAAGGATTTTGTTTGACTTTTTTTTTTTTCTTTTATCTCTGAAGTAAATACCTCCACATGCATTTTAGAGGCTGTTGCTTTTAAAGGGACTTCTATTTCAGCTGATAAAGTATCATGCACTAAAGTTGGTTTAAAATAACAAAACGTAATCCCCCCTGTGCATACAGTAACTTACCTTTCGGGCTTCAGCAGGCTAACACAATTCTTTTCACCCAGAGAGCTTCAAGGGCAAACAATACTAGTATCTGTAAAGTATCAATTTTCCTTCATTTTTATGCTGCCAAGGACTCTTCCAATAATGCTTCTTTTTCCAACCATTAGCTAGATTTAGAAATAAATATATGTAAGAAATACAAAAGAACTGATGGATATGGAAGTAGAGAAAAGCAACAAGTCTGGAGACCTCCTTCTTGTCCAGTCTATCTGAAGAGCTTAATAAACTTGTTTGAAATTACTCTGCAAATCAGCAGCATTTTTGAGACAAAAAAGGGAACAAACCCAACTGAGTTGAATTCAGTGTAAGTCTATTCAATTTAGTTAAGGATTTTTTTACTGGTTTAGTGGTTATTTCCCAGTATTGATGCAGGGTTATTACTACAGTACACGAGCCAGCTACTCCTCCTACAGGTCAGCACATTGAGATCTCTGTTGATGAGAAAACAGTCCTGGTGTTTCAGAAGGTGGCATATTTTTTATCAATGCCCCAGCCCGATTACAGGCAGCGCAGTATTTCTGGAGGGAAACGAGAATTTTCTGCTGTCCCTTGCAGAAGAGATGAAACTGGGATCTCCGTTGTTTGCATTCATTAAAGATCTTGTAAGAAATTTCCTAAGAGTAGGTTCTTTAACCTCAAGGCTTTGGCCAAATTCCAACTCAATTACTGTCTACCTGAAAATTCTCCCATTAAATTAGGATCGATATATTTGTCTCCTCCCTTAAACTGGTGAACAGAAGTGGCTTGAACTGCTAAGAGCTTTCTAGGCTTCATCTTCAAACAGGCTCATTTCAGGGTTAGGTTAAGAATATCAATACACTCACTTGACACAGGACTATATGCTGCAATTAGTATTTGTTAAATGTTTCAAATATGCACTTACAAAAGCAAATATTAAAGTGAAAAGCACAGCTCCACATTGTATCCAGAAAAGAAGCTGGGTAAGATCATGTGCAATAACTTGCTGAGAAATCCACTGACAAATGGTTAGTGGATTACAGATGAAGGCTAAGATCTAACTGCAGACCACCATGATGTGTTAATGTTTTTTTCAGATCCCTCTCACATAAACACAACATTTCCATTTCTCATACAAGGCAGAAATGTTTGTTATCCAGTGGTTACATGGACTATAAATTCATTGATTCATTTTACAGCTTTTGTTCTTTTGATTGCAGCATTTACCGGGGATGCTTAATTTGGATTGCCCAGAATGATGTCAACAGTTTCAGTGTATTCTGTATTTTAGGCTGTTGATGTAATAGTTCTTTTGCTGCATGTCTACCTTTTGAGAAAGCTTTCAGTAAAATACTGTTCATAATTAGAGAGGGTGGGGTACGCACTCAGAGAAGAACAATTCCTTGAAATATTTCTGGCAGTGAAATGCTTGCCTAAGGGCGGATCACCCCGTTCCATGGAAAAGCCAAGAAGGAAGAGGAGAAGCAAATCTGCATGCAAGACTCATGGTTCCTAGGGTACCAGCATCCCTGGATCTTTGCAGACTGTCTGGAAACACCTGCTTTTGAATTACCTTCAGCAGTTGCTTTCTCTCAGCTTCCTAGTGATGCTGGTCCTCCCACATCAGTCACACACCACCATCCTTGCAAAGGCTTCCTGGGGTCCAAGCACCAACAGTGGCAACCCTTCCACAGCGACTCTTCTGCAAGGTAATAAGGGCAACCTATGCCCTTGAAGTGGGTCCCTTGCTGTGGGACAAGTGTTCTGGGGGTGGAAGAAGGAGAAAAAAGGATTGTTGTTGGAGGTTTGGGAAATGCCCTGAAAATAACATCAACTGTATTAAAAGTACAGAATTTTAAATGATGACATTGCTGTACATTTTCTAATTGATTTTTTGAAAGGATGCATTACACCAGAAACAAATAGCAATTTCTGTCCCACCAAAATGACTCTCTATGGTGTTTCAAAAGTATTTAGATTTGTTTCTGCTTGCCCCAATGGATTTCACTTCTAATAGTTTTTACAAGATTTTTTCAAAATACTACGAAAAGCAGTTGGATAGATTCCTCACAGGCAATGGTCAGCAATGTAAAATGCCTCCATATTCACAAATTTTCTCAGGTAGTGGTTTCAGCATCGTATTTAGCTGAGCTAAGCGGATTGCCAGGGAAAGGACAGCTCAGCTCCAGCTGCATGCTTCTGTTCCCCTCCTTGCACTGGCACTGGCATTAATTTAGGCTCTAATTCAGACACACCAGGGAACTGATTCCACTGAAAACTTTTAAAAAATCTTCTTGGGCTTTATCATGATCCTTCAGTCACTCTTGTTGATAGCAAGAATCACAAAAAGACTGCATAACAAAGGTATTCACCACACATATTTGGCACATTTAAGCATAAGCAGAAAAACATTCTTCTGAATATCATACGACACGCAGCAATTTCTATATAGTTATGTTTTAGAGAGAGTATTTCATACTATCTTTCAACAGAAGAAAACACGTGCATCAGTTTTACTGATTAATTTAACAGTATGACATGTCATTTAGTGCCTGGATATATCAATAACGTGGAAGAAAATGGGAACTTAGCAATGAGAATAAGGGCTAAGGAAATCAGCTAAGGCAACAAAGGCAGTCTGCATCAAAAACAGAATTAAAGGGTATTCTCAATTCCCAGTCCCATGCTTAGACCAACGCATACCACCACAGCCTTCCCTTGCTTTATTAACAGGTATGCTCTGGAGCCTGGAAACAGCCAGACTTGCCCTTTCCCCATCAATGCAGCTACTTTACACTATATACTGGTGCTGTCGATGACAGTAGTTTGTATTTGCTGGCAAGCCTTATGTAAAGAAGTTCAGTTAAAAACCCGTGTGCTTGGAAATAAGGAAACATACAGAACGGCTTCATCCCAACTGTCAGCTTGGCTGTATGCGTAACAGATGGTGAAGGCTGAGCGGTTAATGCTATTACTTAGCCTATTGGCCTGGCTTGTGCGCTCCGAAATGTTTTATACTGTCTCAGAAAACTGCAACAAGCTTGTGTGATGATTTGCCACTGAGGCTTACTTGGATCTAGCTACATATTCATGACCTTTAGCCTAGCTGACTGATTTGGAGCTTTTAAAAAAAAGCTGATTAAATAGCTTTTTTTTAAAAAATAGATATGAATGATCTCTACGTTTTATCTCTCTATGATTTCCTAAGAATGCCAGACGTTCTCTGGTGAAGGCATTAATTAGCAAAGGCTTGTGTGACTGTCATTTTAGTCGGTACTTTAGGTCTCTGCATAGGCAGATGAAAATGCTATGACAACATGGAAAATGTGTATTTAATAGGCAAACGGGGTACAAATCTGGTCTCCTTTGGTGTTTAGGTCTGCTCCCTTTCTGAACTGTCGGACCACTGCAACAAGAACTGATAGGACAGGATATAGCTTAGGCTTTGATTATTGACTGCTTATTATCTTTTATATTCTTATTTGTTATTTATGAAGCTGAGCTGGCCTGGTATTCTGAATTTCTGTTTACAGTTAACCTTTAATTGTAAACAGTGGGCTACAGTGATCGAGCTATCTTCATGGCAGTGATTGAAACCAGGACTCTCTCAACTGGGAATGAAAGATGATTTGAAAGCTTCTTACTTCACACTAGCAAAAATGAAAGCAGAATGTCATTTTTGCGTAATGCAATGAAATAATATGAAAGGCTACAAGGGGAGATTTCATTCTCCCTCCAAAATATACATATTAGTTCAACATGATCTTACACAATTTGACAAGAGGATTTTCATTATTAATAAGATGAAATGTAAGGCTTCTAATTAAGTGGAAAACAAACCAGTGTAAACTACACTCAGAACACACAAACCTATTAGGTTTTGAATTTAATAATAAATCATTTATCTAAAGCCCAGCTGATTTGTTGCATGATCTTACTTGATGAGAGTTTATTTCATTTCTGCATTTTTTTCCTTCTATCCTTGCTATTCTTAATGCTGATACAACAGAAAATTTGTTTTTTCAAATCCCTATGCTGAAATGTTGCTACTCAGAATGATTAGCAGGTAACAAAATGTCTTAGTAATAGTCTCATTAATTTGGGGGAAGTAATTTACAAGTAAAATGAAACATCTAATATGAATCAAACACTCAATTAGAACTGCACTGCTAGACAGTAAAAACAAAAATACTAGAGAACGAAAATGGCCGCTACAATTTTCAGTGGGAAAAATGCTAAATATCCCTTACCCATAGGAGTTTTTGGAAATAAGTAACTAGTGACTTCAAAGCCATTTTAAATACTTTCTAATGCAGAATTTGCCACATGAAGACAACTATTCAGAGAAAACCTTTGACCAGTAAAGTTGTATCTGCATACAAGTGCTGTAACGTGGCTCTAGCTGTCCAGAGCAACTGCGGTTGCACAACAAACCATGTAACAGCTATGAGCATTGCACGTAATCCTGCTCAGCTACACGCACGAAACATGGGTGACTGAAAGGTGCCACACATGCAGCTGAAAGCTAATCATGATCCACAGGTTTGTTAAGTCTTCTTTTTTTCTGTGATCTTTGAGTAGAAAATGGCTGTTCATATATAGTGAACAACTACCACCACACAGATAACATACTTATTCTGCCATGTTTTCCCATCTTCATAAACCCTCACTTTTTAAACAACTCTCTCCTAGTTCATATTATCACCTCTTAATAAAGCTCATATAATCCGGAGATAACATTTTGTTTTGGTTTGTTGGTGTTTTGGTGGGTTTTTTTTCTGATGTACCAAATGTCTTCTGACATCTTCTAAAGAATATGGACACAATGTAAGTGCTCCTCTTGATGTTTCTGAAGTACCAAATACGTACCAGTCTCCATATGGAAAGACAAGTTATTTTTAAGTGTATAGCCTTTTGAAAATGCCAGCCTTAACAGCAGCAGGCACCACGTTGTTATCTTATTTGTAGAAGTCCTAGGATTTGCACAGATGACGAGGATGGGTCTAGATGATCAGGATCACATAGCAAAGAAATGCACCCTTCTCTACTGTCACGGGGTAAAAGTCACTAGGCTATGTTCCTTTCATCTGCAGAAATGGGAAGAAACGACAGAAGCTTTTTATACTGTTATACTTCTTACCTTTAGGATAGGAAAAGATGCTTTAATTGTAGCAATAATTCTTTTTTTGATATATGCTTATATGTATTAAAACGTACATACACTCAGGAACATCCTAAAGCAAAGCTGCCACGACAGCCCAGAAAGCTTTTTTCTAATATGTACCACAAAAATCTTTAGAGGATAGTATAGAAGATATAAGCTAGGTCACAGTAAAATTAACACTTGTTACTTACAGAAAGTTTTCTTTCATGTTTAAATCAAACCTCAATTATTTCAGCCTACTTAGTCCTCTGAAAGTGGAAGTTAAGCATGAATACGTTAGATGAGATCTTTTTGAGAAATATACGTGGGACAAAGCAGCAGAAAGAATTGCAGATGAGCCCAGAAAAAAACTGTGTAAAGTCAAACAGAACGATCACCTGAGTGTGTCTTTATTTGCCAGTATACACATCGTATTTGTCAGAATGTTACCACACTGGTTAATTTAAAATACTCTAAGTAGAAGATTCATGACACCAACAGAAGACTATGAGGAACAGAAAGGGAATTGGGGAAACTTAGGAAATTTGGAAATGGAGCCAAAAATGTCTAAGGGCTAGGATTAGTTAGCTTGCCAAAATTGAAAAAGTTTTTCTTCTCTTTCATGCAGACAGCAGTTCAAATGGTTGATGAAGTGTTACTGTCTTCTAAACAGTGAAGTCTATTACATTTGTTTACGATCTAATGAATTCCAAAGGAATGTGACAACAACCAGTTTTAAAAGTGATTTTTCCTTTTTTTCAAATACTTTCCAGCAATTAAGTACACATGCAAAAAGCTGATTCCACATACAGAAAATACTTTGAAATAACCAAAGGATACCCATTCCAGTCCTCAAACTGACAAAAACACATTTCACAGAGTAATTGGTACAAATAGAGAGAGCAAACAAAGTACAAATCCACAGCTGCAAAGCTTCAGATACGCAAATGACTATTTTAATGTTGTGACAGATCCATGGCTTGAAAATATACTACAGCATGTTTTAATCAAACTAACATGGGATTAAAGTCGCCTGTGCTGTACAGGTAAATGTAGTTAAAACCAGCTGGTGGCATTCCATCTCTCACCAAAATCAGAATAGTAATGCGATGTGTATGCTGGAAGGCCAGCTTTTTTTTTTTTTTTTTTTTTTTTTTTTTTACAAAGAGAGAACTGACAACATTAAACTAAACTTGCACACTGGAAACCCTCAAGATTAATATGCAGTAGCACAAAAATGATAAAAGTAGGTTTTTGCTAGGTAATAATAAAGAAAACAAACCAACAAGTATCTGACAACACACAGCTGGAGATACTGTAGATACAATGTGACACTTAATTATAAATCCCTCTGGGGATTTACAATCTGACACCTAATACGCAGATCTGCACATTCATCACCAGAACTCCTGTTTTTACCTGTTGTGGATCAAACTGCCATGAAACGTGTATCTTCATCTGAGTTACAACGACAGTTTCAAAGTCCTAAGAATTTAATAAGCTGCACAAACTGTTAATTTGCTCTAATTATGTTACTTTCAAAATGTAAAAAAAAAATAAAATATTTTTTTTTAATTACTGCCTATTCAACTTAAAAAAGTAGCAGAAAATAAAAGCAGCTCAAGGAATTCAGAAAATAGGGGTGAATTCATTCACAGACATTAGTTAGGGGCTCCAAGGTTCTGTACAGAAATGAAAGTATGAAAACAAAATAAGCAAACTCAAGAAAGGAAACGTGCACTGGTATTGCACCTCTAAAAACTTTGGCAAAAATGTTTGGTTTTTTTTAAATGCATATAATGAGGAGCATGGTTGATAACATGACTGCAATATACCCATTTTCTACAATCTTTGACTGATACATAAAAATAATTCTCTGACTTCTGTGCCGAACGGGACTTGCAACTATAACCTATTCCCATTAAAACTGTGCTTGGTGTCTTCAATATTTAAGGCTATACATGCACTGACATTTAAGGAATTTCAGGTTGAAACAGTAGTTGAAAACTGTGTTATATTACATAACTTATACAACGAAGGGACACCAGTAGGAAATGTACATACAATGCGGCATGAGCCTGTTTGTGTAAGACCAGCATACACTAGACAGTTATTATAATAATATAAGACTTCAGACACAGAAAAAACGAATCTGTTCTCAAATTTGCACACTTCAGATATAGGTATAAAATGGGTAAAACAAGCTCATTTGACACCACTAACTCATGTTTTTGCTTACGATGGGATTTTGATTAAAACGCACAAAGAAATACAACTCAAACACTTTGCTACCGATACAGTAACAGACAACCAGTCCGAAAAGAGGTATCTTGAATTCTCAGCTATGAGTCACATTTACAGAAGCCCGTTTTATGTTTGTTCAAAGAGATCCATTATATCATTTCTGTCTTTAAGTAATAGCAAGTCCAAACATTACTTGTCCAAAGAATTAGAAACAGATTTGGTTCTTTGGTTAACACCATGTGACTTACATCAGACACAGGAATCAATTAAGAATAAACAGTCGTATGAGGAGGTTTCTTGGGAAGGGGGGGGGCAAGGAAGTAAAGGGGAAAACTTCAAATTCAAAGAAATGCATTGTGTTAAACTGAACGGCCATTTGAAACCTCCCCTACTAGGAATAATCAGGTTAAGACATCTCTTCAGTTGCAGTGGCATTGCTTATACACCGTAACTTTAGTTTCTCTGCTTTTTAGTTTTATACAAAAGAAAGAAGGCACCGAGTGCATCGGTGGCATACAGGCAGTATAAAAGTACACAAGAAAATGCTACATACCATTTGTTTCACACTTTTCAAAAATGCAGTGAATGTGTGCTATCTCTATGCAATATAATGCTTCACAGATCCAACTCCTTACATCCCAATGAAAGAACGAATTAAAATGTGAAACACATTTTAATAATCTTGCTGGTAACAGCACGATTCAGTATTTGTATTCACTAAGATCTGTTATTAGCTTATAGTCACCACAAAACAAGTTCAAAATTACTGAAGATCAAGGGAACTATAATCTATAACTATACTTTTGGGACAGAGCCAGCAGCCTTTACTCAAGACAGATGTCCCGCTAAGAATGGAGAGGAGGCTCAGTTTTATCATTTATTCATGTTAATAGTGCCTTTCTCTGAGTCATCCTGGAGAGATAGATGGAACTGCTTATAAGGAAAGGTACTACACAACATGAAAGACGTGTGGTTAAACCAGGACCTGAGTAAAAGGCAGTAGGTTCAGGCCCTTAGTCTCTATATTAGCACTTTAGATAGTTTAACAGTGATATAGCTTGCTCATAGAGCATTTAATTTTACATTGATAAATCATTTTATATAAAAATAGGTAAGAAAGCTCTGTAAGAAAGTATATACTATATAAGGAGAAATCTCTCCTTAAAAAAAGCAAAAAGAAAGGGAAAAATTGAATAAAAGGTTTCACTAATTACACTTTGTCACGAAAATCACATTAAAAATAGTTATCGTAAATCAAACAGTACTGAGCACTAATGAACCTTGTGGTTTACTGGAAAGGACAGCAAACTAGCTGTACAGTAAAAAAAGATGATTGCTCTATCTCCTTTTTTGTAAATATTCCCTAATACATTCAACTCTTTAGAAATTTTCTTAAAATATCATAATAAGCCATTTGCAAAATCTACTATCAAAACTTGTTCAAAGCCCTGCTCCTAGCTTGCATGGTGGCCTAGAGATTACATCTCAAAGCTGCGATAATGCTTCTGGTTAATTCTGTAAATTGATTCAGACTCATGCTTTGGAAATGAACAAAAAATTATAAAGCAATCCACTTTAGACCCTTGGCATGCAGTGAACATCCACAGGATTTGGGAAACACAGCAAAAAATTAACTCGGTACAAGTGGCAGGATTCCTGCCCTCAGATGTAAGAGAAAAAGAGGATGACATTAGCAACATCCCTGAACGTCCATGAGGTATTCCTTCAGCGGTATGGTATTACTGCTTCTGCTTTCCTGAGTAGGGTCCTCAGAGACAGGCAGCTTTGGGAGGCCAAATGCCATCTTGACCAGTAGATGCTTCCAAGGAAGTGAATGAATTCTTCTTGCTATGAGGCTGGCCTTGCCCATTTTCTGGGCAGAGCCGTTTCCTCCTCTTCATTCCCACAGGAGCAATACTACCCGCTTGCCTGACTTCTGGCACATTTCTCTGCATAAGGATCTTATTTCTATATTATACTAGCACAAGCCTGCACAGCTAAACCTGGTCCAGCACCTATCAGACCAATTAACTCAGTCACACTATGTCAGATATGAACTAAGCTTTTCATTAATGAAGCTGTACCGTATTCAGGTAGGCATAATATGAGCAGACACGTTGGGTACACAAGATTTCTGCATAGTCTGCAGAAAGGGAGAAACCCTGCTTGAACTTAAGGAGGGGCAGTGATAAGTTCTTAAGGCTGAACTACCCACGTCACCGTAGGCCAGCTGGTGCTCACCCTAGGCAAATAAACACCATCTACCCTGCTGACATCTATAAAGTACACTCTGTTAGACAGGAGCCATGGAATGCCCACACAGACTGGTGCTGCTTTGAACGCATAAACTCCCACAATTCACATGTCACAGTTTCTCCAAGTAGGGCCCTCTGAGGGCCACAAGGCTCCAAGTGTGGAATCTGAGTCCCTCTTGCTGCCACTGTATGAAGCCATCTCTTATTTTAATGCTCTCACACTCAGATGGCATCTCTTCATCAGGCGTTGATTCACTGACAAGCAAACGCTCCTGTGACTTTCCCCTCAAAAACTACCATCAGAACAAAGCAGTCTGAAATCCAGCTGTGATGTACTATAAAATCTGGCAGTTGAGTTAAACAGACCAAAAATACAGAACATTCTTGATGGCTCATTCTAAAAATAAACTTTGCTGAATGTTCCAGTTAAAATGATCAAGATGTTTGGGGACTGCTTTAGCACATTTAATATTAAGTTTCAAAAATAATTCAGAAGCTGAGGAAAAGAAGAAACGAAAATAAGAGATAAAGATTAAATAACAAGTTTGTGACAGCATCCAGACATTTGGGCTTTTATCTCCATTCATAATTGCAATCACAATTGGTTGTGTTGCAGGTGCCATGCTTTACCCACCGCTCTAACCCACTGATCCTATTGCACTTCACACTTTAAGGGTCAGGTCTACTCTCCTGTCGATGCCTACGGGCTCTTCTCATTAACAATAATGGAAGGCAGGCATGCACATCAGTGGGAGAATTAAATGGATGTTCAGCTGTTACTGAGAATTCAGTTTCAGGAGGAAGCCAGTCTACCTTACAAGTGATGAGCCATAATTTTAAAGACTGCTTTAAAGCAGGACAGCTTTTTTTTTTTTCCCCCTCCAGAAAAGCGTGATGAATAAGTCAAGGCTCAATACAACTCTTGGCTAAATGAAAGGGCATTCTGCTGGTAGTTTTAAATTGGAAGAGCTCAGGCCAAAAGGCTTCCCCTCAAATCTAATTCTCTGATTTTATCACAGACTTTTTGTTAGAACTTGTACACGTTAAGAGCAGTCTGTATTCAATTCCTACATCAAAATGTCTCCGTCAAAGAAAAAAGTTTCCTCCTTCTGCTTCACTGCATTACAACTGATAGTTTGCATTTCAGAAATCTTAGGGAGTTGGACAAGTCACAGAAATATTGCACCGGTACCTTACTGTAAGAGGTGCAGAGTGCCCTTGACTTCTAAAGTCCAGTGACTGCCACAGACAGCTTCTCAGGGCGGTGGGGAGTTTGCAGAAGCAAGTCATTAGGGAGGAAAGAGAATAAATCAGTAACACAAACACACATTTTAGACAACGAAAAAACCAGCTTCAAAGGTGCAAAAAATGGGAAGGTACTGATGCTGGCACTGCACCTGCCATCAGGAATGGTTGCAAAAATTTACAGGTGAAAGTATCTCCTACGATAAATGCCACAAAAACGGTTTTCAGCTCAAGTATTCTCTTCGTTGACGAATAATGTTCAGCTCCAGTGACAGCACATACATTCATTCCAAGGGCTCACCATATTTCAAAACCTAATTATTGAGGTTAGAGGATTTTAATTGGATTTAGAAATTATGTTGTATTTCCCAGTAACTGAGCTTACACCTTGCCTAACTTCTGCCTTTGAAGTCAGACCTTGCAGCGTGGTTACAACGTGGACGTCTTAAGTCCTGAGCACGAGGCAGCACCATGGGGACTAAGCTTGGAATCTTACCAGAACTGTCCTCCTTCCCTGTGCCACTCAGCTGGACGGGGAACAGAGGCATGGCCCTGCTGCCTCCTTGCCTCCACGTATGTGGGAGACGGCAATGTCCTGCAGACGCTGTACGATCTCTCATCCTTCTGCGCAGTGGTTTCATGCTTGCCTGTACTGCCCTTCCCACAGAAAGGAGCTAACAAACTTTTTCATATTTATAATGCTTTAAGAAGACCTAAGTGAAATGTTCTAAACACGATACCAAATAAATCATATGCAGAAAGGATACAGTATTTTCAAGAATAGAATCTGTAAGAATGTCATTGTTCTATAATTATTTAAGGCTACACTGACAGAAACAGATTCAATTCAGGAATTGTAATCTTTACATGGTATATTGGCACACAGAAAAGTAAGTAATTTGATAAACTCTTCCAAGTACTTCCTATACTTTTGAACAAAGGTAAACAACAAAAAGCACAACTCTGAGGAAAACACAAATGCCTCTAGTTTCTGATACTCTGTCCTTCAGAAATTCTGTTCCATGCTTATAGACCTAACTGAATGCAGAAAGCCACACTGTATGTCTAAGCCCTTATGCAGCATTTAAAAAAAAACCCCAATATCTAAAGGCAGATTTCAAATACAAAAGAATAGGTTTGCATAAAGCAATAAGAAAACAAAATTACAAACAAATCAAATCATAAGAGTGGGATCTAGGAAGAAAAAAACAACGTGACAACTATTGACACTATAACTAATTCATAAAAATCCCAGGGCGAATCTAATTAATGGTGTGACTGGTTTTGCATGGTAAATACATATTCTACTGCCTCAAAATTAACATTTCCACTCAATATACATAGTTCCCAGTCTTTGTACAGTATAAATCCAAGTATGCCGAACCTCCTTCTGTGAAGCACAGACTGGATGCGGATACCTTGGGAGAAATCACATGATCTAGAAAGAGAATCTTCTTTGCAATTGTGCCCAACACAGACTACTATAAGTCTGCTGTGTCTAAAGGAAGATTTCAGTGTCTTAGAAATCTGAATGGTTTAGACGTAAAACTGAAGCAATGCAACCTACAAACACAAATCCAAGTCATGACACAGTTTAATGTAGTTTGGTTCTGTGAGAGGTTATTTGCTGCACCTTCCAAACTGACTTCTTCATTTGTTCAGTGGTGATGTTAAGTATATTCTCCACTGGAACTGATTTTCTCAGTTCTTGCTGTTGAATTGTACGGTAGTTTATAAAGCACAGCCTGTACAAAGGGACAACCATCAAGAGACAACTTCCAGCTTTAGGAAAGAGCATCTGAATATCCACAAACAGAATGAGTAAAAACATTTCCACATCCACTGAAAAAAATTGCTTTTGAACAGCTTTCAAGTCAGTTTTTCTATTATGTGGAAAGCTTGGGAAAATCTGAGCATTTTCCTTATGCATATAAAATTAATGTTGATGTTTTATTAAATTCTACACTCAACGTTACATTTCACAAACTGAGCAACAAAAACAACTGAAAGAAACAACTTGTGTTGTATTACTCCAAGACCATTCCTGTTTAAAGAAAGTTTTTGCATTATTTGTGTTTAGTAAATAAAGCTTCTGTAAATGAAGCAGCAGCACAATACCAGAAAAAAGAAAAGGCCTGTAATGTTCTAAATTTTTAGATCAATAAAACCTGAAAGCCTGGCTCTGCAAATAAACCCCTCAAAAGGCACCAAATAAACCAAGAAGTGGAATTACAATGTCCTTTAAAAAGGACATAATGAAATTGTTAAGTAGCGTGAGAATTTGAGAACCATGGGAAATATCTTTATTATAGCACGCTCACTGTCCCCAATCTCACTGTACTTGACTCTCTGTATACCCTAAAGCCAGGACTGTTCAAAGGTATTTTAAAGAAATTCAAGAGAAAAACATTTGTCCTAATAATAACGCTCTAGGCTACCACTAATTCTCTCAATAAAACCCAAAACTTCACTCTTCTACCCACCAAATGCTACCACAGTGAGCTCCCACATTAGTAAGTCATCACCATTGTTTATAAAAGATCGCTTGTTTTCTATACAATAACAATTAAAAGTAAATTAAACTTATAATTACAGGCAAAAAGAATATTTAAATTGGGAAGCTTTTAAAAAACGTTTACTCAATACTCCACAATTTCAGTAATGAGTCAGATTCAGCAGTCAGTAAATCAGTGTGATTCCAGCTAAAGTATTTGGGACAGATAGGATTCTCAGAAGCACTGACATTTCCCTGATTTTGGTGGAAGCCATGAGGGTTTATCTGATGGCAAACTTTCTTGTGATACTGAGGCTTCTCAGTTGTGTCATTAGAAAGCTGTGCTTCCCAACTTGAACGTAAGCAAACTTCTATTCTGGGTGTGAACATTCATTCAGTTGCTGGCAAATCACTAGAAAAATAACTCACTGGTGTTCTCTTCTCCAAGAAGAAAGGTAAAAACTCCTGCCCTGCTCTCTACTTCCAGCAAACAGCATATGGTAATACCTAAACCAGCTCAGAACAGACTCGAACTGATATCTATTTCAACCGAAGCCATAGTATTTCACATCCATTCAGAGTAGTTCAACTCCTGCCACCTCCTTCACAGTATTTCAACCTAACTTCCTACTGCTGACATTTTAAAGAAATCTGTATCAATTTGTTTAATGAAAATATATTTCAGTAAAGTCATGCTCTATGAGCTTCCTACATTGGAATACATGAATACAGGAAGTGCTTTCAACAGAAAGTTACATAGTTTTACAGTACAACCTGTCTAAGGAGACTTGGAAGGGACCAAACTAATGATCTGGTCTCTTTGGATTAGGCAGAAGTACAGGCAAGAGGGAAAAACCCAATTTATGCCATATATAGAGCTCGTTCCTGTCACAGATTGAAGAAACATTAGTTTGATGTCAAAGTTCACCTGATGCCCAAATGCTAGTATTTTTCAAACCAACTGCATATCAAAAAATGAAAACTTACTTGTACTAAGCTCCTGGAAAGAAACTCAGTGTGTAACAACAGTATATTCATATTTGCTATATTACTAAGTGTTCTCCACCAGCAGGGTCTTTTTTTTCTTCTGCTCTACAGATCATTAACTTTTTCTCAGTGCAAGTTATTGACCTTTAATCTGAACGCAGGCAGGTCAGAAGCTACAGTATTAGAGCAATACAAACAGTACACAAGGAGGAGCTCACAATAATTTGGAGAACCTTACATAAAATGTTTCTGAATTGAAAACCACAAAACAAACCCAAACAAATACAGCATCAGGTGGATGGGGGAGGGACTGCTAACGTATCTGGGTACAGCAAGGCTTCTCTGACACCGAGGAAGTGTCTGACACTAAGTGAAGATTATATACTAAATCCCGCCATTTTGCACATTGTGCATTCTTTACGATGGAATGCTGACCTCAATTTTCATTTTTTACTTCCACAACAAATTTGTTGATCGTGACCAGGGATGATCGATCATCTTCTTGAGAGACCAAACTCCCTTAAAACCATGACTGTACTCTGTACCATCCATTACGATTCCAGTAAAGTATGCCATCTACATACTTGCTGTCCTTTAGACTCCTTCATTTCAGTCCAGTGATTGAGCTCATCTTCTCCTGAGCTGTTGAGACCTAAGGAAATCCACCCTATCATCTCTTTTCGTTTCATGCTGCGCTTATTATATACAGACAGTATAAGCGTCACATCTGACAGCTGAAAGAGTGCCACTTGGAAAACGAAGGTTTCTTTGTATACTGGATTTGGCTGTCCTCGGCGGATTGAAGTTTTGCATTTGGACATCTCTTGCCCCATCGAGTTCAGCAGTGTTAACTTAACATACGTATCTACAAAATAAATCATATTTTGGAATGTCAGATATCTTAAAACAAAAGTTTTGGAGAATGAGATATACAAGATAAAAGGATATGGTGTATACCAGGCTGACTGAACACGGCTTAGTTTAGACACATGGAAAGATGACAAGTAAGCAAAGTATTACAAACACGCTAACAAATTAACTAGCTTCAGTACTATGCAAATGGATTAAGTTAAAGGTATACCTCATAATCCTCTTCCCATTGACCCCCGTTGTTTTTTCTAAACAAACTTAAATTGCATTAACACTTAGCAAGCTCCAGCTAGCCACAACACTGTAAAGCGTACCACTGAATTTTCAGAGAATAAACTAAGTGGAATGAAGGCAACTAATGAAGAGAAAAAAAAAGGTGTCAATATACAGTGATGATATCAAAACAGCCAGAAGGAAATGCTTACGAATAATCTCTGCATGGATGTGGTTCTCACTTCGGGCTTTTCAATTTTAGTTATTTTAAGACCCAAATATAGCAAAGTGTATTCAAAGGTGGAAGTTTACACAATACAAAAAAACCTACTAATTCTGCTAATTCCTAATGAAGAAATAAATTCAATACGTCTTTAAAAAGAAGTAAATTTTTGCATAACTCAAGACGGTTGTTTAAAACATAGCTTGTACAGTGCTCTTAGGAAGTACCTTTAAGAAGCTCATGCAAGTAAATGTGGTTAGCACACACTGGGTGTTAGCACTTGGGTAGAAACCCTTATTTTTAAAGCTCTATTTTCATTTGACTAGAAGCACCAAGCTATGCTCCTGCAGAAGGATGCACATTTCATGAAGTTAACTGGTTTTAAGAAATACAAAACAATCTGGTGTTTCATTCTTTATTCCTATCATATTCAAATTAATGAATAATGTTATTAAAAGTTTGGAGATTATGTAAAAAGAAACATATTGAATATATTCACTTTGCAGGTATACTGAAATCCCAACATCCATAATCAGAGATAAATGCAACTTTTGCATTAGAGTGCACCACAAATAATAAACACAGACTTTTATAAACTAGTATGGTAGGCAGCCATAGATAGCTTTACTGCTGGCAAGTTTTCTTTTGCATGAAAAAGACAACATCCAATTAGTTTCTACAGGAACTCACCTCGGATTATATAAACCTGTCCACCTATCAAGTGTTTTAGACAACAGAACAGTCCGTCTGACAACAGGGGGTGGAAAGCAGTAAAAGAAATAATGACCAGATGTCAATATTTGGGTGAGAGAGGATCAAAGGTTAAAGATTAAGAGGAAACACTATTCACTGGCATGGAAGAACACAAAACATTAGCAGCATAGATCAGAAAAAGGATTGAACAAAAGGATTGTTGGGTAAAATTTAATGAAATGAAAATTTTGTGCAGTTTTTGTGTAATCTTTAACAAAAATTACACCGCTTACATAATGGGTTATCTTAGCACTAATAGCTACTGGGTTCTAAAGCACACTGAACATAGAAAGAATCATGCACATGATCAGGTTATAGAAGACCGGGTAAAAATCACTGTATTCTTTTTATCAAATCTTACGCTTTTTCATGCAAACTCCAGCATATTACGAAAAACTGCACACAGTAATTATGCTTCATATATTAAAAGCAATAAAATGAAAACTCACTGAACTGAAAACTAAGCTGGTTTTGCCCTTAGCTGTTATAGTTACAGATACTTGATGGTAGTACTTCAGTTCTTGAGTAGTGATGGACTTGGGCATGAGAATGACTCTGATCTAAGCTCTAAAAATAGCTGAAGGATGCTTACATCTGAAATTTAACTATGGGTCTCTACCCAAAATGTAAAAATCTCACTTGTTAAAATCCACGTGTTTATGAATCTAACGTGTGCGTGCATGCATACATACACACACATGCATTTAATGTGCAAAAGCTCTTACACCTTTTAACAAAATTTTAACGAGTACTAAGCAGCATCTTTTTCTCAGATGAAATATTACCTGTCACACAGAGAAACAAAGACATGTTCTAACATCAACTGTTACTGCCTGCAGGATTTGGCCTATTTGCCTGTATTCGGTTGCTAAATGAGTTACCATATAACATATAATATGCAGCAGAGAATTATTTACTACCAAGAAGCAGAAATGTAGGACTCAATCCGTATTTGCTGCAGAAGAGTTTCACAAAAATTGCACAGGTTTACATCATCTACACTACTGAAAGGATCCCATGTGGGAAAGAAAAATAGCTTTCATTTCTATCACAGTTTCTCAAGACCTGAATGAAAACTGACCTGGCACACGTGCTTTCAGCACTTCTCAGGATTTTTGGATCACTGATGGTTTAGAGAGAGGCTGGTATGTGTCCATGATATGCTTGACAGTGAGTTAGGAACTGGCAGTGGTATACACCTGGGTCCAGGAGTTTACATGAAGGTGTTACCACTGCTGGGGGCAGGGCAGCGAGGGATGGCACTAAAGAGGAGAAATTTGGATTCCACAATGTTCTGTGCATGGTCTTAGGAGACCCAGAAAGTGCACTAGTTTTCAGCTTTCTAGAAACAGCAGAACTCCAAACCTTTACTTGCCTAAACAGAACTGGACTACTAGTATTACAAATACCAAAACTTCCCCGTGTCCTTCAGAGGGAATGAAAAAAGGTAACACACAAGATCTTCCCTCCAAAAAGGTTAGACCGAACACAGTATTACAGGGCTATGGGCCAGTTCTACGCTACTTACTTGCCATCTGAAACAGATTTTGACCCCAGAGACATACACAACTGTTAGCTAGACAGCATGGGCTCACAGAGCACATTTTGGGAATTAACACATCAGGGAATGAACATGTCTGTCTTCAACACAAGTACTGAACCCCTATCTAACTTGCACATTCTAAACATAAGACAAACTTGGCTTCCTCTAGCGATTCCAGAAAGATAAGCATAAGCCACCTACTGTTTTTGCTTTAAGGGCACACATGGTCCCTTCTCTCCAAGTCTTCTCTCCTGTTCATTCCTTCCCCCACCCCAGTGTCCTTGAGGCTTCTTGGCTTTCCCCATCTATTTCTATGCTTTGTGTCCAAATAGGTGACTCAGGCAGCTCCCTAATTATGTAAAAGTATTGGAGATTTTACTTTTGCCTTCCTTCTCTGGCCATATTAACAAAGTCTGGCTTCATCAGTGTGAAAAGTATAGAGAAAGCAA
Organism: Falco biarmicus; assembly: GCF_023638135.1. Classification (NCBI taxonomy): domain Eukaryota; kingdom Metazoa; phylum Chordata; class Aves; order Falconiformes; family Falconidae; genus Falco; species Falco biarmicus. The sequence goes on from NC_079299.1 coordinate 12,563,176, forward strand.
AGCACAGTAAAACTAAGCCAAATGTAATTAACAGATCGAATAATACATGGGTCAAGAAAGAAAGAGGAGAGCATCAGTCTCAAGTTGTTTGGCTTATTTCCTAAACTCTGAAGACAAAGTGAGATGTGCAAACCACTTATAAAATGTTGGCAGACTGCTACATAATCTACTAGTGCCAGATAATCTGCTCGTGCTATACAAACCTGGGGATTAAGAAAAAGAAAAAGGGGCTAAAACCTGAGCCTCCAGACAAAATCAAGAACAGGCAGGTATGTCTGGCTACAATTCATGTAAATCAGTCTCATCATCTAAAAAACAATAACAAATAATTTTTTAAAAAGTTCATTACTGAACTTTCTCAAACTATATCAAAGAATTAGAGACAGTAAAAACATTCTGTGTATGTGACATTCCATCTGGCTCCAATTTGGAAGTATATAAAGTTCACAGATATTTCAGACAAATGTATTTTTGAACAAATGATTGAACACACAGTTCAAGTCCTTTCCGATGGCGAACATTCCTTCTGCACAGTAAATACGCCAAAGGTCTCTTATTTCTTTCTCCATTGTCGTCACTGACACTCTCAAGTTACATATATTACTACCACATATACACAGGCACATAAGCAATTAAAGACTACAGTATCAACCCCTCTAGGAACAGCAATAACCGTTCATATTAATATTAGCTGGCATGTACTTTCTCTTTAAATACTAACTTTTTATTCTTGGCCTGTGATGTGAGGCATTAGTAATTTAGCAATTAATCATTATGATAAAGGTAATTTATTAGTCAGTCATCATGAAAAATTAAAACAGTCATGTCAACTTACAATTAATATTTTGAATTTTAGAGTTTTGCTATTTCCCAAGTGACTAGAAACATAAAACATGAAACAGATTAGTTGATGATTGCTCTATTTCGTTGTGATTGGGTAAGGCTAAATGATGGGATTCAAGTCCTTGCTGCCGAGAGCCCCACCAGTACAGAAGCATTGGGATGAAAAAAGATTTTCACTCACTGGGTGGTCTGTTCGCTGCCAAGTTTTTGAAGTGGCTGCCTTTTATCACTTCTGCTGATAATCTTCCAGTTGTAGCGTTATAAAGGAGGCCAATGAGGATTTCTGGAGCTGAGCCATGTACCAGAGACTGACAAGAGGAGGTACTTTCACTGCAGGACACTTCTGACATGCTCACTTGAGAGTCACAACCCTATAGAACAGACAAAAAGTTCTATGTATTTTATGGAACGATGTTACTGGGAAGTTAATTTTTAGAATAATGCATAGAAAATTAGGAAAGCAACTTACTGACAGTAACAGCATTTCCATTCAATCACCCAGTAAGAAATGTACATCCTTAATATATACTCCATTTGCACATGTTAAGAATTAACACAGACTAAAGCAGTCTGGAATTAAAGTAATTCTTAATTTTGTGTTTCCGTTACTTAGTAATTCAGGAGAAATAACAGAAGAGCAGCAGCATTTATAGTCCCTGTTTACTTCAATTGCTAAGGTAAGACCTGAAACATATTTTATCAGCATCCTGGAGAACATTAAACCTTGGATCTTTTACTTTTCAAAAAATGGAAAACACCAGTGGAACTTTGAAGATAATAAAATGCAGGAAATTCTTATTCATCCTTTGTAAAGGTTATTCTCTAGACTGAGAATTTATGAGTAGCAAAATAACAGAACACATGCAAATAGAAAAATGCACTCTGTCTAGAATAAATTAGCTTGCAAGGAATTTAATTGATCTAGGGATACAGAATTGCAATAGACGCTTTGTCTTCAGTGGGAAAGAAGAATGCCATCCTGAAACACAGCAAGTGATGCTTTAATTTCTACCCTGCAAGCTTCCAAAAAATTCAGATCTCATGCATTCTCACCATATCATATCTTTGACAGGAGCTTCTAATATTCATTTTTGTCATTTTAACCCCTCAGTATTGGCCTTAAAAAAAAAACCAAAAAAAAACCACCTTTCTTTAAGCTGCCATGCTAATCATACCATAGTTGATCCTAGTTTTATTTCTTGCTTTCATGCACTGGCACATATAGCTGTACCACTGAAAACAATAAAACGGACAGAATCTGGCCAATGGATCAGCAATTTGTTTGGCAGCTGAGAAGAGACTTTTGAATTATCAGTACATTCCTTTATGATTCTCTCATAAAAATGCAAATTGGATCCACAGATTTTTCAAATATGGCTTGACTCATTTGGGAATCTGGCAGCACTCTTCCAAGGAGTCATGATGATTTTGTGAAGCTGATTCTTCCAGATTCCAAATGTCTCTATCATTTCCAGCAACAGCTGACATGGGCGCAAGATCAGTCCTAAAACCTAAATAGCACAAATCCTCATCAAGAAAAAAAGTTAACTTTACAGCAAGTAACTTCATCTGACATATAAAGCCCAAATGCATTACAGAATCTCAAATTATAAAAGATGTGATACCTACAAGAAGAAATTATGAGCATACAGTAATATCCCTCATATTAACATTTTAACTAGTTCTCCTCAACAGAGTATTTCCAAGAAGTCTGGCAGAAGTTTCAAGTAGGAATCCAGTTCCTCATTAATAAACATTCACTGTTGTTAGCAAATGTATTCTTACTACTAAAGAAGGGCCTCGACAAAATTCTCAGACTTCTATCCCCCCAAGCTGCAAATTCTGGATTTTAAACCTTCGTTTATTTCTTTATTCAAGTCCAAGAATATATTTAAAATGGGTTGCAAATTGTAAATTGCTGAAAATTAATTACAAGTATACATCCATTCTCTGATTCTTGGCATTCACAAGACAGGAAACATTTGATTCCCAACTTCAGAGAAGAATAAAAAATGGAAAATTTAAAAGACAGGTGACTTGGTTCAGCAGTCACAGTATTCACTGCACCCTTGAAAGCCTCAGCCTGTCACAACTACAGCCATTGCTTAAGTTTTCTGGTCTTTTAAAATTGTAACACATTATCCCTATGATGCTTATTCATCTATTTTGTTGTGCCAGGAATTTAACCACAATCAGCCTGACACTGTTCAAAGCTTAGGTCTCATATTTGATTGTGATCATGCCACAAGTCCACAAAAAAGACATAACACAAAGCGAGCAGCTGGGTAACACTCCTCCCCAAACCCTCAAAGGACTCTGACATCTGTACCGAGAGGTGATGATAGCACTTTTTCCTAACTGCAATTTATTTGTAGTTTACTGATGTTCTAATAGGGACTTTGTCTAAATCAGTTTAGGACTGAGTTAAACTCATTACAATGGGTATCAGAAAAATGTTTGGAATGCTAGGAATAGTAAATAGTAAATGAGTGATAATTGAGTGGAATGAGTCCTAAAGTAACTTGAAAGGGAAGACAAGTAGCTTCTGTGTGATACAATAGAGAAGGAAGAAAACAATTGAAACAACTGAAAATGAAACAAGCGTGATATGACAAGGTTACACAAGGATGGGCTAGAAAAATCATTCCTTTACAGCAGAGTTCTGAGTGGATGTGAGAAGGACAATACCGCGTTTGTCAAGGCCAGAGAAAAGGATCTCACCAGCCTAACAGTGGGATGAGAAGACCTAGGTGATGCTTCAGATTAGTAAGTGGATGGAAATGCAACTAAGTGACTACCTTAAAACTGTTGCAATCAGTAGAGATACCCTTGATGAAAATGTGGAGACAGGGTCTAACTTACATGTTTTGCTACAGTATTTTCTAAAACAAAATATTTTGCCTTTTTTTTTTTGAGACAGGTGGCAGGTCTGAAACAAACACACACATGTTGTTTAATCCTCAGTGTACAATAAACTTATGAATCTCCCTCCTACAAAATGCCATGGTTTAAAGACATTAAAATAAACCAACCAAATTAACTGACGAGCAATCTAAACAATACTTTATTTTTCATTTCACATTAAAAAAAAAAAAAAAAAAGACTCCAATCCATTTTGTTTCATGCTGAACTAAATGTATTTTAAAAAATACTCTGCTTTTCAGTTAGGAACTGGAAAATCTGAATATAAAAGAAAGTGAAACATTAAGAAGAAAAATGCAGCAATGTGTGAAGCAGATTAGAAGACAGACTGATGTTACTGGGTAAAAACAGGGTTAAATGACATAAACCAAAGTATAATTTCTGTGTCTATAATAGAGAAGAAAACAGAGTATTTGGGGGCAAGTAGGTAAAAGACATGAGAAAAAGGAGAAGGTGAAGTTGTATTTTGTCAGTTTTCTTTTGAAAGAAAACAGAAAGATCCTATTAGGAAGAGAAGAAACAGGAATTACAGAAGGTAAAGAGACAGCCGAGATAAACATGGCTCAGATCAACAATTGAAGAAAGACTTTTCATTGCAAGACAAAGTTAAAATCAGGGATACGGAATATTATTAGATGTCTCCTCAAATGTATTTTCTCCAGCACAGAGTTTATTGTTCACATTGTGGAAATCCATTCATTAAGTAAGATATTCTGTGATAATCATGTCTGTGGGTAACTTGACTTTGTGTTAAGTCTGTAAGCTGCACTAGAACTGAAAATAACAGGTTTTTCAACTCTCTTTTTAGAAGGGTTTTTCTGTTTACGCAGTCAAAAATTCAAGAAGAGTGCTAACAAACTCATCAGGAAAAAGGCAGGACAAGAAGTTACATTCTTAACTGCTCAAAATAGAAGATTCACGATCACATGCCAAATTGTAAAATATTACCATTGAAATTGCTAATTGGTACAACATGAATATAAACTTAGCTACAACAAAGCTTTCATCTCATGACATTACAGTGCTACCAGATGCTTTTCATCCCCAAACCGTTCTGCATTCAATCTATCTGTAAATCTATCTGTAGGCCACTTTGATTCTGTAGCTTCACTGTGGGAAATGTAGTATTTAGACCAAAAGTTACTATTTGTTTGAAACAATCTGTCTACGTAAGTTTATTTTTGTAACTCTTCCCTCTCTTCCTCTATAAACACTGTGTATTTTAATAAGCAGGGGGAAAAGTACTAAGATTCCATAATAGCAAAAGCCTTTAAAGGTCAGTGAAGCACCAGAATAGCCTAGTAAGAACTGCTGTAAAATCTTAAATGCAGATTTTTAAGAACTCAGATGAACTGTCAAGGTATTGATGATGCGACCACAGTGCAAGGAGCTGTCTCTTGAGGTTGACTCCAGGATATTAACACTAAATCTCTAACCTATTTTTGTCAATTTAGCCATAACAAAAAATATATCATTAACAGTAAACACAAGCAAAAAAACCCAGTAGGTAAAGTCTATTCCAAATATTTTGTTCAAAGATCTGTCGCTGCACCAGCTTTTCAATTTTCTAACACAGAGCTTTGTGCAAAGGACCAAAATCTTTCCCATATACAACACAGGACGGTACTTTATTACAAAGTTAGGTGGACTTTATTTGGTTACCACTTGCTGCTTTTCACTGGATTATAAGAGTCATGTGCTATAGTCTACAAAAAACTTAATTACTAATTCTCCAAACTATTGTCCTTGATGCCTACTTTGCATATATTATCTAGGGAAGAAACCTCACTTTTTAATAAATATATAACAGAAACATTCCTGTTAAGCAGCATTTGTATTTCATATGCAATCAAAAAAAAAAACGAACACACTTTTTTCCCTAGTGCCAATGGAAGTGAACACACACAGTGCATGACGTCAGACCTGAACCCCTAAGTACTTTAAAAATCTTTTTCTCTGCCCTCTTAGAGAATCCTCAGTTTGCAACAATGTTAAATGTATTTATTTGTCTTCTTGCACCATAATTCCATGGAAACAGGATATTTTTTACTTACATATTCATCTCCTACTGTTATTTTCATACACTGTGAAGTTCTGCTTATAAATTCTACTCTTAAGCCAAAAGGAGTTAATCACAGGGAACAACACGGCCATGCTGAGGGCAGTTAAAGCTCATTTTCCTCAATGCACAGGTTAAAATCATGCCTCCACAAGCTTACGGAACAAGAACATCTGATTCTCTTGGCTTTTCAAAATATACACAGGAAAGATGAAACCTTGCTGACAATCCTTCAGCAACAAAAATCTGATTCACAGCATGTTACTTGTCAAAATGTCTCTCTGAAATTTTAAATGTTAATGTTATACCACTAATCTCTTAAAGAACTTTTTTGCACATTTCTTCTGCATCAATACAACTGAGAGGTTAGGAAAGGAAATTTGAATCCTAGTAGGCAAAAGAGGGAACTGAATCCAGGTCTCCAACATTTTAAATAAAAGTACTCATCTGTCTTAACCACCAGCCCAACGCTGAGCCCTGAAGCCACTGTTCCACTTTGATGCAAAAGCTTGTTGAGGTGAAGAGGGCACCCAGGCACCAAACAGGCTCCAGCCCAGCTCTTAGCCTGGAGCCCATCTCCAGAGCCCTGCTTCTGCTCAGAGAAGCCAGAGAGGCAGAAACAACCCAACCCAGAGGCTCCACATCCTTAATTTGTGGCTTAAGCACTAGATACTTTATAAAACCATGTTTCAAGACTAAAATATTTTTGAAAAAAAACATTAAGACCATTCCTGGGAAAGAGAACTTAAACCACCTGAAGAACTCAGCCCTGAAAACAGAGAAATGTAAAATAATTATGAATGTCAAAGAATGGAGCTTTATAATTTTGAATTCTGGCATCTAAATCCCACTTACATGCTATAGAGGCTTTTGCAGAGGTGTTTGCCTCAGTTCCTTATCACTCCTGCTTCTGTTTCCCCTAATTCACGGAAGAACTGAGGATCAATATGCTTAAGAAAAAGAAGCCCTCAAAAATATGATATTCGTAACAAAACAGTTCCTTAAACTAAACCACTGATACACTTTCTGTATACTAATACCTGCAAGAAGCATCAACTTTTTGTTTCTGAAGGTAGAACTGAAGTGTTAAATGATGCTCAAAACAGCATTGTTTGGAATAATAAGATTCTTATTACTAAGATTAGAAATAATAATAAAAAAATTTAGCAAAGAGGTTGCAAAATAAGAATTAAATGAAGAAGCAAGTGCCAAAAAAGGTCTTTTTATTTGCTTTTTAAAAAGGTTTCTTTCTAGTACTGCATACTACTGTCATTTTAAAGCTCTGTCAATTTAAAAAAAACACCTTGATTTTAAGTATTGTCAGTCTGGATGTTCTAGGGGGGGTTTGTTTGGTGTTTGGTTTTTTGGTTGTTTTGGGAGAGGAGTTGTTTGATTTTTTTTTTTAAGAAAACCATTACTTTTGAAATCACACAAAGCTACCTATCTTTACATGTTAGAGAGGAAATTCCAACTCCTATTTGTAGCTGGCTGTCCTGTATAGTAAAATGAAGAGAACATACGGTTTTCAGTATTTTTCTTTAAACTTATAAACTGAATTTGCAAACATTGAAACATACAGTTTTAGGCATCTCACAAGGATTCAAGTTTAGGAACGCATCATTATTTATGACAGGTAATTATTTGGGGGTTTTGCTTAATAGCTTCCTTGAAGAACATTCCAATTAAGTATAATGTGCATTTTTATTCATGTACTTCACACTTTACAGTATTAATATCTAAGTCAACTTAAATCACACACATGGAAGTAAATATTTCAATAATATTTCCATGATGCAACTTGATTTTAGGAAACAAAAAGTATTTACTTTGGGTAGAATGACATGCTTCAAAAATTACCAGTACTTCCTATTCACAAATTCCAATTTAGAAATCATTAGCAAATAAATACAGTCAACAGTGGTAGAATTCACATCAAATACGGAATTGTTTTGATTATTAAACTACTATTAATGTAGTTGAAAATCAGATTATCTGAAGTGATAAAATTCACATTTCTAATCAAAAGCTTTTGTACTACCTTGTTTTTTACCCTCAAGAGAAAAAAAAAAACCTTCTGGATGCCGAATTTTACAAAGCACATCATTTTCTCATGGATGAAACACTGGAAAATGGAAATAGTATGAAAAATAATATTTTTTTCATTCACTACAGTCAAAGGACTAAATCCTTAAAAATTCTACGCACAGCTTTAATTTACCATAGATACTATAACATACAGTGCTACAAAACCTCCTTAGATGTGACAATACTACACAAATACCAATTTTAAAGTAATTTAAAATTAATCTTAATAAAAATTAAAACCTTTGTGGGTTTTCTAATAAGAAAAATACAGCATTATTAAAATAAGGTCTGTTTTCAAACTTTATGATACCGTAATTTAGTCATAACATGAAAATAACAAAATAAAATGTATATATTCTTAACGATGACAAAACTACATTCCACTCTTTTGAAAGACTTTGAAGAAGTTCCCAGTGAGATTTCTGTGTTGCTTTTCCTATTTCATGAGAATTTTCTATTAATACTTTTTGTTTAAAGGGTTTTTAAATTATCAGCTCTGCAGAACAAAACATTAATTCTCTACTGGAAGGGAAACATTTTAAGTTTTCTTTAACTTCTGTTTGCTGCATTTAAATTACACCTTTGGCTTCCTTGCCAGATTATGAAAGGTCACCTAGTTGATCCATAGACTTAATGGGCTTGAAATTTGCACAGCACACCCGAGCAGCAGCGGAGGCAATTGGAAATGACTGTACAATGGAATTTACAGCATCTACAAAAGCGCTGTTTTTACATTGCAAAAGTCTACCAGCTTTTTATAGAGTCATGGGCAAGGAGGCGAGCAAGAGCCTATTATTGAATCCTGTTTTCTGAGGTAAGACATGTAGCATAAAGAAACACTCGGGTACTAAAAGCTGCTAGATGTTTGTGCTAGCAATTTAGTTAAGAACAGCTGACACAAAATGCAGACATTTTACCTGCACTCCTGATGAAGCTATTGCTAACAGCTCCTACCCAGACTCACTCACACCTCCCCCTCTCTCTACTCCCTGTCAAACTTGTAAGACCATGGAGATGTTACTGTGGGACAGCTTCCAAGACCACAGACTTCTTTAAATGACAATGCTCTGTCCAGATGGAGTTACTCTGTGCTCGCTGGGGAGATGCATAGCAAATAATTTTTTTTCTCTTTTCTCTCTTGATTACAGTCTTTCAAACTGGGAAAAGAGAAAAAGGTTCAGTGATCAAACAGTAAGCATAGTTTATGAGTAGTCAATCTACAGACTAGTATTTGATTGCATAAACATTTATGCAATTATTTTTTACAATGAACAAATCCTTAATATTAAAGGTAGGTTTATAACGCACTTGTCAGTTGAGCTATCTGCCATTAACAGTTCACCCAGCTCTAATTTAATCTGTTAGTGGTACCCCTTTTGATTTGTTCAGCTCATGTTTTATCTCACAATCAGAGGATCACCAGGTGTTTGCAGTTGGAAAGGATCTGGTTCAGTTCTTAGAGCTATCATACACACCCCAAAAAAGGGCAAGAGGTAGAGATAAGATGGATTCTCCTGGGGCAGCTGACAGCTGATTAAGCCCAAGAGAAAGACAGGAGCTGTGAAAGGTGCAGCTCAAGGTCAGACAATATGAGGATAAAGCCTGACAAGAGGGTAACTCACCAAGACTGAAAGGATCCCTTGCTAAACACACCCTATGAACAGAAATGCTTATCTGATAACAAATACAGGCTGCTTGAATATGCAAAATTAGTGATTACCTGGAGATCCTCAAGTCTGAAATGAAGAATGCTAAAGAGGAACATTTTATGTTACACCGCAAAGCCCAGGAGAAGAAGAATCACCTAAGTAAGCAAACCAAAAACTAAACTCAGAAGTTCCACAAACATGCAAGTTATAAATTTGCAGACTTGGTAACTTCATCTGTTTGTGTAATGTCTCTGATTAGGATTTCCCCCACAGGAAATAAATTGGAGGAGAACAGTGCACATGCTTTTGCTGAAGGGTGCTCAAACCTGCAAACAGAACTGTTTCTATGTTTTTCCTTTTTCTTGTTTCCATGAAAGGCAGTAGAAAAAGTGAGAAGATATTTGTGTGTATGCAAACAAGAAAGAATTCAAATTATAATAAATTAAAATAGTTGGGAAAATCAGTACATCTAAAGGAAAAACATTTAAGTTTCTAAGTTAAAGAATATTATCACCACTGAAACAGCAGCAGCTGGTAGTGGAAATTTCATGCTAGTGACAACCTTGATAATCTTTACTTATAACCCCTATAAAGCCACTTCTGGGAAATTTACAGTATGTTTTCACAGTGTAATTATTTTCTTTACTGATCTTCGAAATTGCAGTCCAGGTTGGGAGATCATATTTATGCCACAGAGAATGACAGTCTGAGAACCTCACAGATTCTCAGATAAAATTCCCGATTCATTCATTCATCCTGATGGAATTCTCACTCTGTAGCTTTTTGTATCGATGAGCTTTTTCCAGTTTATTTTTTTAAAGATTATCACAACTAGACATACAATTCTAGACAACACATTTGTCACTGATGGACTAGCCTTCTGAGAAAATAAGAGTATTGCTCAGAAGGATTACTTTGATTTAATCTAGAACAGTCATTCACAGCCTGTCATTTGACTAGGGGCATTTTAGAAACTGGAAAACATCATCATACACTCAAAATAGTAATATCACGTCTGAAACATAGTTTCCATTATTTGCTGACCCAAATATCAAAGACTGAGGGGATCAAACTGAGTAAATAACTTCTTTCAAGCAACTCACTGAGTAAAGGCAAAAGATATCAGGCTTTCATTGTTATTTTACTCAGCGCACAGATATATGGAGAGACAAAAAACAATCTTTATGCTGGCTACATGACCAACTGATGATTTTATCAAATAGATTAAATTCTTTACATTGCTGACTTCAAAGAATTCTCCCAGTATCTTACAGTCAGGGTCATGGTGATAGATCTAGTTACAAAACTAAGAACTTGCCTCTCATCTGGACATCAGCAAGGTAGTTGAAAGTTAATGTTAAATTCAAGTTCTGGTTTTGCTAATGTGATGAAGAAAGCCCTGGTGTTATGCTGGCATTTTTTTTTAAACGCCTAAAAACTTGAAGGCCAGGTGGACTTTGTTAACTCTGCCATGGCAGCGACACGTACACTCAAAATGCTCTGACTGTCCATATGGGTCAGCATATCCCAGAAATGGTATGTGAGTACCACTGATAGCATTTTTTTTTTAGCTCTGTTATCCATGACTGTCAGCAGCAACTGGAATCAAATTATTCTTGTATCTTACTAAAATGTCCAGTAAGCTAGAAATGCAAATTAATTGAGAAGTGGTGGATGTACAACATTCAACTAAGGGCTCTCAGAACCTCATAATAAGTCAGAAGCTAGTTTTCAGAGAATTAGTTTTTTTCATCAGAAAGCTTTATACTCTTAATTACTGACAGAACAGGAACCACAACCCTGGCTAGCCTAGACATGGCAGAATGACAGACCCAGAACTGTTGCTTTGTGGAAAGCTTCCTGACCTGCCCTGGGACCTGCTTGTCAATGGATAAACAACAGCAATACGGCACACACCTATGATGGTGTAAGGCAGAACATCCTCATGACAAAGATCCTTCTCTTGATCACAGTGGAGATAGCAAGTGAGTCATGAAAGGGATGAAGTACTGAATTTAGTTACAGAGTTTAAAGCAACTTGCAAGGACTATTGCCTCTTACTCGGGATTCATTCAAACAACTGGATGTGAATGTCTGTACAGGTTCAGGAAACATTTCAGCATTTCTGGATAGCTCACTCAAGGGGCTTGTTCGATCTGTGACAGAAAAAACCCTATCACCCTGCATGACAGAAATTGATTACCAAAAACAAGTGGCACATGTTGAAACTGGTCAACCATTTGGCTCCTGAGATGAGAGAATGGCTGTGGTCACCTGAGGCAAGCTGTAATCCTGGAAAAAAATAATAAATAAAAACCTTGAAAACATACTAGAAGTGTTCTACAAAGTATCGAGGTTATTCTATATGGGACTGAAACAGTCCCAATGCCTAGTCCAGTGTTTCTTGGATGAACAGATAAATTATATGCCAAAATTTGCCATGAATGACTAGACATACTTATACAACAAAAAAATCAGGGGGAAATAGCACTCACAGATTTGGAAAGCCAATTAATTTTTAACTGTGATGACTGAACTTATCTAGTAGGAGCTCCTTATCATCTAGTCTGATTCTGTTTGAGTTCTTGAGACTTGCATCTGTCAGAACAGAGCAGACACCACTGGCTTCAGGGCACAGTACCCACAGCTGCCTCTGCTTCCCCCGCGATGCTGACCCAGCCCCGAACAGAGCACACCACGGCTTAGTACTTCTCAGCTGCCAGGCACGGCGCTCATGGACACCACACAAGGGCACACCAGCTGAGGCAGCCGTGGCACTGAGAAGCCGTCGGCTGCCACTGGCCAACACTACCATGAAATGCTGCACAACCAGCCAAACACGGGGAGACTGCTTCACTTGCCAAGTCCTGTCAAGTTCTCATGCAGCCTCAGTAACATGATCACCATTTTCCAATCACCTAATAATTTTCTTCAAAGAAATTGCAGGAGTCGTCTTTCCTACTGTGTCAAAGGATTAATTGTGATCTTTCATATTTTACACCACTAACTCAAATGAATGCAGCAAGCTATTCCCAAGATAAGAACACGCTCACTGTTTAAACATAATTGCCCCTCACTTTGATGGACATAATTTTTACAAGCTAACTGAAAGCATTTATGCACCATCACATAGGAACTGATCCTTTTAGGTAGAATTCTAGTTAAAATACTACGAACAAAATCTTTTCAGTCTTTTTTTTTTTTCCTAGACAAGTCTTAGTCATTTTTTTGTTAGCAGTTTTAAAGTATCATACTGGTATTTAGTAAAGATTTGTTTATACATCTGAATTTTAGTATTTAGCCTTCAAAATACAATCCTGAATAGACCATGCCGTAAGAACACAGTAGTGAAATCATCAATAGGTCTAAAGTATAAGAATTTGCACAAAATCCACAGCTTGACTCTATAACGAACAAGAATTCCCAAGAAAGAAATGCCACTCCGAAAGCTTTGTCTCTGAGAAGTTTATAAACTGATAAACATCCATTACAAAGAATACTGAAGATATGCCACACATAAAGGGCAACATAGAACAAATGCCTTAAGCACAATGCATAAACCAACGTACACTAGATGATGAACCATTGTCCTCAAATTGGAGAGAGTACACACCTGTGCGTGCAAAAGTGAGCATTTTTACACGTTGCATGCATAAATGCCTTCACTCCAAAAAATTCTAATTAAAATAATTCTCTGACACTCTGGATATTTATAGTAAAGTAAAATAATCCTTTAGGTACGTATGATTGCCTACACCATCCATTCTTTGTTACAGGGATCATATGTGGGAGTTCAATATGTTAGAAGTGGAGAATGTTATAGAAAGAAATAAATATAAATTTAAGTCTCCACACTAAACTTCATGTTATTGACAATACATAATGAATGATTACTAGATTTGCTTAGCAAGAAGAGGTGTGTTTTGGTCATCCAAACTGTACTTCCAAAACTAATCAAAAGAGAAAAAACATCATCTTTGTTGTTACTCTATACCAAAAGCAACCTATGGGATGGTGAAGAGGGTTACACTTGTTTCTTTGATCTTTTCCAAACAGATTTCACTCAATAAACTGCTTATATGTTTTTATAATCACATCATACTGGAGGCTGTTGTTCACCGTCAGGAAAATTTCTTCGGGTGAGAAGAATGAAAAGCAACTAAAAACAGGTCCACAGGGATTTCCTGAAGAAAAATAAACAACATCCCAAGAGATTCTAAACTCCAAGATGGGTGAAAAAAATTCATCTACCAGTGCACTAGAAGAAAAATTTCTCTAAAAGCATCAACAAAGATCTTCGTAAGGAAACTATACTCAGACAAAACCACAACATACAACCCCTGCTATTAACTTTTGATACAATGGCCGATTTCTCTCAAATCTGAAAGGGACACAGTCGCAGATGACAGCGGCGACTGCATTCTGGCTAGCCCATATTAGTTCTGTTGCTTCCTCCTCACTCAAACACACGCTGAACTTGGAAGCAAGTGTGTGATAAATAAGGGGGCTGAGCAGGAACTCCCAGTTACATGGGAGAATTGCAGCAGTACAGCACTGTTACACAGCAATAGCACTGGGGATAATAACCGCTAATGCAAGAAACTATGTGCAATGTAGGAAGGTGAGGAACAGGGTGAAATCTTGGGTGAGAAGGACAGTTTCTGATATGTTTGTAAACTTGAAGCCATATGTAGCTTTGAAACCTATTTAAAGAATATATTAGTATCACGTCCTCACTACAACATGCACTTGTCCACATTTTGACAATAACCAGAGAGCTGCAGACCCCACTTGTGAGCCTGCCACGACGTCTGAAAGGCACTGAACTTGCTCATCTACCAGATCCCCTTGTGCATAGCTTTAAGGTGTTAACTGAAAAAATACTAAACTTCACAGGATACAAACTGTTCTTACACAATCAGAAGGCAGATGATTAGCTAATAAAATACCTTAATATAATATCAGGCACAGACAGAAGCAAAATGTGTTTCTGCAGAAGAGATTAGCATAGATGTTTCAATGGATTAGGAAGTTTTAGTGACAGAAGGTATATTTCATATATAAAATCCATATAACAAGAAGCACTGGAAAAAATAGGACAACTGTCTTGTGTCCAAGAAATATCTTTGTAAAACAGCTGTCAAATATAAACACTTCTCATCAACAAAACACTCTGCAACCAAAAAAGGCAGATTTAACTCAGAATTTACGTGTACCTCATCATGGATTTTATAATGGTAAATATCTCTGAACGACTGGATCTCTCCAAATTGAAACAACACTTACCTTCTCCTGTTAAATAACTCCTGCCTGGCACTTATGATTAGTTGGATGTAAAGATTGCTGTTGGTTTGTTCTAGCAAAAGGACAGTTCAGGAGTACAAGCAATGTGTATAAATAGACTCAGAGGCAAACACCTGAGAAGGGTAAGAACTAATTAAGCTCAAGGACCATGCTGGCATAAGAACAAATGGTAATAAATTGACCATGAAGAAATTCAGGTTGGAAACTAAACAACCTGAAGTTATGAGATGAAAATTCACAAATTTTTGATCAGGATGTTTGACTTAACAAGGGCTTGACCTCAAGTGGCCTAGGATGCACCCCCCCCCCCCTTCCAGTCATACATCATAAAAAAAAAATAAACGTTAACGCTCTTGCAAAATAACTGCATGTTAAATCCTGTAATAAATCTGCTTACTGAAAAAAATATGCTATAGGCTATAAATAATAATAAAAAAAACCCTATAAACTCAGATATGAATAATTTCCAAAGGTTTAAAAATTGATTTGCATAGTTCCAAAAAGCATAGATCCTCATTCAATCTATCAAGATTATGAAGGTTCCTTTCCAGCAACAGGTAGGGCTAAGATAATCTGCCTAAACTCCATCACAGCAACAAACTCTGGAAGAGCCTTTCACCTCTAACCAATATTCCTTATTCTTGTCCCTTCCCCCAAAAAATGCAGGGAGAAAAATGCAGAAATGGCATAAATAAATATAAAATAACATATAAAAATATAAAATCATACATATAAATATGATATATAAAATAATAAACAACAGTCTGATATTCTTTGATGTCTTCTGGAATGTGTTTTTACTCTCTCTGCCACAAAAGCTCAAGAAAGTAACACAGAAGAATAACCAATGCACATATGGGATATACCAATCAGCCAAAAGCCTGGCCCACTCACTGGCCTCTTTGACTGACTTTGGTAAGTTTTATACAAGAAGCTATTGAACACACACACACACACAAATTTAGCAAGTACATTTAGAATACTCAATGTTTTGTTTCAAGGGGTGCTTTTTTCCTAGCTGTGAAACTAGCAAACTGCATTAGGAAAATTCACACTAGGCAGGAGGAACACTTCACCCTTGGAACAGACTGATTGGTACTTCTCAAGGAATCATAAAAAAGCTCTTCTGCTGTCAGTTGAACCTCCATTAGATCAAAGTTTTAGTCTCAGCTTTTACTAATTCTAGTTAATATATTTTTAGTCGTTAAATACAATGGCATTTTATTTTGATTATTTTTTGTAATATTCATGTTCAACAGAAATACCATTTTAACTGATCCAAACTTTTTTGAAAATGTAAAACAAATTAACTGCATTTTCTTTCCCTTCTCTTTTATCAACAGTGAAAAAAAAAAAAACCCCACAAAAAAATGTGTTTACATACATACTTAAATACATACAATGTCAAATAAAGATGCTCCTGCTAAATCACCTTCTCTTTCCCCAAAAAATCCATTATTGAGCACATATGGAGCTCTAAAGAACATTCAAGCACTCCTAGTCTAGGAAGCCCTGACCACATCACAAACATTTGCTCGTGGACAAAAGCATACTTAAGTATTTACAAAAAAGAAAAAGGAGATGCTGATCACTGCCCGTATAGTGATCTCCTGTGTTTTTTTGATAGTGATGTCTCAGTCTACCCTTAATTACTGTTGCATTGCTTTATTAAAAACATTGAAGTTAAATTATTTGGGGGAACAAAAACTTTTGTTCATCAGGGAGGTAGGTTTTTTCAGCAAACAAAAGTCCTTTGCAGTTTGTTGTTTTTTTTTTTTTCTTTTTTAATTGAAATGCTGTGGGTAGCACAGTAAAGATTATACCATTAATTGTATTTATATGTATTGGCATGTATACACATACTCACCACTATATCCTATTTACAGACAGGAAATTTTGAAGTAATTAAAAGGAAAAATATGGGCATCTTTTGCAGGTGGAAAGTAAATGTACTTACAGAAGCTCTAAGGAAATTATCGTTGTGCTAAAACAGTGCTATGACTGTTGAAAAAAATCGAGTCGATGTGATAACTCTATAAATAGACAAAGTATTCTTACAAAATTCAGGACAGTATATATCACTGCATTCTTATTCTGCCTCATTTAATACTCACAGACAGGCTGTAAGAAGGTTCCAGTATCACTGGCACTGACATCTTCCCTTGAAGATTCAATTTTGTTAAGTAAAAAATCTTTTCTCCCACAACCCTCTCTTTTTTCATGCGACGTACGCTGTACAGTCTAAAGCGAACTGCATAATTCCCAATCATCTCAGACTCAACGTGATTAAATTTGAATGTCTCTGTGAAGACAGGGCACGGTCCCCGCTGGATGCTGGTTTTTGCTCTCTGCTTCTTTATAGGGAGAAGAACTAGGTGTACTTGCCACGAGCTCCCACCTGTCCTGCTGTATGTGGGAATGTCTGTGACAGCTGTCACTGTCACCAAAAGCTTCTGTTCCTGTGAGTCATAGTCAAAAGTCACATCCAGCGTGCCATATTTAGCTACTGGCTCAGGATCAAAAGGTTTAGGAAGCTGTGAAGATGATCCTCGAGCTGACATATCCTGAAGAAGAAGAAAAAAGATTTTTTATTTATTTATTGTATTCTATTATTAAATCTAGCATGGAAATAATATGGCTTTCTCTATGCAATATGAAGAGACTATGATCTTTTTGTTCATTTCATAAACAAGGTAATTAAACACCAAAAGCCTGAGGAGATGGCTGACTAGCAGCCAAGAAGAAATTGAAAGACTTCACCTGGCCAATACCACCCAAAAGCCAGGTGCCAATCAGACAGAGCTCAGATTAAGTTAGGCTGCATTTATGATTTCTTCTGTGCCCACTTATTGAAATGTATATACTTTTGTTATGAGATAGAACTAGCTTATTTCAGTGCAAGTATACACACATTTTAAAGGTAACGTATCACAGTACTTCAAGAGCTGGCTAGTGACTGAGGGCACGGTGAGACACCAGCAAATACAGGAATTATTACACCTACTTGCACATGCAGCTCTTGTTGCAGCCCACGAGGGTTCTGTGAATGTGCCAAAAATTGTCATGGCTTTATTAACGTATTACTGGAACCGTGCAAGATGCATCTGTTTTGAACACACCTTCTGAACCTTCTGTAAAAAGCATCAGTCCTAAAACTGTGCTTGAAAAAATTTTAAGATTACTTATTGTCACTTCAAATTTTAAACAAAATATTGATCCCTTATAATGTTATAACAGCTAGTTTGACAGTAATACT
The DNA here is from genome assembly GCF_023638135.1 of Falco biarmicus. Lineage (NCBI taxonomy): Eukaryota > Metazoa > Chordata > Aves > Falconiformes > Falconidae > Falco > Falco biarmicus. Next base: position 12,581,294 of record NC_079299.1, read on the forward strand.
GAAACGCAAAATATTTACAAGCACAGGTCAACCTACTCTTCATAGAAGTTACTCCATATGTAAACCAAATGTATTTCCTGTGTATTTTCATATTATCAAAGATACGCCTGCTCATGTAAATGAATGCCACAACAAAGCCTTTTGGATTAAAAAACATTATGTTCTTATTTTAAACTGGCTACATAGCTATGGGAATTCATTCCTCCAAAAACTTCATTCTTCAAGTTGTTGAGTGGCTATAAAAAAAGTTGGCAGTATTCTCAGTTCTTATTGAGTAGGCTTACATTAATGACTGGTGTGACACAGAACGGGAAGAACTCGGATTAGTTTTGCTGCAATCTGTTAGGGTTTGAGCACCGTATGTACACACTATGCCTTTACCACAGTGAAGTTCATACGGATTGTGGTCCTGGTTGATCATCAGGTACATGCAGATAGCTAACTACTGAAGAACCTTGCAGCTGTGCCTTCCAGATGTTGCACCAACACCCCAGGTATGCAACATCAACTTACCAAGAGGTCTACTAAGACAGAAACAACTGTTGGCACATCAGGACTGAGCCCTAATATGCACTTCAAAACTGCAGGTAGAGACAAGAGGCAAATTTGTACCAACCAGAAGAGCCTCTTCTGCACGTGACATCACTAATGTAGGCTTACCCATAGATGTCAGTGCAGTAACTGGCTGTTAAAGACATTTCAAGAAATATGTGTCAGAAAAGATGATTTCTTCATAGTAAAAATGAATAGATATCATTACAGTTTTTTGTTCATCAGGGAGGTAGGGCTTTTTCAGCAAACAAAAATAATTTGCAGTTTGGTTTTAGTTTTTTCTTTTTCTTTTTTAATTGAAATGCTGCGGGTAGCACAGTAAAGATTATACCATTAATTATATTTATATGTATTGGCATGTATACACATACTCACCACTATATCCCATTTACAGACTGGAAATTTTGAAGTAATTAAAAGGAAAAATATGGGCATCTTTTGCAGGTGGAAAGTAAATGTACTTATAGAAGCTCTAAGGAAATTATCATTGTGCTAAAACAGTGCTATACCAGAAATAAGGAAAATGAAGTGGACCAAATCTCTATACTACCATCAACAATTCATAAAAAATTTTCATAATTTTTTTCATAAAAGATGGTTTTATATCATGGGCTGTTCAGTTTGAAAAGTGTTAACAGATTATTTTTATTTATTTGGGTTGCTTGAAAAATTATGTGGAAGAAAAAGAATTTTGAATACAGCCCTTATAGTGTGATAAAGTTTTCTAACTGGTTTTAAAAATAACTCACTCTTACTGGGAGCATGTTTGAAAGTTAAGATGCCATACAGATAACTATAAAGAACAATCTGAAATCCTATTGTAATATTTTCTGACAAACTTTTTTTTTTTTTTTTAAATGAATGGGCTGCAATATTAGTGTTCATGTAACTGTGTATAGATCTTTAGATAAAAAAGCTCTCAAAAGATTGCACCGCATGATGCTTCAGAACACTTAACTGTTTTCATTTACCTCTGGACTAAGGACCGCTGTGCTATCACTTGGTACATCCTCTTCATATCCTTTGTTATGAAAGCTTTCTATTTCGTGTCCCGTGCTTCCCTCACTTGGGCACTTATATGAACATCTCGGACTGTTGCTACACTGGGAAAATTCACATTTACTGTCTCCAACTTCAGAAGGTGTACATGAAAGGTGAGGAGAACCACTGTCATCCTGGTATGGAGGTGGCTGCAGTTCATCTAGCGGAGGTGTTCTTCTCATCCTCTGAATGCAGTTTGCTGAGAATAAGTGAAAATTCTTTATTTACTTTCTGATTATTTACTTTTGAAATCATTCTGTGGAAAATGGTAAGTCTAATTATCTTGACTGAGTATTTAAAAAGCTATGAAAGTCTTTTTTCACTTTACACTTCAAATTAGATTTAACAAATACTACTGAAAAATATTTGTTAAAAAATGGAAATGAATGATCTCTCAGATGAAAGAGATTTGGATAAAAGCAAAGTATATAGTCTCAATGGATTGTGTAAACCATATATAAACAAATAGAGCACAAATATGATGTGACAAAAATTCTAGGCTGGAATTTCAGGGATGCTTACCTTGCAAAAACCATTGGATATCTTAAGCCAGATGCTGTGCAGGTGGAATGTAGACCAAATAAGGAAACAAAATGCACTCCCTAAAGCCACGATACCAAACTTCTGATTACCTCCCATGCAGTTGCTCACTGATATTAAATTATTAAACTCTGAAGACAAATACAGGCAGACACAAGTGCCTTTTCACACAAGTGAACTCTGCTCACTGGTAAATTTAACAAGTGAAGCAGTGTCTCAGACTCTTTATTAGTTTTTAAGGATAGCTAAAGGGTACATTATCTGGTGTCTAGAAGTTAGACACTAGATCCAGTCACTAAAGACAGTGGGAAAAGTATCATGAGCAATCTTGTGCTTGGGATGAATACTTGATGCTGACCATCTTTGCTTCTCACACTAGATAGATAGATAGAAATGTGGTTACATATCTCTTCTGAAAATAAACCTGATGCATTGATGTAGAAAGTTAAATCAAAATAATTACATTTCAGTTTTTGATCTCCTATTTTACTACACAGTATTACACAGATGACGAACTGGAAAAAGACGGCAAGGTGTGCAGTAGCTGAAATGAAAGGAATACCAAGGACAGGTAAAAATCTGTATCACATTTTGTTCACGTCTTCTGTAGAAGTTTTAATGAAAGATTTCAATGCCACTCACACACAGAATTAACTTATAGACAAAAATTTCAAAGCAACAATGTTTTCTGGTGTCAGACATCCCACTTCCACTCACAGAAAAATCCACCAAACAAGGAAGTTAATGAAAGTATTAACATATAGAACAATATAAGCTTTGATTTTGGATTCATGTAAGAAAGAAACTGATCATCTTTCCCACATGACAATGGTGATACATTATAGCTCATAAACAAATTTTCGTATACAGGATTGCCCTACCTATGTCCTAAATTCTCACCAAGTACAGCAACCTTTTAAGTGCTTCAGAGGTAACTGCCAGTTGTTCAACATATCACATACACCGAGTATGCAAAGTTACCCTTTACGGAACAAGGCTGAAAACACAATGATGTCACTCTCTTGGGAAACAAACAGTCTTCGCAAAAGGTCCCTTTTGTTCTCCTTTCCTCTAGAAGTCTGGGCTGTAACTGACTGTGGCATGCTGGAACATTTCATAGCATCTGGGACATGATGTAAGCCCAAACCACTGTGGCTTCAGTGCACACTGTCCATGGGATGCAAACCCAGACACATTGGCTAGAAGGGAGCCAACTGTGCACGGCAGGTCCCCAAAGCTGGGCAACTGAAGGACTGAGACCTGACAGCCCATTGTGGGGCATATCTACTGCACAAATAAATACAGGCCTCCAAGATGTGTGGGGAATGTAGGACTCTTCTTTATTTCACTGGGCCACTAATGGGACACCTCTTAGCTTTAGCTAAGGCAAATGCGTAATTAACACACTCCTACCAGATGATGCCATTGGCAGGAACTCTCTCTTCCCTGATCAAGCCATCAGAGCCAGCCTAGCATTCAGAAAGACTCCAAATTATTGTTACAGTGCTCCTGCAAAAGGTCCTTTGCTGTTAGTTAGGCCAGTGCCACCAACTCTTGAAACTCCAGCCCCACAGGGCTGGAAAGGAAAACAGAGGAGGCAGGGAATCCTGTACTAGAGGTGTAGCCATCAGTCTAGCAGATACACATAAAAACTTAGAAACGAAACAGAGTTAAGCCAGACACTCACAATCTTCAAATCACCATGCAGGAACAGTGAGAAAAGTTCATTTGCAAAACATAGAGATATGGGAAAGCACTTTTATTTTTTATTTTAAATTGGATAACTTGTGTCCATGAAACTAGACAGACATAATTTTAGAATCTACACTGATATTTTAATTGTAATAATAATAACCACCCTTTGACTCTCTATACCATGAAAACAGGACTTCCTTTTCATAATCTATGTAATTAAATAATCTACCAGATTTAGAGCAACAACATTTCTGCTCATTGTTGCTAAAAGGCGACAAACAGCCTTAAATGAGACAATAACCACCATGTAGCTCTGACTTAATGTCTTTCTTTTCACTTGTAGTCAAGTCTGCAAAGACTTTTTAACTCCCAGCTTTTCCACAATCTAATGAAATGAAAGCATGTCTGGGTAACTATCAACACCATTATTGTCTTACATGAGTAAATAAATGACTGTGACTCACTTTTTTCACTTTGATGAACTCCATTATATGTCCCTACGGGAAAACTGCACAGGCTGTGTGACAGAACAGGTACTTTTAAATGTAGGCGGGGAAGAAGTGAAGAAAAAAAAAATTCTTATTAACAATTTTGTGACTCAAAATATCTTAGAAAAAGCTGAAACACTGGGGCAGGTTTTAACTATTTATTTTTGAAAGTTTAGTTTACCAAACAAAAATAACATGTAAATTCTTAAAACAAATATCTGGGTTTAAAAAGTTGAGGACATCTCTGTCTAAACAGGTGTGAATTGTTTTTGAACAAAAGTTTTCTCTACATAAAAGTTACACAGAAGTAACAACTAACTTCAACGATCAATCTGTCATCAAAATGTATCAAAGTTTAAAATGAAACCCACTGCTAATGCATGCTGGCCTATCACCGATTGCTTTGGAGAAAAACATTTGGAGCTGAAAGGAAAGCATGTTCTGAAGTGTTTGCATATTTACATGTAAAACCACTTGTCTATACCATACCCTATACCATGTAAGGTCTAAACTTAGACACAGTTATGCTTGTGCATACTTATATACAATGACAAAACCAAAGAACACCTTCCAAAGACCACTGAATGTGGCTAATAACGTCTGCTAAAGAATTACTCTTAACAACCTAGTGGTTACAGGGAAAATCTGAATTGTTGCACCATTTCTATACAAGTTTCCCAGAAAAATTTCCACTCTCAAGCCAGACAGGAAATAAATTTTGCCAATTCCCCTGATCAAATTAAATTACCATACCAGTTTGGACTAGACAGGGTGAAAAACATCCTAAACCTGGAAAAAAGAAATAATTACAGGGAAACCAAATCAGGTTTAGCCTGAGGTTTTTACCAGCCAGAAAATGCCAGAACAGAGGAAAGACGAATAGAAAAATCCCACATCCAGTTTTCCACCCAAAGTATGTGAAATAACTTTGCATTCTCGTAACATGAGTGAAACCAAGTTGTTTAGCAACAAATATTTAGTAGACTCTAAATTGAGAATACAGCGTATTGCTGTCTATAGGCAGATCTGAATTATCAATCTTTTAAGGCTTAACTGCTTTAATTAAAATTTTCATTCTTCTTTAGAGGGCTGGGAAAAAACCTCACGTAGTGGTAACAGTAAAATCCTTGCTCAACAAAGAAACCGGAACTACAAGTGAAATCCCTGACAAACACAAGCATATTAGCCCTTTTTTTTTTTTTCTTCCCCTGGTACACTCAGAAATTATAACATGTGAACTGTCATTAGCACGTTTAAGTCAGAAGTAAGTAAATACCCTCTTTTTAGTACTGTTTTTTAAACAATGAAGGTTAATTTTGTAAATTTTCGAAATCCCTATGCAGGGGTCTGACTGAAAGGCAAGGGCAGATGATACACATTTTGCCATTGCCCCTCCAGGGACTCTCAGCAAAATCTGACACATCAACCCAGGCCAAAATGAGCATCCCTGGAACATGCGATTGATAACTATGAGAAATACATCAATTTTTTCAGTCTTTTTTTTTTTTTTTTTTCCCTGAGTGGAAGCACAGTTTAAAGATACATGAGCTTACTAAAATAAATGCTTTTTCTTTAGGGTTTCAGTTACTATATGAGCGTTCTGCTTCCAATGCTCCTCATTTCTCCTCTCTGTCCTAGTCCCCTGTGGACCATCCTAGGCTGCACATTTCACCATGAAGCTGGTGATGTTCCTTTCCACGTTCACAATGTTTAGATGTTGCTGTCTTAATTAATTTTCCCAAAGGTTGTCAGCCGCAGCACAAACCTAGCTTTCTTTAACCCGTATTTCCTGTGTAATTCCAGGAACAACCATCTCTTAACATATGGGAAAAGAAACTATCCTTGTGATTTTAAGTCCCCTGTCTCATAAGCAGTAATTAACCACTTTTGCAGCTTGGAGTTTCTCACATATATATTACTTCTTTAAATAATCATACTATTGTGAGAGGCAGCATTACTGCAAAACGTCTTTAGGAATCTGATTTCCAGTTCCTTTAAAACAAATAATCACTACATAAATTCATAATGTTTGCAAGTCATATTTTGTAATTATCAGAATATCTTCATACTCAAACAGTATTTTCTTCCTCTAATATATCTCCACATACACTATGCTTCATAATTATTTTTTTAATCTAACACAAATTTCAAGTTTTCAAGCCTTCAAGGGGTTCTATGTAAATGTTAAGACAATTTAAATAAAACATAAAATGAAATACATGTTTAAAAATTAAAGAAACCTTTCTTATTCTGAATGATTAAATAACCTCAGAGATTTCTGATATGCAGCAGACAGTCCAAATGGAATTTTCATGTTGGAACTTTTCTACCATCCAAAAATATTATGTTGACTGAATTACCCCACATTACAAGTATAAAATATAAACATTAAGTATTGAATGAAACCTTGGAGCTCTCCTTCCTTTAAAATTAAAAAGCTTACATACATCTTTGTGTGGAAAAATAACATTATTTGACAATAAAACAAATTATCTTGGCATAATTTCATTACTTTTTCAAAAGAGTTATGGCAGAAGTCTTGCTTAATGAAAAAAGAGGAATATAGGAGTGGTGTCGGGTCATTATAGACAATATTAAAAAAAATTACTAACTTTCTTTTTGCATTTGCCACATTTTAGACTTTTACTCACAGTTGAACTATCCTCTACATTAAGCAATTCACCAGTGAACCAGAAAAGTAATCTGTTGGAGGGGTTTTTTTAGTAAAAAATAGTTCCCCTCTGTTTCCTAATATATAGAAAATCCCATACACTATAAGCTTAATCCCAGGCCTGTGGAAATTAAAAGAGCACTGCTGCCGTTTACATCTGATGTCACATGCAGTTCTCAGCACTGCATTTTCCTCTCTCTAAGGCTAATCCTTCTGGTCATTCACGTAATAAAAAGGCTCTCTTATGGTTTTTCTTAATAAAACTAATTAAAAAATTACTGAATTCTCTTTATGTCCAGTTCTTAAAGCTTCAATTTTCTTCCTCAGGAATGGTCTAAGACCAACTGAAGTTACAGATACGTGCACATTTAATTATTTATGAGTCTGTTTACACCCTGAGCTCACAGAACTACAGCTTGGTTTTGTTTGCTGACAAAATAAATGTGCTCTTTTCTGCACTTATTAGAGCACTTCTGATTTGTAAGAATTTATGGTCTGTTTTACAGAGCAATACAGAAAAGCACTGCACTGGTGAAAAATTCCAAGCTTTCTCTTTCCAAAATTAGCCCAAACTAGAACATTTAAACTACAAATACATTATTAAAGCATTATAGTGAACTAACTGTCAAAGACATTCTTTTGTTCCCTTCCCAAATATTTTGGTCGTCTTTCAATGAAAATTATACATTAGCATTTCTTGAATTCATTTTCTTTCAATTTAAGTATCATTCTCTGATTCCTTATATTTATATTAATCTGAATAGGAAGGAGTTCTGCTACCTGGTTCTGTATTTATACTTTCCAGCTGTTCAAAATGCATCTAAATACTTCTTAAATTTATTGGTTCAAGATTTAACCTCTTATTTATGCAAATATCAAGAAATCAAGCTTTCAGGAACTTAATTTTATTTTTCTTTAACTTTTAAAAGGAGACTTCAAAAAACTGTTCTTTTCTGAGACTACATCCAGCTCTAAAGCTTTTGGGAAGCAGTAATCTTTAAGAAGTGAAATTGTTAAACTATTTGCCTTCCCTTCCATAATTATATTTCCTCAGGTAAAGCATTTGTACTAAGCATGTTCATTCAACTTTCTAGGTACAAAAACTTATTTTCTGTCCCATTTAGATGCTGGTTTCACTTTTACTGGTTTTATAAGCAGTGAACTTTCTTTTACACAAATTTTCAGATCACCATGTTGGCTAACTTCATAAATGAACAGCCCTTCCTCTGTGCATCTGTTCCTGTTCATTTTTTCCAATTTATCAAAATTTTTAGAAAAATACCACTTCCAACAAAACAAGTTAAATGAAGTCAGAATCTTCCTTCCCCCCATTTTCAAATACACTAGAAGTCCCGCTTGCTGAAGGTGACTGACAACCACCTTTAAAATCTTAAAGAGTGCCTTGGTGACAAGGAAATGCCTTTTATCATCTCTGTGAAAATTCACCCAAATTTGGCTATTTCACCAGCATTTACAGAGCTTGACAGAAATTCAGAGCTTAACAGCCAAAAGCTTTGAAAACTCCACCCACTGTAAACCATCTCAGGCCCCTGAGAATCCCCACTTCTCACCACTGCTGCACACCAGCATCCCCTCGTACCTCTGGGCAGCAGCAGCTGGATGTGGGCTTAGAAATTATTTTCTTGTCACTGCTATCCTTCATTAGAGTACAATTTTCACTTTAAATGACGGTTCAAATTCCAGTCCAGTTTAATACTACTACAGCTGCAATATTAAGCACAGGAGCAGAGCAGCAGGATAAAGTGCTGAAAACGTGAAAAAAATCCCACAGAGGTCTAAAATCAATTCCCAGTATTGTAACACACAGCTAATATTCCTGTAATGTTCCTGCTCTCATTCTATTTGGTCTCAAATGAGGAAAGAAAGCATGATTAGAAAGCAAGATTAATGCGTTATGTGTATCATTTTCTGGAACATTTTAATATTTTTGCAGCTCATTTCAGGCATATTCATTTTTTATTTGACATGAAAAAAAAAATACAAAGTTTTCCAAGCAATACAGAAACCCCCTTCAAGATCTCAATAATTATTCATTTGATGATATAAACAAGATCCATTCAGCAGTACATACTGCACTTAAATGTGTTCCTTAGCTATCAGAATTCTATTCTTTTTTCCAAACTTTTATTTTGAATAAGATACAACTACTTCCTTTAGTAAGAACTCTCTTTGCAACTTAAAAAGCAATAACTTCATGGTTTCTTAAAAACAGCTTCACCTTGGTAGCTATATTTTGTAATTAAAAAAAAAATATGTGTAAAGTTCCCTAGTATTTTAGCTTTCTATTTAGTACTACCCTAACTGGTGAAAATGAACCAGGAAAGATATCTTCATCAAGCACTGCTTCCAGAATAGGAACACAAAGCTTGCTTTGATTCCTTTGCCTTGTTTTCACAGCAGATTTGGGTGCAGTGGATACTCTGTTGGAGTAAGTCACTAACACAGAGCAGCACTACAATGATTCTGCATGAATCATTTCAGCAGGGCATGCATTAAATTTTCTGCCCATCTACTTAAGATATCTGTATGATACAAATCCGGATATCTCATAACTGTTAAAAAGTGAAATATATATTATGGTGAATAATAGTACTATTATAAAAGTAGAAGTTAATGTGTTTGGCATTTTACAGATGGAGAACTAAAGTACAGGTTGAAATAAGAGGTAATAAAGATTGCTGTTAATCTAGCTCAGAAGTGCTCATAATCACAGAAAGCTTCCAATGAAGTGTGGAACTGAAACCAAGTCTTTTAAGACTAGTAACCTAGCCATTTTTTCATGTTTTCTTTGTTTGTTTTGGTTTTGTTTTTATTTCAAGCCTTGTAAATTATTATTAATCTAAAATTCACCTGAATTGTGTACCACCACCAACATGGAAACCTCCAAGCCACTAGCTTCTTAAGACATATACCCCCACAGAATTTTCCATTATCATCAGCTCTGTAGTGGAAGAGAAAACAAAAAATACAATATTAGGGTGGGGAAAAAACTAAAGGGAAGAAAAAAAAAAAAAAAGGCAAAAGGGGAAAGTAGGTGCAATGATTTATGTTGGTAAATAAACAAATGCAAGAAAGGGAGAGAAGTTTAGTAGAATTGTATATAAAAATGAGAAAAAGAGCAAAGAGAAATAAAGAACAGACAAGATGCAAACAGGAATGAAAAATTACAAACAGGTAAAATAAAGCAAAAATGACAGAGGAAGAAAGGTGAAGGAATGGGAAAAATAAAACAACACATGACATGCAAAAAAGTGGTTCAGATCTGAGAAAAAAGCAATGTCAACAGAGCAAAGAGATAAAAGAGAGATCAGTGATGTCTGATGGGTAGGAATATCCATATTTGTAGGTGAAAATCTGCACAACCTAGAGAATACAGCTAGTTACATTCCAGTAGAGGCAAGACATTTCCCAGAATAAAGACTTATTTTTATATTTATGTTTTACATTTATTATTATTATTGCTTTTGAGTGGGGAGACAATGGTAATCACTTATTCAGATCAGGAGATTCCAAAAGACCTTGATTTCTCTTATCTATTCAGGCACTTTTCCCCCTTCTTCCCTTGACACGCTGGCTCATTGACATGCTTTAGTCAAATGGACTGTATTAGATACAGTGTAATAGAGTATTCCTGTAAAAAGTATTCTAGAAAATTCAGATTTTTTTGCTTTTGAAACAGCTTTCATAACTTTACCAAATAAAAAGCAGCTAGAACACCAGAAAAAAACAAGGATGATCTCAGAGTACCTAACAGGTCAACCATAGAAGACAACTGTCTATATATGCTCAAGAACGCCTCTAAAACCTTTTAGATATTAGCACCTGTAGAAAGCATGCTTAGGAATAATGGCACTAGTACCACTTTTGAGGCCAACTGTCCAGAAAAAGAAAGGCAAAGACGACACTGTGAAATCACAGGAAACTGATACACTTCAAAACCAAGGTACTTGTACTTCACACACCCAGTAAGAGGGCTACGACTGCACGGAAAAGGCACAGATTAAGCAGCAGGGAGCGTGTCAGCCTGTTCAACTCACTCCAGCAAGGCCTCAAACAAGTTTCTCCAGGCATAAAGAAACACAATTACTCGAAACTAAATTTCTTGCAGTTCATTGCAGCACTTTTGAGACCTCCCACTGTCACAGATGAGCTGCTTTATTAGGCTTATATGTAATATATGATGTAGCTGTTGCCATGTAATTACAAAACAGGTAATTCTCTGCATTTTGACAGGACTAGATGAATATGAGTCCGGCTGGTAAAGACATTTTCCTTCAGCCATACACCAGTCATAAGCACTATGTAAGCCCATATGAGGATGAGAGAACAGGGGCCATGCTGCAGGTTGCATACAGAGGGCTTAAAGTCTATAGAATGATGCTTCAGCCTTCAACAAACAGTACTGGTCTTCCGTGTCATCACCCAAAGAAACAACAGCGCTGAGCAATCAAGGATCAGAGTGTTGCATATCATTCTCAACCCATTTAACTTCCCAAAATGCTATAACTGGAAAATTGTGTTATGAATATAGTGTTATACCTACCATATTAAACTTACTAGCTGCTGTGACAGAGTAAAAACATGCATATCCATTAAAATTTGTTTCTCAAAGTTCTTTCTTATACGAACAAAAATTTATATACCTAATTTGAAATTACTGTTTGATGCTGCTTGTTGAATAAGAGGCTTAAAGGTGGTGCACAGCAGTTAATTAGTAATCAAAGTCTGACAGCTACAGCTGCAAAATGTTTGTATGATAATTTCAAAATTGAAAATGATTTATTTCACTCTACATGAAATTAGTGTACACTCATTAGAAAGTCAGTGATTATCTTGAAAAGTACTACTGAAACATTTCAGTAGCTTTGCTGCAACATCAGAAGGTATAAAACATATTTGTCCAGACCTATAACCATCCCACCCTTTCTCATAATTTGGTGTCAGCAAAGTTTTAAGATTCTATTATTACAACTGAAAACATACTCAGCACAATGACGTTTAACATGGTTCATAACCAGAATGACATTTTTTTCAAATCTCAGCATTAAGAGTTTAAACTACTTTATTAACAAACCACTTTAATAAGCTATATATAAAACCAGTATGTAACTGATACATGCACACATTGCAACAAACAAAATTCTGATTAAATATAAGGAAAAAACTTTGAAAATAGAGTGGCTATAGACTAGAATAGGTTACCCAGAGAGGCTGTGCAATCAACAGCATTGAAGGTTTTAAAAGCTCTCCTGGCTAGGGCCCTGAGCAACTAAGTCTGACTTTGAAGTTAGCTCTCTTTCAACCAGGCGATCAGACTAGATGACCTCCACAGGTCCTTTTCAACCAGTTATTCACTGATTCTACAACATATACTAAAAATCTCAATTCAGTACTCTAACATTCAAGGATGGGGAGCATCTCAAATACAGGCATCGGAAATATCTATAAAGCTCCTTCTATAATACAGCAGTTTAACAATTCATAGGCAAGTATGGCTTCGCTGTGTATGCTAGATACCTTGCTGCATCCTGTATTAAATACATATACCTACCAGCATAGTACTTTCATTCCTAAAAAACAAAAAGCCAATAAAAAAAAAAAAACCCAAAGCCACCACCACCAAAAAACCCCCAACCCAACCCCAAAGAAACAAATAATACAAGGAGCAAAAGAGGTTCAGAATACTTTGTTAACTGGTGGTGTTCTACTTGCAGCTGACTACATTTAGACAATGTAGTATCACTGAAATTTTTACTTGGATAAAATGAACATGCCAAGGTACAGACTTTTAAGTTAAAAACATCCTAATAATAGTTTACACACACATATATATCAGAACACATCTATACACACACACCCCCCACAGCCACGTATCAGTAACAGTTTAAGGTTTATGAAATATTAAATACAATGAAGATTACACTGAGGAAGTAATACCCATTATGAAATGCTGATGTTAGACTGCAAATATTGACCTTTATGATTTGCCATGTGAAAAAGCCTTAATTTGCTTGGTTTTCAAACTTTTAACAATAAATATGATAGCTTAGATGGTAGAACGAAAAGAAAACCAAAACCAAAACATTTGCTATCACTTTGCATTAACATTTTGACCAGTCAACAATTCAGCAGTGATGAAATGTGCAGTTTGATTCAAAGTAAGACAAGGCTATTTAAATAACTCAAAATAAGAAATGGGTATTGAAACATTAGAATTTTGATAAGCGATCACAGCTGCACTAGAATTAGTTTCTATAGCAACAGAGGAAATAATATGGAGAATTGCACTGCAATACAAGATGGATTCCTTACAAACACTGCTGTTCAAATAGAAAACTTTAAAATTATTCACTGCATTAAAATATTTCTATTAAAATGGTTATTCAAATATCCTATAGCTTGTACTTCATACATTGTTCTATTTTCGTTCTCCAGGAATCTATCTATTCAAGTTTCATATCACATTTTCACACTTTCCCCCATTGCTTACCTTCCTATTTTAAAATTAATTAAAGTCACTTATTCTGAAGAATACAGTATCTTTGATCTCAAACTAATCTGCATTTTCAATAATTTTTTTTATTACCCCTACACAGAAGCACTCATTACATTTATTTTTCCAGCAGTGCACTTGTAAAACATAAGAGAATGCTTTAAACATGCTATTCATAAGAAGCTGCATCACAGCCGTGAGAATTAACATCACTATGGAACTTCCGAAACTTGTAGTCATATGAGACTTGCACTAGCTTTTATCAGTGTGCACTCTCATGTCCTAAGCATGATTAAGAAACCATAGCAAATCTATTAGTATTCATGGACCGAATACCCATAAGATGGTAAGATAAAAGCCTTTTAGCTGAGCACATCTTTAGATATCAAATGTTGCTCATTTCTAACACTAAGAATTATTGTTTCGTTGCATAGTCTCTGGTTCTAGCTATTTTTGGCAACTAATTAAAAGCATATGCCTGAACCCTTTATGTATTTTGCCCTTATAATGAGACCTATTACTCTAGCTTATTCTATCCTTTTGAGTTCCAAAGTATCTTTCGAGTTACCATGGATACAAGTGATATGCTTTCTCCCACAACTGCTTTGTGTGCCTTATCAAACACCAGAAAACTGACACAGTAGGAATCTGAGCCATCTATACAGGAGGAACATCTAACCCCTCGGAAGTGTTCCTGGTTTTTTTTTTTTTGGCTCCCCTCAAAAAACTGAGGTATGCCTTATTGTAATAAAACAAACAAGCAGGTTCTTTTCTATCTGAAATCTAGTAGCTTTGCTCAAGGAAAACAAAATGAAAAAAGGTGCAGACATAAAGCAATTTAATCTGATCAACTCTGAAACAGTGTTATAATGAAAATGGGAGTACACAGAATTATTCTGAAGTTTCCTGTTTATTTTGCGTTGACAGAGTTTAAGTGTTTCTAGATCAATATATCCACTGGGGATGTAAAATGCAGCAAATTTCAGAAAGTGTTTCAGAAAGGAGTTGCAGAAAGGATTGCATGCAACCTCAAGATTATGCATAAACTAGAGTAAATAAAACACCCTTAAAAAGAAATTGTTAGGCCTCTGTATACCAATTCATTATGGGCATTTTCAAATGCAAATTGCATTCCAACAAGCTGGGAATAATTTGTACTGATCAGTGAAGAGGGCAGTTAGTAAACTGATTTTTTCATTATGTTTCTGTATTCTGACCTCTTCTTAAAAACAAAAGACTCCCACTCAGGCAGCAAAATTTACGCAGGATTCAAAAACCAAGTGCTGATACTAACATAATCTGAATTAATGTATAAGTAGTAAAAGGGAATATCCAGAAGGAAAAATAAATTATTGTAATATGAACTTGATACAGATGCATTCAGAACTATCTCTCAACTTTCAATGCATTAAATCACTGGAAAGACATCAGCTGCATAAATCTGCAATGAAGGCAACTAAGTGCTAGAGAGCCAGAGAAAAGTGGGTAAGCAAATGCTGCTCTTGCCCCTTTTCCTCGGTTATCTAAACTTCTCTAAACATTACATCAAAACACTCAAAAAAACAACTTACCTGACTTGTTCATACCCACAAGCTCAGCCTTGCTCTGAAATACAGATTTTGAAGCATAATACCTGAGCCAGAGACACTGAAGCGTAAAAAGCAGACTCTTATGCTTGTTTGTATTGATTATATTGATTATAAAATAACTGTATCATTCTGGTAAAGTCTTCCACAAGCACATATGAACCAGAGACATATTAAATATTTTCATTTTTCTAACAGTGTCACTGTAAATTAGACTTATATTTGCACGGATTTCATAAGATACATTTCACTTTTACATTTAACTTTGAACTGCCTCAGGTAATGATATTTTCTTTTGGGGGTGAAAACCATCTACATAATGTTTTTACTGTGAACATTCAACTAGAATTAAATCTCGCTTCTTCCTCCCCACCCCCCAAAATTTCTTTTAGAAGTAACTGAAAGCTAGAGAACAATGAAAAGGAACTCAAATTTGACTACTACATTGTGATATTTATGGTAAATCATCTGTATTATCAAATTATTACTAGTTGTGTAGTTTAATGTTAGAATCACTCACACACAAAAATGAGCAGCTGGAACAGCGGAGATATTTACACGATGGCTCCTGCCATTACATTCACCGTTACACATGCTATCAGTTCTCTGTATAGTATTCTCCTGGATTATCTGCACAAAATCACACAAGAGACCTCCCATTCCTCTCTGAGTAGAATGCAAGTGTGAACTAGTATTTTTTAAGATATTAACTACCATTGTTAGCATCCTTCATAAAAAGGCTTCTTAGGTTCTTCTTTTGCAGATTCTCAGAATTTGTCTGGAAACTGCCACCATTGCTCCCTACACCTCTGAGGCCAACCCATTGCCTTTAACACTAACGACAACAACTGTTTTTATTTGCAAAGATTTTCTTCTCATATAGCCCCTTCTTGTTAACAGGAAGGAAGTGGCACCAGGAGCAGCAGATGGTTCAGGGCAGTGGTTCTCATTGCCAGCAAAAGGAATTTTGCTCTGAACAGTCAAAGGTAACAGCCATTATCAAACAGGATGATGAGTTTCTCTGAAGGAGAGCATTAGATGCTAGTCTCTTAACAGCTTAATTTTCCCTCAGTTACAAGGGAAAATGACCATTCAGCTCAAAACACTTTTTCAAACTTTACCAGACCTACTCAAGAGTTACCTATTTGACAAATTTTCTGTGTACACACAATTCACGATCCAAGATTTGACAGGAAAAGAAAAAAAGGTATCAGAGCAGTACAATCAACTTAATCTTCCAGAAGAGCTTCTTGGAAATTTTCATGTGATTATTCCTACACTATAATTTAAGCAAAGAAACATTGTAAAATCCAGGAAAACGACATCATTATTCTCTCTCATTTTTCTCACAATCTAAAAATAGTTCCATCCTGGCATTACATACAGAATTTAGCAGAGCCAAATATGAAGCACTCCAAACAAAATAGTTTTGAAAGGGTAGGTACAAATTAATGCAAAATTAGACTAGTGTTCTGTTTTGTATCCATCGGATCTTGAAAATAAGTGCAAGAGATTTTTTTGATTTTCACTCTAGTCATAAAATTGCCACAAATTCTACATATGCCACAGAAACACTTCGAAGTATAATAAATCTTAATAACATCTACCATAGATGCTATTGTACTTCTCATTTCAGAGTTGCCTTTTTTTCCTATTAAAATTCACAGGATTGGAAAAAATTCTAAAAAGATGTTATCTGTTTTAAACCTTACTAACACGTGTTTTTAGTGCTGAGGATTTAAAAACAAAGTTTCAGAAGTCATTACACGTACTACCGAACTACAGGCTGCTAAAATACGCACAACAAATCAGATACAACAAAAACAGAAACTATGAGATACTGGAAGCCGCAGAAAGTTTTAGCAAAATCAAGTAATATTCTAAACAAGATTCCTTGAAGATATGAAGAAATTAGTCTAATCACTAGTGTTACCTTGACCAATTTAAACCAGAACAGATGCTGCCCCTCTTTTTTGCCAAAAGATGCAGAGTTGGCCCTGACCTTTCACTTATAAGTGCGTTGTCTGCTACAGATGTCAACTCCGTGCAGTAAACAACAGCAATTGTGTCACCTGTTCAAGTCATATACATAAGCTGTATTTGTTCAGGCTGAGCATTTTCAAAGAAAAGAAAAATCACACCTGAAGTCAGCCTCTTGAAGAGATGAACCTTTTGTAGTTTCATTCTCCCAGATTTGGATTTTTCGGATACACATGCTCTTATCAGCTCTATTTTTAACCTGCCGCTTATATAGGATACTTAAAATTCTGAACATGTTTACATTATCCATCCAGCAGGCTAATGGAACTGCATACCAGACAGTCATGCATAATTCAAATCAATATCCTCAGGCTTGCAACTCTTAAGTCAAAGCTGCCTTTAAATAAGCTGGGTGTGACTTTAACATGAATAAAATGTATCTAGTTTTTAACCTTTATCTGACAAATTGATGTATTTGCAAAGGAATGTCATAAATCTTTAAAAATTAAAAAAAATAGAAAATCACGATAACTGAAAATCTTTTAAAGAACACTTTTAAGGACAAAATTTAGAATTTAGTCCTTATTTAGTCAATTTAGTCAACAAGACTGAGCACAAAGGTTTCAAATAGAGAGCTGGGTATTTTTAAAATTTTTTTTTATAAGCAAAATTTACAAATATATACATAAAAACACATCCTGGCAGAATATTACATAGTGTGGAAAGTGAATGTAGCAGGATTTCCTATTTACAAATGTAAAGATTGAGCTTTAATTGAATTGGGTGTAGGTGACTCCACACAAGAAAATCTTATACCTAGTTAAGCATGTCTGCTAGCTTCTCTCTAAGGACCAGAATCAGAATTTCCATAATAAAATACTATTTTATATATCCTTTTGAGTTTTCCTATGTGCTTTCATGATTCCATCACAGCAGATAACCTTCAGCCACACTGAAATGACCAGAAGCATGGCAATTACACTAGCTAAGGATCTATTTCCAGCTTACTTGTGAATACAGTGGAGGAAAGGTAACTGCAAACAAAAAAACTCACACCCCCCATCTACAAAACTCCCCCTCCAAACAAAAAGAACACAAAACAATAAAAAAAAAAAAAGGACTCAAGTTGTATAATAGATCACATCATGTTTTCCCTTTCCCCCAAGGAAAATATTCCAATTATTCTTAAAAGTTAGGATAACTTTATAACACAGTGTTGCAAGTAGCACCTAAGAGCTTATTTTAACAAGAAAAAAACCCATGAAGACAAACCCTTGCCTGCACAGAAACTACAGACACAATTTCATGTTGTTTACTCAGATACAATACAGTCTCCCAATAAATATAAACAATTAAAGTATCCATGAAAATAGTCATCCTAACAATAAAATACATTATTAGATAAAATTGGTAATGTTATGTTGTACAAGGACAAAATATTAATTAAATAATTCCAAGAGAATACTTATGCTACAGTTATAGATATCTGTGCAATTGATACATGCACATAAGAAAAATAATATGCACTGACTAGGTAACAAACCAAAAAGAGTTCAAGTTACAAAAACAGCTCCTTGTTCTTTGAGCAAAAAGATGGTTAAAATGTAATGTGATTAGATTATAAAAAAACAGTCCTAATGATAACTGGCCTTTAACCTAGGGGAAAAAAGCACAACTGGGAGGCAAACATTAGTTTGAGACTAGAGTTAAAATTTTTCTGGTTTTAACCTGTAAAGTTAAAAAGAATGATCCATTTATCCATAGGCATTATGGAGGAAGAACTGATAAAGTGTTGTTTTGTAATATTCTTATGTAAAGTTGTAATAACTTTTTTAGTTCCCATATCTATTTAACAAGTACTGCTCCATTCTGCTGACTGTTCTCAGCAGCTGAGTACTGGGTGCATGCAGGATGACACTCCTTGTTCTAATGCACCATCTAAAAAGAGATTTCCAGTCTACTGTTCAATCCTGTTTCTTAGTCTCTCATTCCATGGTAAGAGCCATGGGATCTCTGTAATTAGGGTTAAGGTTAATGAAAATTGTACCTTCTTTTGTCTATTTTGTGGAAGTCTTTCAGAACAAGACCTGTCTCATGATATACATGCATAAAGATCAATGAAATTCCTCCCCTATATCACTAGAAATTACCATAATACCAAGAAAAAAGAATGCCCATACTCGATAGCTTTTAGATCGGTACAAGAAATACCCAGTTTGCAATGTGAATTCTCAGAATCAGCAAAAGCACCAGGTTCATCAAGAAAGTGATCTTTTCTGCTGATACAGTACTACCTCTTGCGTTTACATCACAAATCAGTTCTACATTTTATTAATGTAGAACATTTATATCAAATACAACACCACAAGGAACTACTTCAGCCACAAATATATGTGAACTTTTCCTAGTTAACAGCAGATCTTGATTCTTTCATAAATTCCAGATTCAAAGAGATGAGAGACTTCTTAAAATAAAGTTTACAATAAAATGGAAACTTTCCTGTTAATTATTAACGTATGATTTACATCGCTTCAGAGACATCATATTGCTAAGGGTGACTTTCTTCAAAGCCTTCACATCAATGCAAAGGGTATTTCTTCAAAGACTTCAAAATGCTGGCAGGAGGAACCTGATTTGTGAGACTACTTTGCTCACTTGTGCACATCAGGAAAAAAAGCCCTCTCCCATTGGAGGGCAGTTTTTCCTCCTGTTTGGAGTTGATCTAGCTGGAAAAGGAGTTTTCCTGTTAAAAAGCTTATCACCACCACTGACTTTGAGTTTTGTTACTAGTTTTCCTCTCTCAGCAGTAGATGACATGCATGCTTTAACATCATCTTTTCCCAGCATCTCTGCTGCTAATCAGAGGGTAAATCCATTATTTCAGGATTATTCAAATTCATTCTATGAAGACATTTCATGTGTTTCCTTTGGTTGACAAGGCTGTGCACAACTTTGATATCATCTATCTGGCTTTTAAGTTAAAAGTTATCCATGTAAATCTATTCTCTTCCAAACTTTGTTTAAACTCAGACATAGATGTCCTTTTAAATCCCATGTTCACATCTTGCCTCTCCATAGTATTCCTCAAGAAAATTACAAGAATAATACTGAATTTCACATGTACTTTCTACCCTATCTGTGAATTTTCTCCATTCCAGGTCTCCAGACTTTGTAAACACTATGCATTCTGCCATTCGTGCAGGTAAGGAACCACAACCACAGCATGAAGATACCCTAATATGTGAAGTTCTCTGCTATCGGGAACTTTTAAAAAGACAAAGGGTAACGCTTTCTTGGGAAGTAAAAAAAGAACTGAATTCTGTAAAACTGAATAAAAGACAGAGCAAAAGTTAATCTTTAAATCACCTTAGTCCCTGCAATGCTTAGTTGACTATATATTTTTGGGAAATATGCATCATAATTTCAAAAACTTAACAGAACTGACTTCCACTATTATAGAACAATAGAGGACTGCCATAATGCACTAAGATGATACTCTGAAACTCTTAAAAAACCCCAACCAACCAAACCACACCATCAGAGAAAATAAGTAGAAAAAAATGGAAATCAAGTTAACTCTGGACATTGTTCTGCAGATCCTTAAATTACAAAAGTATCTTTTCTTTTACACAATACCCTGAAACATTCCCTTGATATGGCTGTGGATTGAACTGCTATGCTCTCTAGAGGCTTCAAAACCACAAGAAATTCTTTCTCCAATTTTTAAGGGCTTGGAAGCAATGAAGACTCACTCCAGTTTACCAACAAA
Source organism: Falco biarmicus (assembly GCF_023638135.1). Classification (NCBI taxonomy): domain Eukaryota; kingdom Metazoa; phylum Chordata; class Aves; order Falconiformes; family Falconidae; genus Falco; species Falco biarmicus. The sequence goes on from NC_079299.1 coordinate 12,602,130, forward strand.
CGAGAGGTAGACACACATAATCAGGGGTCAGACTTTGTAACATTAGTATTGCATCTTTGCACTTTCTCTTGTACTACATGAAAATTTTTAATTACTCTTAAAATAAGACATGTCAAGGGTAGATGCCCACATAATAGAAAACAAGCATAAGCAAGCTGGATCGACTAAACAAATATTGTAATTAAAAAATCCCCTATTTCTCTCCCAAAGTCTGCAAAAAGTGCATCAAGAATGGTATCAGTTGATAGTACACAAGCACTATCAGCTGATATATACAAATATGAGTGTCTGAACTATCTCAGAGCTGTAACATGAGTCAGCCTTCAAAATACACTCTGAAACATTTGGGAAACACTGCTCTGAAAATTACTTAAGACTTGTGTTAAGTGTCTTTACTGAATACCCTTTCAAAGTATCTATTTGGAGCCCTAGGTCTACCCAAAGCTGCAGGCCAAAAAGAGTATTTTGTTCCAGCAGGTATTACACCAGAGAAATCTCACAGGTAAACTGATAAAGGCACATCAAAGAAAAATGAGTGGCCACCTTCTTCCTAAATATTCTTTCCATTGTATTTCTAATTAATTTCTTTAAAGCACATTAGAGGAAAAAGAAGATAAATAACTATTTAAGTTATGATCTAGTATTCAACTGAGCTTTCAGTCTTCCAGTCTGAATACCAGCTCATATTCCCTGTGTGCCATCATCTTCTTTGCTTGAAATTCTTAGCATCTGAAATGTACGGATACATAGACTGATTTTGAAAGAACTTTGTGGCTTTGGTTTACTGAACAACAGCACAACCATACTGAAGCCCACACTCTACAGTTCTGAGACAAAAAAAATTCATTCACACTTGCCTTGAAAATAGATCTGCTTATATGCAAGGACTAATGACAGAAACTAAACTGGAAAACATATGGTTATCATGGGATTCACTGATTCTTCCTCTCTCAGCCTGTCCAGTGGCTTTCACCTTAGCTTGACAAGTCTGAAGAAGTCGGATCCTGCTTTACAGAAGACATTTACAGAGAAAACCCACCCCAGGTTCCTTTAACAAACTGGGGAGATTCACCTGTATACCAGTTTTGAGATGCCTGTGAAAGAGGTTTTGGTCTTGATGTTGGGTAGATACTGAAAGAAAAATCTATATATATACTTCAAGTAGTTCAGTGAAGAGAGTTTTCCCAAGACATGAAAACTCACAAGAAAGAAAGAAAAGGCAAAAAGCTGCATACAGAATCAGATCCAAGAAATTCCAGAAGAACAGTCGCCTTCACGTGCAAAGATTGACACCGAGGAGCAAGGCAAACATATGTCCAACAGACACACCAACATAAAGTGCCGAAAGCCTACAGAAGAATAAAAGTGGAGAAGATAAACTACAAAAATAACATCATATTCTACCTTCACAATATGGAAAAGATGGATAAAATCCAGTAGCATATGCCTGCTAGAGCAGCAGATTCTCATTTAAGAGAACTTATGTTTTCTCACTGCAGTCTTTTAGTGCTTCCATATGTTTCCAAAAAACCTTGTGAAATGTAAGGCACTTGGGCCAATCTCAGAAATAGAGCCTCTGAACAAACATGTCTTCAGCCGTGGGGCTTTATCAATTGAGAAGTTAGAAAAAGACTTTTAAATAGGCTGGAGACAGAACCTGTGGTTGTACTGAGCTGCTAAACTATAGCTAAATATAGTACATCTAAGTATGCTAAGTAAGCAAGCAAGCTTACTACTTTTTTCCATTATGGTGTCACTTTGCTTCAGAATTGGGATCAGTCCCCCTTGCTTGCTTCCTAATCTGGAATTTTACACAGCTGTTAAAGAGGTGATTTGGGCAAGACATGCTTTAAGAACGTCACAAAATAAAAAACCAGACTGTATTCTTCCCCTCTTCTACCTTTCTCCTCTCAAGGGATTCAGACAGTCCTGATTTCAAAAGCAAAGAAGAACCTGCAGCTTTTGAAATCTGCCTGCAAAACTGTAATTTCAATATGTTTATCCTAACATTTCAAAGTTTTAAAACTTCTGTTTTTAGGGATTTCAGGGACAGCTTCCTTAAAGAAAATATATTGCACTTGCCTGTGAAGCTTATAGAGAGAACAAAGACACAACTTGCTTGTATAATGTTTGAGTTTTTAAAGTTCAGGAAGTAGCCACTACTGGAGACAGGTTAGTTTAATATCATATAATATGTTTTTCTGAAACTGAAGTTATTAAGAAACTATGGTCCATTTGAGATCACAAAACATAGATACAAAAAAATATTTCCAATTACCAAAGTACAAAGAATAATGCCAATTTAAAATTTAAAGTTTGTACACTTCCTTATTTAGATCACTATTTCAATTCATAATCTACTTGTTAGCTGAAAAAGTTATTTTTCCTTTTTTTTTCTTTATTTTCTGACACAGATGTGCAATATCATAGCCTATATTAATCCCCTCTTCCAAAATATTACAAATAATTGGAGCACATAAAAGCAATACTACGTATTCAACTGGGTAACAGCAGCATTTGAAATGGCAGGGAATAATACAAGTAGGATGCACATTATAAAAAAAGAGCAGTAAGTTGTATCAGGATATGTGTCAGGAAAAAGAAAAAAACGTCACTTCAGAAAGTATCCATACTTTACTGGATAACATGAGAAAGAACAGAAAGAATATCACTGGCAAAAATAAGATTTCGAACTTTGAGCTGACCTTAGAACTCTGGGAGTAAGCACAGAGACTGGGTTAAGTCGACACATACGTATCAAGAAGTACTATAGTTATACAGGTTTCTTTTTTCTGTGATTAACAGTTTTGGGTCATTTGTGCAAGAGTTGGAAATCGCAGGTGTAAACCTATCTTCTCTACCATTTTACTTTGCCATTCTGTACCATTTTACTTTTAATGACATTCGACATCATCTTGGTTTTCTAATGAACTACATCTTCCTTTAGAGATACTCTGGAATTAAGCCTGTCATCCATGAGGAGCTCACTGCAGAAGCTGTGTATTTACACTAGCTTGGAGTCTGTAGAAATACTTGCATCTAAGCACAATATACATTTTTTTTTCATTTAAAAGATGTACTATAATTCATCAAAATCTAAGTGCATCAGATGTGCTACACAAATATAGAAAAGGAATCAGATGCTGGTTATAAGCAGGTATTTGTGAACCACAATTTTAAAACCTGAATTTCATAGAATGAACTGAAGTGCCACTAGAACATTCCATCATCGAAATAACACCAACAAAACCCACAAAATACATTGCTTTCTTCATTTAACTATTAAAAACATTATACAAAATGCCCTGTCAGTTCTATATAAATATGCTGAAAAGAAAGATTAATATGGCCATCTAGAGGAGAAAAGAATGATATGAAAACATACCACATGCTTTTTTCAGGCTTCAGAATAAAAGGCATTTTTAGAAGCATGCAGCCATAAAATAGATGTAATAATCTAATTATATAATTGATAATAAGTGAACATTAAAATAATATGACCAGACATTTTGATGGTCTTAGTAATGGAAACATATTAATATTATACATGCTTTTAGCAACCCAAGCAAAGCTTACAGGGTGTCTTAATAAAGGAAAAATTATATTTTTGCCTCATTGTTAAATTTGGTGCGTGCACTGTTAAGTGCAGACACATCTAAACAAACAAATTTAAAAAGTGAGGACTGAAGTGCAGAGTAAACAGTTACCAGTAAAACTGTTTATCGACTCCTTTAAAAACGCACAGCAGACTGTTGCAAGATACAACATGTGATAGAGATTAACTGCTCAAGGGAAAAACCCACAGAATTTTCTGAAAACCGAGTACCATTTTCACTGCTCATATTACTTTACCTCTGATGGAATTTTTAATGATATCATCAGAGGCTGATTTACTAGCAATGAGCAGGGGGGGAGCAAAAGGAGATGAGACAAAAATTAATTCTGTCCTGTCATCACTTCACCGTAACACTATCAAGCCCTGCTCAACAGATGGACTGATTGGTGCCTTAAGCTGGAAGTAGCACTGAAACGTTTTAAGTCTTAGAAGTAGAGATGATAAAGCACGTATGAGAAAACAGAAGCACGCAAATATATTGACAATCATTTATCATTTTAAATAAAGTACATAGGAATACACTGCTTGCTCCCCCGCCACTACAAAAAATGGTTCTATCATTTGTCTTTACACTTCTTACAAAAATAATTTGTCATAAAAACCAAGTTTTCAATGAAAAAAATCAGGCATCAAATCTTTCACTGATTTATTTTGCGAGTTTAAGGAACAGTGAAGTTTTGAATTTTTAAAAATTACACTGAAACATCTAGAATGTTGATGGTCTCCAGTTGGAATCAGACACTTTTAATCTCATCTGTTCAGTGAACTGCTTCTCTGAACATATAAGAACCGATTGGTAGCGACAGACAGTCTCTCATTTATTTCTGACTGCAGACTTTCTTCATGTGGTTTCTACCTTCCCATTTCATCAAAGTTCTAGGTTGGGCAGCTTTCCTTTTGTAATGATCATAACATAACAAGGCATACTCTGTCTTTTCCTCTGTTCTAACACATCTTTATTATTGTGCAAAGATTCTTTATGTTTGAAATATTTTAGGAACATAAAAAGTACTAACTAATTATTCTAGTGTGCCACCTTCAGGTCACTGAAAAGTGATAAATACTAGGTTGTTAATCTGCTGCCACGTCCAATATCATAAAACTCTTTTTAATAGTATTGAACATAATTTTGTTGAGATTAACAGATTACAAAAATGAGACAAAATCATCACACTAATTTGCAAGCATTTTGTAGAAAAACGTAGAATGACTGCAGACTATCAAACAAAAAACATTGCTGATTCTCCACACCCTGTAAAATGTGCAGAGAATGCTCTCACAAGCAGCAGCAAAAGCAAAATATTGACAGTATTAAAAGTTTTCTTGAAAGTAGACGTATGTGGTTACAAATTTACAGTTTTCTAAAGTTACAATGGTTTGACAGTTTGTGCTTCAAAAGTTTTTTTCCAAACCCTGAATGTTCTTTCATTACAATAAATTCAATTTGCATACTAATTTTAGAGTGCATATGTGAATATGTATATATAAATGGGGTTTACATCCAGCCAGATTCCTGAATGCAAAGAGCATTCAGATGGGATAGCAGCTGGTGACAGGTATCTTTAGCAATAGAATTAAAAATGAGAAAGGAGAGGGGAAACTATTCTAACTTTCCTAATACAATACTTGGACTTGCCAACAGGGTTCTTTTGTCTTAGATCCTAACCATGACATGGATTTTCAGGCTGGAGTTCTTATTCCCCAGAAAAGGATAAAAGTCAGTGACTATGAATTTTGATGATCTAAGAGGATGATGATGAAGGCAATTATTAAAAAAAAACCAACCACCACACACCAAACCCCAAAAAACTGGACGCAGGCTAGCACAATGCCTTTGGAGCTTAAATCTTATAGGGCCAAAGTAAAAAGCTCATATGAACTGAGAACATTTCACTAAGAAGATCAACTAGGTGGGTTAAAGTATCTGAGCAATTATAAAATAGAAAGAGGAATGTCACATGGTCTTTCCAACATGAATTATTCTATTACTATTTCAACAACTGGCCTCAATAGTTTGAGGAGACAAATACATTATTCTGGGTATCTGAAAGTAGTCTCCTTGTGTAATTACTATATCTGGTATTATTTTCTAATAAATATAATTGAGTTTTCCACCTCCTGTTAATACACATCACCATTCTTTCCCAACAGTGATATAAGCCATACAAAAAATTAGTATTTTATCCGTTATATTCTCCCCACCAACGCTGTTGATATATCTCAGTAGATATAACAACAAAAAAGACCCCCATGATACTTCCACTATCCCTCTTCCTTGTTGTCCTTCTCCATCACAGTATCTAAAGATCAGTTCTTACCACCTGACCTTACCTCTACATCTCCTTCCCTCTTTGCTGGAAAACTCAAAGACTGTCAGCCTTCCTGCAACTTAACACCAAAGGAAATAAAAATTTCTGTTGATCAGGAAGGAATCCTCTTACTCTGGAATTTATTTCAATTATAGCTTTCATGTCCTTTGTGTCTTAACTTGGAATCATGAATGGGTATGCACTAATTTCAAATTTCAGCGGCAAACAGACTTTTATATAATTACATAACTTTGTAGAAAATTTAGATTTTTTTTCCAGCAGTTCAGGACTGTATAGAACATTTAAGGACAGGTATCTTTTAAATATATGTATCCATTTTTAATTAGGGAAAATAAATCACTAAAAAACCTTTGCTTTTTAACATATCAAAGGGACACCAACAAATATCTTACTACAACACAGCATCTATATTAGAATGACTTCTACGTAACTTCACAAGCTCATTATTCATGATAGATACTGGGTATAGAGACATGGTTCTCACACACAGCTATTTTCAAGCACAAAAACCATACTGACAAAATACTGACAGCAGAATTCTGACCCTCTGTATCAGGCACTCACGTAACGTAAAGTCAATAAATATATACCATAGAAGACATCCATTGTTTACATCCAACTTTTAATGCCATGGAATAAATGCATTAATCTAATTTTTGTAATAATTTATTTCTGTCATTTCAACAGAAGAAAAGATACAGAACATTCCAGTAATGCACACGGCCATGACCACATGCACTGTAACCAATAACCATTCCATTTACTTTGCTGTTAGGACAACTTATCAACAGAGGAATAACAGGTCTTCTTTGTATTTTTAATGCCACAGAATTCATCAAGAGTTGCCACGTTTCCTTCCTAAATCAAAACATTTAAATTCCCCCCAAACCAAAATGACTAATGATGAAATTGTATGAAACTTAGCATAACAAGATATCATTTGCAGTATTTCCAGAAGAATCCACACAAGTCTGTGCCTTTTTTTTTTCAGCATGCACAAATATAAAGATATCTGGATATTTCTTGCAGACAGTGACTATTTGCAAGTCAAGCTGTCCTCGTCTAGGACTTACTTATCCAGAATATAATTCTGAAATTTGGAATCAAAGAAATGCTTTTAAATTACTCTTACCTTCATCTATTGAGGCTTCACTACTGTATCCATCATATTCTGCAGACAGGGGACTATATTTTTGTCTGGTTTCCCATATATAGTTTTTTTGCTGTCTGCCATCCACCACTGGCAGCCTGGAACTCTGGGTTCTAGACAAGGCCTCATGATATTTACCCAGTGCTTCATCTTCACTCTCAGATGATGAACCATGCTGGTCTTTACTCATATAAGAGTTGTCTGTTTGAATAAAATAAAGCAAATCGACTACAGCTCAAAACAGAATACAAGAAAATAACCGTAAGAGGTTATCACTGAAGATATTTAAGCTATTTCAATTAAAATGTCTGTAATATTTTAAAAATATCATCTTGTTGTAATTGTATTATGTGACTTTGTAACTGGTGAGAGCTATTTTTTTTTCTAGAAAAACTATAAGATCATTATAAGCCCTAAAAAACATTCTAAAACTTATTCAATAGAAAATGGATCAATTTATGTAAGGCAGCACACACTGAAGTTCTTGAAACCCTTCATTAAGAAAATGCTTAAAATAATTTATGTAAAATACATCCAACACTGCTGCAATATTACATTTGGATACCTAACATATCAGAAATGCATCTGCTGATCCTCCATTCCCAGCTGATTTTTGCTGTAAGCATGCAGTATAACAGAAATGAAACTGATTTACAAAGAGAAGCCTACAACAAAATCCTCTTAGGGTATTTATGTCGGTAGTGCTTAAACCTCACAATAACAAATAGGAAAATGCTAGTGAAAGATGTTTGCATGCACAATTTTATTTAGCTTAGAATAAACAGCCCCTTGTTCAGTAATAACTGAAATTAGTGCAGATTCTCACTGTAGACATCTGGTAATAGCAAAAATTGCAGAGAAGAATCCATCTAGATTTTTTTTTATACCAGTTCTTCTATAATGCCCACTGCTGTGGCCAACTTTTTCCAATTACATCTCAAGTATGACTTGCCCCCACAAGGCAAAGATTCAGCTGCATTTTTATTTCTGTAAAAGGAAAGGTTCCTCCTCCCTCTTCCAAACCTCAAAAGGATTCTGTCCAGATTCAACATGCAGAGGTTCTGTAGCTCTCACACACTAACACGCATAACAAGAGTTCATGTAAGCTCAATAAAGGTCAGCATTACCACTGATCCGTGGGCAAGCGCATGGCATACAATTTGCCAATGGATTTCCATTACTGGCAGAGCTCCGAGATGCCCATAATGCTGTTTTTCAGCTCCTGATCCTGCAAGGATCAACACGCTACTCACTCAACTGCTCCTCCCTCCCTGCTTTTTTGCTCTCCTCCCAGTCCCTGTCCTTAGCTCTAGTTCTGCATTTCCACTCCCATTAGTTTCTGTCTTCATGCCCATACTCCTCTGCCTGGGTATTCCAACTAAATGGGAGATTCAGCTTTCCCAAAATTCAGCCATTTAAAATTAAAGTAGCGTATGCCAGCCATCTAGGCCTCTTTTACAGTCAAGTGTTTGCCTCTTCCTACTACAGAGGTCCTTTCTTCCCACTTTTAGGTAAGCCTCTAGAGTACATGAGTAAAATCACTTCTCATAGAGGTCCTCTTCTCCCTGGTACTCGCACAGAAAAGCCTATGCTGCAAGTTTAGGTAAGACATCTTTTGCAAAGTTACATTTATATGAGTAGAATCACATCCTAAGTTCCTGTCTCCTGGGCACATACTCCAGGTTCCTGCTCCAAGCACCCACTTCTGGTCTCTTACGGGGATTTCCTCTTTATTCTCTTTGTCTGTTCAGTCCCAAATTCTCTTTACTTGCACCTAATCAATTACTCATGTAACCTTAGTCCCTCCACCTTCACGTAATGCTATCAGTTCTCTCCATAGCTATCACCCATCCTACCTCAAATCCCAGTCTACCACTTGCATCATGTCACATTTGTTCAGGATGTTTCTGTCTTCATATAAGTCATATTTACTCTCAATTATTCTGTTCAAACTTCCAGAGTCCTTCAGTAACTACAAGTATCAAAAGCAGGGTAAGACCTGCTCTGTTCTTCAACCCCTACAATGAAACATATGAATGCAAATGGGTTGGTCAGTGAATTTATATTCTAAAAAGTGGTTACTATGCCTTTTCAAAAGGCAAAGTTCCCAAAGATTTACAACTTGGTCAAGCCTTTGTGTTTTTTCATATAAGAACGTGGGCATCTCTGACATGGGAAAAGTGCTCTCCCACATTTCAAGTACATACTCCAATATACAAAGATGCCAAAGCATCTTAGTGAAGGAAATGTGAAATTTACTGATTTTTTGCACAGATAACCAGCATGTTCTTTCCCATATTCTATTCCTGGAAACAGCTAAAGATTTTAAACATAAAAAAAAAAAAAAAAGAAGAAGAAAAAAGATTAAAAAGGGATCTCAGACAGAAAGCATGCCAAATTTCATCCCAAGTATTTCAAATTTGGCACACAGTTTTTAGAAAACTGAAAATAAGGTCTTGAAATGGAAAATGTCAGGAAACCTTACTGCAGATGGTGCTACCAGCTCTACATGCAATGTGTATATATTCTTAATTTAGTGTTTATAGGAAAACTGGTGCCTTAAAAGACTGCTAATGAGGAACCAGATCTTTCAAATCTAGGCTATCAATTTTAATTCTAGTCTAACAGATATGGTTCTTCCCGTTGTATGGATGGTTATAAAGCAAGCTCAATTTCACTGATCACTTATCGAAAATATCACACCAAACAGGATATATTCTGGCTAGCAGATTCACTGCAAGAGGCTGCTCAGAAAAAGGAACTTCCTTTGCTGGTACACAAGAGTAAAATTTTATATCTCATATGGCCCTCAACAGGTTGAAACCTGCCACCTAGGAAACTTCCACAGATTTCGACAACTATAATTAAAGCAGAGCATACCAAACCTAAAATACAGTCCCAGACATCAATATTAGATGCATCATTTATCATTACAACAAATGTATTCACAAATGTGAAATTAGGTTAATTAATCAGTCTGCATAAAGAACAGAATAGTATAAAACATCATAGCAACATGTTTGAAAGAAGTGCTGAAAGTTATGCTTCTAATAATACACTGCTGTTTGCACGCATCCAGAATTCCCAGTGATACCAGATATTTTTATTTCAGTTCCTACCATAAAAGAAAAAGAATGAGTATGTATACTATTGTTACAAGTCATGCAACAAGACCTCTTCAGAGGACTTAAACACCTCATTAACATTAAAACACAAGCTATCCATGCTAACATTTTTTTATATGAACAATGCAAAACTGTTTCAGTATCTTGGGGAAGAAAATAGCTTCCTGTACATTAAAAAAAATCCTCAGGGTTTTATGCTTGTCCTTGCCACCTATCTTTTGACTTTTATGTCTTAGTTGGAGACTTGCCTAAGAGAATTCATGTTCTCATTAAAAACTTTATTTGGCTAACACAGGTCATATGTAATTATTAACCTATTGAAAGCTATTCACTTGCTTACTATCGGACCTAAAATGCCATTTGTGATAGAGAATATACTTTACCAATATTGTATTACATGAAGAAATAATAGATAAGATCACAGTTTATCATACAAACATGGAAACCACCTCCCAAATCAAATTTAAAAAAACAAAACCAAACAAACAAACAAAAAAACCCAACAACAAAACAAGTAACTGAAATTTTCAGATAAGGGAAAACACACGCGCTGTAAAAAAAAAATAAAATTAAAAATCTATCACAAAATCATTCATTTCTCTACAGAAACAGCATCTCCAGAAAAGCCTGTGTTGTTTTCTAAAAAGTCATTAAACAGCCTGCAAAACAATTGCATAAAAACGCAAGGGTTTACTTCTTACTCACAAACTATTCTTGCAATTCTTGCAATTCCACTGTCATATTGTTTAAGACTGGATGTTGAAGACAGCACACAGAATCCACATGAACAATTCATAGGTTTTCTTTGTAAGACTACAACTTTAAGACAAGCTTCATTCATTTATATACTTCAAATCACTTAATTGCCACTTCTCATTGAGTTTTGTGTCTTGAAATTACTGTCTTACGCATCCCAGGAATACATTCTGAAGCTCTACTATAATGTAAATTTAACAGAAGTTATTTGTTCTCTTTATCATCTTACCACATTTATGAAATCCTTTTAAAATATGCAAAATAAAAACCACTTTCACAGAACAAGTGTTAATTTCCACTATTAATTAATTCATAGTTTGCAACAGAAACCACACAAGGCACTGCAGAGAAGGTAAGAAAAACTGCATGTAGAAAAAGAAGACTTAGAACATAGGAAAGGCATTTATTAATCACTTACTTTAAGTAATAGTTTAGAAAGTAATTTACTTCCAAGAAATTTCAACATGATTAGAGAATGAAGCACTGACATAACACACCTACTTCCATCCACAGGAAACACTATTATTAAATGTGTAAATTTGGTGAAAAAAGTAGGAAGTATCATAAGTTTCAGGAAAGGTTGAAGAATGCAGTTTGCTGACAGACTCCTCACCTTTTCCTGCTGTCTTCTTATTACATAGCTCTCTCTCTGATTTCTTTGAGCTTTTCTTTTTACCTGATTTTGCAATTGTAGTTGACACATTGTCTTCATCCTTTGATACAGATTTTCCTTTTCTGTCAAAAAACGTTTCAGATTTCTTTTCTTTGATCTCATTAATGCAAATGGAACGGTCATTGTGCATCTTCTTCAGGATGGAGTCTGATAATTTTTGCTTCTGTACTTCAACAAGTTTTATTTCTAAATCTTGAACATCATTTGTACTGTGCACTTCATCAGAATCCTTACAATCAACTCCAGGTGACTGTGGTCTGATTTTTCTATGCAAGTGACTCTTCGAATTATCTGATACTGCATGTAGGCAATTGTCTTGTTCCTCAAAAGATTGCTCCACTGTAAATTTATTATTTTTCGGGTTACTATCCTTCTGGAATTTATCATTTACAAAACACTCATTTCCACCTACTGCTTCCCTTTTAGAAGGTCCTCCTACAGTCTTCAGATCCTGAGGTACTTCTGTATCATGTAAATGATTATTAACACCTGTGCCTTTCAACTGGCACTGTTTTCTGTCCACGATATGGTCAGATACTCCATCTTGACTTTTATCTTCTTGTTCAAAATCTAACAAATTAGAACGAGCCTCTTTATGTTCTGCAATACCTCTCTTTGCTTTCATATTGATTTCCTGAGAATGAGTTAATGATGGTGCCTGTTCCTCTCTCCTTTGCGCGGGTTTATCATTCTGTGTTTTGGAGCTTTCATCTTCTGCACGAAGGCCATTTATCATGCTTGTTACTTGTTCTGTTACCGAATCGGCTACACAGTAGCCAACTTCTCCAACAACACTGGTCAGATCATCTACAGCACTGCTAAGTGTGTCCACCAGAGAAGACACAGAGGGAAGGCTCAGATTTTGGTGGAGGTTTCTGAAAAACGCCATTTGTCCAACCTATTCAGCAACAATTTTTAATACCAAAAGGTCTTCTGTTTCACAAACAGATCAAATCCATTTCTTACAAGTTCAATTTCAGAGCTATTTGCTTTTGCTATCTCAAACTCAACACATTTACCGGGGGAAGCTGCAGCTATGCTCTTTCCATTCAAAATGCATTGAAAATAAGAAAGCAGCTAAGGAAATATCTTGAAATGAAGCCACAATCAACCAGCAAAACCATAGTCTTTCAGCAACTGCAGCATCAACTAGCCATAATAAAATTCATTATTCTCAAAAATAAGACAATTGTGTGAAGTGGAAATACGGGTTTTTTTACTCTAACCTGCAAAGAAGAAGTTGTGAGACATTTAAATTATGTCCTTTCATCAATGTCACACTAAAACAAGCTTTTAATGTAATAGCTGCACAAAACCATCATGGAGACTTCTTCACCCCAAAATATTTTGTGTCTTTTACATAATGTAAGATATTTCAGAACACAAAGACTTGTTCTGAAGCAAAGAGAAAATTAAGGTGACAACTTATTTTCGGGAGCCGGGGGGGAAGGGGGGTGGGGGGGAGGAATTTTCTGTCTCCAGCAAAATTGAAAACAAAAATTTAGCTGCACCTTTTAAAGAGGTAGAATGGAAGAAAACCTCTCAAATTTCCCATTCTGTTCTCTGGTGTCTGCCTCTTCCTCTCAAGTCAACTAACAATTTCCACAGCCCCAGAGTAGAAAGGCATTATTTTACCAGCCCTCAGCATCTTTTTCAAGGTCTAATTTTTTTCATTTTACATTAACCTTAAAGACCTTGTTCTATTAAAAAAAGTATAGAAATAATTTGTTAGTCAGGGGTAAGATGTCTTTAGTTTTTAATGTTTTACTTCTTTAAAACTATTTTCCAGGTGAGTAAATGCAAGACCTTCTCCAAAAGGTCAGCGAGGATTTTAATAGGCCGAATCAAAACCCAATAATCTCATTCACAAATTTACTTGAGAAGATTTAATTATACACAATTGTGGAACGTTTGAAATACATTCAAGAGTATTCTCATAGTGCAAGAGAAATATCTTCCCATAAGTAAATGTCAACTCCTCAGTTATATAGCTGTAGAATTTCTGTGCCTTGTGAATACAAATGTTTCTTCCTTCCCACATACTGCACAGTCATGGGAAAAGTCAACACTCTGTGTTTTCATCACTTCAGTCAAGTGATTACTTGTGTATTTCTACATATCCCTGTAAAAACGTGTGATCTTATAATTACGTTTAGTACACTCTATTTCAGATACTTACAAAGTTTATCTTGTGAATTCTTTCTTGTAGTGTATCCTGAATCAAGATCTGGGAAACCACTAACATTTTCAAAACAGATCTTCTTATTAATATATAGGAAAAGTAGCAACATGAGAATAATGAACACTCCAACTGCAGACAGGAATCCAATTGCTTCAGGAGATACTAAAAGAGAAAGAAACACATTTTAAAAAGTCTTGTAGAAGTTATAATATCAGGACTGATTGTTAATAAATACTATTGAAGTTCCAAATATAAATGCAATATATAACTAAAAAAACACCATTTAAATTTGAGTTAATGTTTTATCATCTTTTCAAAGGACAGAAAAGTATCTGGTCCTAATCTAAGGGAGGACTGACATTGTGTGCAAGAGGTTCTTGGACCCCACAACAAGACAGGGTCTGTGCAGAAAACAGGGAGGTTATCAGCAGATGCCAAGGCTGATAATTTTTGATGCAACATCTGCGAGAGCAAGCACTGGAAGGGAGCTAAGAGCTTTCCCCCTTCCTAGAAAGGGCTGGAGGTTTGGCTACCTGGACTCAGGGCCACCTCTGAGACAGTGCTGCTGGGGGGAGACTGAGCCCTTGCTCACCAGGATATTGCCTCTGCCAGCCTTGTTATGCTCACCTCCTGGTCCCTCTTCCCTTAGGGACCAGCTGGCCCTTGCTGCTCCCTGACAAGTGGGATACTGTGTGAGCAAAAAACAGAGTAAGAAAAAGCACATAAACCAGGATGTTCCTTGCGCTGGTATGTGTGGCACTTGCATATAAACCAAGAAGGGGCTATGCGGAATAGAGATAAAGCATACTTAATCAAAACCAGGCAGAGAAAAAAAGGCTGAAGTAGACTGACATGTCTTCGTGTATAAAATAAAGAGTATGTAATTGCATATACAAGGAGGTAATGAAAGGGAGTATCAGGCATCTTTTGCTGGGGTGGAATCTTGCAAGTCCATCAGTACCCAAGTAATATCAGTGATACCATTTAAGGCCAAGATTACCTAGGAAATGGTTTTAGAAATACGAAATCTGGAAATGAATGTAGCAAACCGGACCAAACGGGGAAAGAGTAATTAAGGGGCTGCTTGTTTATTTGAAAGGAGAGTGGGGAGAGACGGAATATAAAAGGGCAGCAAAAAAGAGAGTTCAGAAACTTAAGAAATGTTATAAACAAGTTATAGAAGCAGGAGATGGCAGATCTTTTGACCGGAGTGCAGATACCCACAGACTATAATGAAGCTGACCTGCTTCATTAATTAAAGCTGCCAGCAAGTCAGAGGGAAATCCCTTGGGCAGCCCACTGGACTCTCCACTGGGTCTACATCTGAAAGACTTGAGGGGAGAAGCTAAAGGGTGACAGAATAGCAAATTTGTTATTAAATATGTGGGAGGTTAAAGTGAAAGGTTATAGAACTATAACTCAGTAATATTTGGGTGCAATTTATATGAAAAAACTGATAGAATTTAATAATTGCATGCAAACAACAATAGTGTAAAGCATTATAGAACTGCGATTCAGTGGTACGTTTACTAGTTAATTAATCTGTTAACTGGTTTATTAGTAGTGTGCTGATCACTTCATAAATATTATAGCCTCTTATATCAGGTATGTTTCAGACCTGCATTCTAAAGATGGAGAGTAAAACCCTGATGTAACAGACACCTTAAAGAGTGTTTTTTGTGGCCTCAACACACACACACATGCATCTTTCGGGACTGAACACGGCTGCATTCATCTGGAAGAAAGATAGGTTTCACATATCCCCGTCTTCCTGCTGGTTTTGCTAGACTCTAAGTATCTCTCTACTCACTGCCATAAATCCCATTCTTAGGGGTTGACTTTTTTCCTATTTATAAAAGACTGATGAATATTTATCAGATTTATGAATTCCGTTTGCCAAGATCTTGGCACTTCACTTTAGGAATATAATGCTGTGTGGCATCTTTCACTATGTAAAAAGGAGTGGGATTAATGAAAAGTTAGCAACAGAGTCCACATTCTCAGAGATGCAATACAGAAGGAAAAGAGGCAACAGTCCGAAGCAGCAACAAGGAAAATTCCAGCTGGAGTGGAGGGGAGAAAAACCTCCTGAATAAAAGGGCTTTATCACTGGAACAGATTGCCTAGATCACTTACAGAACCCAACTTTAATGTTAGCCCTGCTTTCAGCACGGGGATGAACTGCAAATTACTTCCCCAGGAGCCTTCCAAATTAAATTATTCTCTGAGTCTCCATATGCCCTTTGTTAATCTGGGCTCACACTTCTATGTAAAAGTGCTGACTGAGAATCACATGCAGTTACACAACCTCCTCAGCTGGTTTTTGTGGGATGACAGGGAACATTTGTGTTTGTAGTGCTGTTCTTAAATAATTATACAGGTGTGTTTTAAAAACTGGAAAAAGAAGATCAAAAGAAATGCACCTTCCACCACCTAGAAGGAATTGGTCAGATTTCCACTTCTGTTTTGAGCTGGGCATCCAGACCTATGTGAACCTGTGAAAAATATTTTTGCTACACTTTTTACCTCTGACCAGAAGAGATCACTTAACATTGTGCCTGAAAATTGGCACACAAAAAGGAACCTGCCAATAACTTCAAACCACCCATCCTGACAAAATTACAAAATTACTAAAGAAATACTAAAACAGCAACTAAAGAGGTCTCAAAAGGATAAAGCAGACACCCCAATTAGACTAAACCTCTATTTAGTCAATATCAAAATTGAATTTAATTTTTTCTTGTTCTATTAGAAATGTTAGGAAAAACATGAGCAAATCTCAAGTGAGTTAAGTTGGGAACACTGTCTTCTGAAGAACTGAAGGCAAAGCCAGAAATAACTGGAAACCTTCACAGTCTGACCCTTCACCTCCCAACCCGCTGAAGACCAGGAAAGAACAAAACCTATGAGAACACAGTATAACTTCTCAACAGGGCCAGAAGAAAAGGGTGCAACAGGGAGGAGCAGGCAATTGGTATTTTCAATTTCAGACAGTATAACAGAAATACAAAGACCCATGGAGTAACAGAGTTCCTCATCAAACCTTTAAGATGAGCCATCCTGCTGCATCAAGCAGAGCAACAAGGTGAGAAAAGTGGAATTCTATTCTGGACCAGAGAGGAAAGGAAGCTAAAACTCTTTTTGAAGTATTTTCATTATCATGAACAAATAGAAGAAAAAAAAAAAAAACCAACACATTCTTTTGCTCATGAAAGACCTTGGTTGCACACCCTACTAAGATTACCTGATACTCCCTTAAGAAGTCTGCCTGGAATTACTCATCATTTCATTGAAATCACTTGTTACAGCTGAAGTTTATGGCAATTCTGCCTCACGCTGAAGGATTTTGTTTGGTTTTA
This sequence comes from Falco biarmicus, assembly GCF_023638135.1. Classification (NCBI taxonomy): domain Eukaryota; kingdom Metazoa; phylum Chordata; class Aves; order Falconiformes; family Falconidae; genus Falco; species Falco biarmicus. The sequence continues at coordinate 12,619,321 of NC_079299.1, forward strand.
AGTTAAAAAATAATAGTTCAGCCATGACCAAGAATGAAATGAAGAAAAAAAAAAATACCACTATAGTGGTGACCAATTTATTAAAAAAAAAAACCACCCTAGTGTTCCCTGATTAAGAGCAAGGAAAACTGGGCATGTCAAGTGTTCATTTATAATTTTTCAGGCTTCCATTTACCATTTTCATGGAACCTTCCTAAATATGGGAAAGTTCCGAGAGATTTGACAAAAGCCTCAGTTTGTGTATTTTCATTTTTAACCTCAAAGTTTAACAGATGAAATCTCCCAAGGCTCTGCTGGCAGAAGGTATGTCCCCTCCCAAGACTGCATATGGATAACTGAAAATGTCTGGGGCTATTGGCACAACATCCAGTTTTCTTTGAACTATTGATCCTGACCCCCAAATGAGACTAGAAACTGGGCCAAGAGCAGAACATTTTCATTCTTCTATAGCTTCCAGTTCTAACACCTATCAAACACAACAGCAGCGGCAGGAAAGGCAGGAAGAAGAAACTGCAATTCACCAGGACGCAGGAACCAATAAAGCGAGAGTGAAGTGGAAGGTGGCAATTAGGCACAAGTTAATGATGTCCGGTGAGGAAATGGGAAGTATGAGTTACGAAGGTGCAACATGGGGATAGAGTACACAGAACAAGTTGGAAGGCAAAGGCAGAAAAAGATGAGAGTCTAGGAAGACTAGAGAGATAAAGAGACCACAGAAGTTTACTTATGAGGATAACTGCTTTATTACTGGAGCAGGCTGTCCTGCGGAACTTTGCCTGAATTCAGTGTCAACACTGCTTTGAGCAGGAGACTGAACTGAATTCCAATCATTCTGTGATTCACAATAAAGGACAGTGTTTTCTTTTAATAAGATAGATTAACTGTACAGCATCTTCAGAGAAAAGTATGCTTTCAAGTATTGCACACTTGATCTTTTAAAACTAGGTTTAAACTTTTATTTTTATTTTTTTACTTATGCTTATATTGTTCAGGAATCAAAGCTGCTTTGGGCCATCGAAATAGATGCTTAAGGAAGTTAACCGCAATCTAAAAGTAACTGGAAAGCACAATGCTTTTGAATTTTTTCTCCAGTACTTCCTAGATACTAATTAGCTAAAAAAGGCACTGTATGCAAACTGTATCGTTCTCTATGGAAACACAGTATCTGATGACATCCTTCTGGAGTAAAAAAAAACCACTGGCTGATACCTTACAAAAAGAATGAAACTTTAGCTGCAGCGAGACTAATTAATTATTTATGTAATTCAGTGTGAACATAGGACTTGAAAATTCTATTTCCTTATCAGTTTGCATCTATGTAAAGAATCTTACAATGCTTGTTCACAGATAAAGCATATTACCAAGTTTAAATCCTCTAATGTATTATTATAAAGCCACAAAGAAAACCCCGAAACTGTATTTCAATAGTCCACATGTAAACATGTACAGATTCCCATCTACCAAAAAAAGGTTTTATACATCACATTAATCCTTCAATTAGTTTCTCATAGCTGAAGCGTCAAGCAGTTATACTTTGTACACAGAAAAAAAATGGGGGTTTTTTGCATATGAAATACATCTCTGCCACATTCAGCACCAGAATTATTTTGATTCAAACCACATTGTCATAAATTCCAATTGGTTTGGGCATTAATTGTACCATGAAAAGCATTTTTAAAACTCCCCAGAGATTCCCAATGGTTTCCTCTACCATCACAAACTAGTAGAAAGGCAATATTTTCCCATAGTCATATTTCCAAATCAAACTTCCTACTTCCATAAATATCATAATTATCCTCAGTTCTTTAAAAAATGATTTTTTTAAATTCATAATACAACAGTTTAAGAAATATTAAAAGAACAAATGTCTTACTACAATGTTATTAAGACTAACTGAATTGCTAGCTACAGAAATGGCAGAGAAAGTTATACTCATTACAGAAGTATTACATCATCATCATTTTAATTCACTTTTATTATCATCATCACTAGAATTAGAATTATTATAACACAGAAACTTACCATCTTTTCATCTTAGATACCAAATTAGCATCTTTCTCAAAGAAAAATTTCCCTATTATTCGACATATTTTCTTTTCCAAAAGGCATTTCAAACTCTTCAGAAAATAATGACATCTCCAAATAAATATCACCAAAACAACAAAAATCCTCATACTAAAAGGCTTTTAATGTTTTTAATATGTACCTACCCCCAATTACATTTAATATCCAGTCAATTATTTTCAGAGCTCGCACGCTCCACATCATAATGCTCACTTAGCTAGCAATATACAAAGCCACAGCATTATCTTAGTGATGTTTGAATTATTCATTTACAAAAGCAATACTATCTCTTCTGTGCACAAATTAAGTAACTAGGGGGTATGAGCCAAAAGAACCTCAATTACCTTTAAGATCCTAGCACAAAAACATATGAAATGAAGAAGGTATGCTTGTTTTTATTTATAACTTGTTTTGTTTAAATTTTTTTACAACTTGATCTATTTTAGCCTTTAAAATTCTTTTAAATAAACAGGCCTGTTGTTTTGTATTTAGTCCTGAAGAATAATTATTTACTGTTATTATTTTTTACACCATTACGTCCTGACTTTACATGAAAATAACCTGTGTTGTCCAACTCAAAAATATTTTCACCCAAATGCTATTCTTTGCTACTCATCGCTTCATACCAACTTTCTGACTTGCATAAGAAACTAACATGTTTTCAGAAAGCTGAACAGGTTAGTGAACCAAAAAATAAGATTCATGCCTTGATTGCCTTTTCTTCATGCTTGAATTACTTACCTCCAAACAGCATATATTTATCTCTTACAGACAACTTATGTCATAACAGAAAAAAAGCAACCAAACAAATCTATACCTCAGAGTCAGCTCAGAATTAAAATACTTTGGTCTGACTGCTTACAGGAATAAGAACTGTATTTTCGTATGTGTCAGTTTACATGTGTTTCTTTTATGACTGATTCCATAGGTTATTATAGTTACTCTAAAAGTAAGTAATTGTACTTGAAGGTTAAGTAAGATTTTTTGCTCTTTCTAAACAGCTTTTCTTTGACAAGGTAGACTCAATACACAAAGTTCCACATTAATTTAGCTGAATTACTATCTTCCTGTTTGATGGAGTAGTTGAAGAAGCAATCACAACTGAATAGAACCTAGTTTACCTAGACAAAATGCTACACCTACAGGGGGCAATATTTTATCCAGCATTGTGTTAAAAGACTAAAAAAATTAAATTCTTGACTACCTGCACTGTTTTACAAGCAAGACAAACTCTATGTGGCAGCTGACATTACTATAGAATAGTTTCCCATATAACAAACAGAAGCAACTTCACCACAAAAACCGACTAGCTGATGTTTCTGCTAAAAGTCAATGACAATGAATTCCGAATTCCCTCTCAAAGTTTTACTAAAAGTGTCAAAAGACAAAATTCCAAAACTATTTCCTATGCTTCCTCTTTTATTTTGTATTCATCTTTCTCCTTTCTCTCATCTAAAACATTGGGGCTATGTAATTCCTTTCTACAAATGTACCTATTTCTTCTATGTTTTGCCAAAACAAGCATTAGGAAAAATGTTTTAGTTCAACTTAAAACAGAATTAAATCTCCTCTGTTAATGTTTTTAATTTTTTAGCTAAATTTAGGTAACATTAAAACTGAAGCCTTTCTGTATAAAGATGCTACCCCCTTCAACTCAAATCTGTATTTTGCCTTTCATCTGCAGCACAGACTTCTTCACTTAGCCCACTGCTGATGGCTACATTTGTCAGCTTATTATTTTAATATACACTGCTAGTCTTACGATGTTCTTTACTATGTGTTTGTTTCTCCTGCATCTTGCACATTGTTATACAGCACGTTTACATGTTCTCTGGTACAAATTACAAGCACATGCAACATGAGCTACCTGTGTTTCAAACATCTGAAGTATCTATATCGAGTATAGTACCGTGACATGCAATTTTAACATGGAAGTCATCTAAAAATGAACATAAACCTGAAATGACAATTGAATTTCCCAAATAATAAAATTACTAACTAACATGACCCTTTCAGAAGCTTTGAATGACCGACAGGATGAAATCAGGATGAAAGTGTTTGTTTAACTTTCTATTTGGAATAACAACATCCTTTAAAAGTTCTAAACCTTTCAAAGTAACACTAGGGAAAACAGAAAGCTTACATTATCTGAAGCGATACATGATGCCATTTAAAGGTTAATTTATAAAAAAATGTCAGATACCTAACATTAAGTAAAAAATAAATGTGCTTGTTTACATGAAAAAATTTACTGGAATTACTGTATGATGTCAGCTACACTGGTCTAACTCCACTGTCACTTTTATTCCAGTGGAACGTTATCAGGAATAATAGCAAATTTTTACCATTTGGTTTATGTCACTTCACACTGGCTGAAGGATAATCTGCACAGCTACAGAGCGAAATCAGAACTTCTTTTTCCCCTCATTTTCCTAACACCTAATTAGGACTAATATGAAAAAAATATGGTTTAATATCTAGATTCCAGGGCTTCCTTCACATAGGAAGAAAGTTTAGAATGTATTCTAATTTTAAAAATCAATTTATTTAATTTTATTTTGAGCAATGAAATTAATTGACTAAATATTTACATCAAATCAAGTTCAATATACTTCATAAATTATAGTGTCTATTAATAAAAACTTGGTTCAGCAAGTTAACTAGTCACATACAGAACTGTACAAAAACACTTAGCAGCAACTCTCGTATTGCCTCTGCAGATTGTCTTTTACAGAATTCCTTTCCTTTTAAAATACTACGCTGAAAAAAACCTGTCTTCTGGAGATAAATTTAATTACAGGAAAGAAAGGACCCTGGGCTCAAAACATCACTGTTCTAAGAAAGAATTTAGGAATAACAGAAGCCATAGTCTGAGATGGAGATTTAAACTTTTGACAGAAATCTTTTCATTCCTAAATCCTCATGGGCTGCGGAAGTTGTCTGCCTGCCACCCCTGCTGCTTTACCAGTCCCTCAGTGCCTTTTCTCTCTAACATGGAATTCATCTCCTATTAAGTCCCATCTCACAACGGAAATCTCTGAAAAGAAACAGCAAAGGAAGCATTGCATTGCTAGTTGGAATAGACATAGATCATGGAATCATCTTGATCACCCCCAAATCCCAATAATCTGTTGCAATTACATAGCATATTACACGACTGTATTCTCCACACAGTGGGTAAGGGAACAGCAGTGATTATAGATTTTTTAATGGCACTCGAATAATCCCGCCAGTGCAAAAGTTTTAAAGACCTGTAGGGGTCTAGAGACTTGCAAAACTTCATAGCTACTATGATGTAACTCTCCACTACTGGGGGAAAAAAAATGTAATAAAAAATCTTTTAAAACCACATTTTTCCTATCAGCCACTACAATTAACAACAAAGTGTGAGACTATCCAGGATTCAGATTTCTGAACAGCGCAGTCATTAACTGAGCTACATAGCAAAGTGTATCGTACTCCAGAGTAAAAGCGATTATACAAACATTTTAAGTGAAGAAATGCCAGTTTGGATATAGCAAAGTTCTTAAACACAAAACTCGTTATGGAAGAAGAGTTACTGTGAGAGTTGGAATTACGTGACCCCCAGTAGCTGCTGTTTTCCAGCAGACTCTAAACACAGGAGAACACACAGAAAGTAAACATTGCTTCCTGCATGGGCATCAATAATCTCAAAGAAAAAATATTTACTCCTTATTTTCTCTAGTCCAAAATGTATACAGATTAGCTTTCCAACAAAGTGCAAAACTTAGTATATATTCTGGTGTTGTTAATTCTAACATTATTACTTTCATTTTTTAAATACGTAGCCATACTTGGATAGTATCTCCCAGATTTATTAAGTTTAGCACTCATGGGGTTAAGGACACAAAATTTCTTCTAGCCTGGAAAAAAAATATCTGTTTGTCTATTTAAAATTAACTACAGCACAAATATGAACACATCGATTACATTATAAAAGTAGCTTTAATTGTGTATACTTTTTAATGAAGTTTTTATTTGTATCTCTGTAAAAAGAGAAAATGCACTTTACTTTGCACTGTCCACATCTTAACCCTTAAATGAGTAGAAACAACGTATGATATTTTACATTAGTGTGAGGTTACCTAATTTAAAGAAATTTGCCACCACCTGTGGTATCACCTTTCGCTTGATGAAAAACCAGAGCAGAGGAAAAAGGGGAAAATTATTTTGTTTCTTTTTCAGAGGCCCTTACTTAGTGTTCACTATCATAAAAACTGTAATATAATTTGAGTATCAGACTCAGTTGACTTTGAATAAAATAATGTTTCTACTTGTAAAATGAAACTCATGAATAAGTATGAATTTTTTCCGTTTGAATTAAATGCAGTCGGCAACTTAACATTCAGATACATGCAAATGGATAAGGATAGTTGACCAGCACATTAAAGAGGACATGGCTCTACTTAAAACATATTCTGACAAAACAAGAATTCATACCTTCTTATCTTTTCAAAATTTTATTACAAGTGACATTTTTCATTGTCAGCTAAAGACATTGTCTCTTTGCAACTTCCTTCTTTTGCATATTAAAGAGCACTTCTGTTCCATTATTAGTCACAAAGGCAGTTTGCTGAATAATTTCCTTTGTTTGCGAGACTGCCACAACAATAGAAAGAACAGCTTGCAAAAGAAAAAAGGGCTAAAAGATAATTTTTAAAAATCTGTGCAACTTGAACCTTACTCAGATACTCAATCCACATATCCATGAATTAATTAAAAAATACAATGCTGAGTTAGAAGTACCATTTTGCTTCACCTCAAAAATACATAAACAACAAAAGGTGAAAGAGACCTAAAAATAATATGACCATACATTTTGTTCTTTAATGTCACTTTCATGTCATACAGTATTACACATATCAGAATATATTAGAGGGGGTTTGTTCAGTTACAACTCAGTATAGTACACACTCATCACAAGTCTGTCTCATCTATACAAACAGAACCTGAAGACACCCTTAATTAAAATATTAGTACATCTAACAAAAGCCACGTTAGACTAGCAGCCTAGCTACAGTGCACTACATAGCCGAAGTAAGATATAGTTTTCTGAACTCTGATCTCAATTTCCCTAAATTCTGTTATACACATAGCAAATAACCAAAGGAACAACTTAACACAACTCCCATGATTCTCTCAAAAACATCTCTGTGTTAGGAAAACAGCCAGCAAAAAGGCAATCCTTTAACTGGGTAATTTCAGGAAACCCCTGTCTGTCACCTTCTACTGTCAAGAACCCTAAGTCACTGAATTAAGTGACTCAGTCACTACTAAATAAACTAAACAGGACTCTTCTTTCCTTAGCCAAATATTCAATTTGTATTGTCAGACAAGAAGTAAGATTTTGAGTATGTCTGTGTACATAAAACAAACTTGCATTAAATAATAGAAGTAAACAAGAAGTTCATTTATAATAAAAGCAAAAGTATCTTTTTCCTTTTTCAATTCAACAATGTGTAAATACAAAATCACACAAACAGTTCAACTAACATTTACCTATGTTAAACACAGGAGTCACAAATTCCAGTGCTGTTATTACCTAAAGTCTGTAACTGATGATACTTCTTTACAGTTCTTGTGCAGCTGCAAGGTGACTTATTCTGTATTTTGCAGCTATTAGATGTTACATAACATCTAATTTTGTGTGCCACAAAACAGCACATTTTCAGGACACTCAAACCCCATATTTATGCATTTAGAAGCAGCCTCTATTTAAAAACACATACAAATTAGTTTCCAAGGCTTTCCAGAAAAACCTATCAGTCATCTTACTCCCTATCAGCTCTCTGCAGATTCTTCTCAAAAATGTATGAATCTGCTGAAAGGAAACTGAACATGCAAAACACTATAAAAATACTGTGAGCTTTCTTGTGCATACTAGAAGTGGACCCACCACAGTGTATCTTGGGCAACTGTGGAGCTGTAACACCACCATATGACAGGGGAGCAGGCCCTGTGCTAGAGTTGCTAACCAAGCAATTGTGAGTTCTGTATTGATACTGTCGTGGTATCATATTTACACTAGAGTTCAGATAATCTCAGATGTTGAATAAGCATTACAACTGTACTTGCAAATCTTTGAGTCTTAGAAAGCTTCAGATAAATCTACCAACCTAATTAATTTATTTCAGTGGAAGCATTGTTAACATCAAAGATGCTTTAATGATGCTTTTGAATGAAAACACAACTGTTTTAAATGTAAACACAACTGTTTGCAGTCCCAATATTGCAGCCTAGAGTACCTAAAAACCTGAAGATAACAAACATAAAAAAAACCCAAAACCTTTTTTTAGCCATACTTCTGACTAATCTGAGAAATGCAAAATTTACAAAAAATGTGAAGTTTCCAATTATTTTCATTTTAACAGCTGAATATTCTTAGAGCAGATGCTTCCTTTTTAAGCTTTGGGTTTTGTATTTACATTTATGACTTCATATATAGGCAAGATATTTTCATTAAAGAATTTGAGCCAAACAGTGTGGTCACACATAGCCCAGCAGACCTTTCTGGTCCCTTTCCACATTTCATCATCTGATACACCAAGGTACCTACTTTTCTGGCAAAAATGAATGGGCAGGCAAGAAAAAGACAATTTAGGAGTGTGTTAATTACCAGCAACAGCTTTTCTTCAAGTTGTATAAACGCCATATAAATTCTAATTACATTCCATCACTTGAAACCGGAAAGTTTTCCTGTGCATTATTGATACAAGACACATGCTTGCTTGTTTTTCCCTCTTCATGATTCAGTACAGGACAAGTGAGAAGGAACAACACTTTCATATTAGTTGCTTCTCAACAACATACTTGGAAGGACTATGAGAAAAATGGATGGACAAGCAACGCGCAAATGTACACTGGACGTCTCTAAGATCTCTAGTTACTTAAGCTGGCTATTTATTACTGATCTTTCTTCCAGAGTTCCACATGGGCACTCTACAGAAAGCATCAGAGGCTTTCAGACAAATGGCAAATGCGGAACCATTTTGTTAAACACCACACCACATCCTCAGAGCCCCATGGACGGCCTGCGATGAAAATGAGTGAAACACTAGGAGTGCCAGGGTGTGCTCTCCCGGCGCCACAGTCACACAGACACCAGCAAAAAAGGAGAGGGGGACAGTGCAAACTTACCTAGCACCAGACAAGACTACAAGGACATATCCACGGGTCAGTGTATTTAATTTGTCCATCAAACTTTTACAGTGAGCTCACAGATGGAAAAACGGCTTGGCTTGCACAGCACAGCCAAGAGATGGGGAAGAGGAAGACCTCTACCCCACAAAACGTTTCACCTCAATCCTGTGAAATAAGCTTGAAACAAGTACCCAGTGGCATTAAGGACAGAGCTGGAAGGTCTGATTTGATCAGCTCCAGACTGCTGGCAGCCAGGAATTCCCAACTTGGAAAGGCATTCCTATTTAGAGGAGGACAATACGGGGTCCTGAGCATGCACTCTGATCCTGGCAAACAAGCAGGCCTGGACAACAGGTAAATAAAGTAACCCTTAGGAGCCTGGCCACTGGTCAGACCATAAAAACATCTTGAATGCATATCAGATGAGTAAAGTCTTAGATAAAGTAACCAAAACACTACACAACTGGAAGATTAGTGATACGATGGCAAGCACTTTCTGCTTTATATGTACACCTCAAGCAGGGAGAGAGGATGGAGAAGAATGCACCTGCTCCACACACCGCAAGGGAAAATGTATCGGTAACATGGCTAGGCGCAGGGGCACACAATACACATGAAAACTCATAGGAAGAATAAAGGAACCCAACATATTGCAGGCATAAATGGCACAAAGAGAGGCACTCTTTTAATCACACTTAACCCTAGGCTAATTTATAATCACCAATACTAAAACGTTGGTTCCATGCAACTGTTTATCATATCGTATCAATGACAAACAGAGCTTAGGATCTGATGTTCAGGCATAACATAACATTAAAAAACCAAAAGTACATCTTTTCAATTTAGCTTCCCAGCAATAACATTAAAAACCATACAACACTGCCTCCAAGAATGCAGAAAAACTATTGTTTCTTAAAAACACTACAGTACCCTAAAATAAATAGGGATAAGCAAGATTAATAGATTTTGAAACTTTATCAAGCAGGCTTCCTGAACCAAATGAGTTTCATAATTCAGAAAGAAAACCAGAGTGTATTACCAGAGCACTGTGTGTACCAGCTTGTACATCAATGGAAAAATAGAGGCAGCAATAAAGAAGTTTTTTTAAAAAACAATGGAGAACAAAAATACCACCAAATCATAAAAAGGAAAAAGTAACCGCCCCTCCAAAATGACAAAGTAGTAATAAAAAAAGCAAGAATGAAATTTACAGTTTAAAAAAGCTGAAAATTGTTTTTAATTACAATACTGTCAAACCACACACAACACTCAATTATTCTTTTAAAAGATATTTGAAAAAGATGGCTTGTGATCATTAAGTTATTTTTAACCTTAACCAGTAGAATTAATTCTGAGGTTAGGAGATATTAAGGGGACATGTTAAAAAAACCCTGATTTTACCAAAACCTTTAAGTGAATGCAATGGAAACTAAGCTCTACTCAGAGGCCAAACAAAATGTATTGCTACCAAGTATGATGTGGTTTGACAATACTATTGAGCCAGTCTAACACTTGGCTGTTGTCAAAAAAGTCTTGCAATCTTCCTCCTCTCCCAACACACTTTCTTATTCCTTTCATTTTGAAAGTGCTGAGTGAGAGTCTTCTGACCTAATGTTGAGTCAATTGAAGGAACTAATCCTTGAAGAAACTACTGTTTTATCATGGTTATTATTAGCTTTCAGATCAGAACACAGAGATTCAACAGCAATGCTGCAAAAAGGAGTGCAGGGCTGGCAAAAGGGACAGAAAACAGAACTGTATCTAGTCAATATATCAGCTGAGCTGTTCTGTCAAACTCCAACTTCAGTTATTGTAGCTCAGCTTTAAACCTCTAGAAGTCCTCCTTGGAGCACAGCTCTGTTTCATGCTGTCAATTACTGGCTTCATTACTGACACGGTTGTTTTCAAAAAAGTCTGAGTCATTAGGATCTCAACTGAAAACATAAGCAGAGATTGCCAGTCCATCAGCTGTTTAAACTATCCTCACAACTTTCTATTACTACTAAAAATCAAATTATCCTACAAACATCTAGACAAGGCAGAGATCAAAGTTTTTGTGGTTTCCTATCACAGCTGATCATTAAGAACTTTCATGAAACTCAGTGAATATCGGAAGAGCACATTTTTTCCTTCTTGTAAAAAATAAAATTTCATTTTGGAATTTCACACTTTTTCTTTTTTTCATTGACAGTGTCAGCACCAAAATATTTTGCAACACTAAGATCCAGAAAACATAAAATCGTAACATTAGGTAGTAGATTTCTCTACCAGTACTAATCTCAAGCTAAGAAACCATCGCTTACCTTTTCTAATGCAGATTAGCTCATGCACACCACAAGTTCGTTCTCCACCTATGTGGAAATAAATCATTAGAAAACAATAACAAGTGAAACATATTTAGCTCCTTAATAAGGCTTATAAACAGTGTAAAAGAAAAAGCTGTAAACCCATGTCATTTAATAAAAATGCAAAAGATTTCTTTAACAAGTTTTCAATTAACACATTGTAACCTTTGGAGAAAATAGATGTAATGATGGTGCAGTCTGAAGAGTTTTACATAGGGTTTATACAGATGAAATTGCAAATGCAAGCAAAGTAACTGAAGCCACGCTAAGATTTCCCAAGCATAAAACATAATTTCCTGTTCTGAGGGAACCACCATCTACAGAATTCTCAAAATATCAACAATATTTGTTACATAATAGAATGCCAAAACAATGTTATTATTCCATGGTAAAAAAAAAAAAAAAAAAAAAAAAAAAGAAAGCCCGTTACTAAAGGTTGAGTTTACCTGGAATTTCTCCTTTAGAAGTGGGTGTCTTTTTAATTAAACAGCTTGTATATTTATACAAGAACAATAAAACTGGTGCTAGAAATATTAAGCTTTAGTTTGCATTTTAATAAAAAACATATTAACATTATAATTACAGCTAGTAAACAAAACACCGATACATAATATACCTAGTGAGGACAACGAAGGAATCCACAAAGGAAGGACAAAACATTCAGTCAACCCTGCTGAAGGAGGAAGGTGTGACACAGGGATGGGACATGAAAAACCTATTTCTAAGCCTTGCAGAAGGAGGTATGGCAGTTACAAACTACTGAAGGCATTTTTTTAATGGTATCTAGAAAGTATTAGAAGAGCAGGGTTCTTTTTATTATGATTACTTTATATTGAACACATTTACAGTATTCACAATCCTCTTTTAAAAAAATATGTTTTGGAAAGACACACTCCACAGTCAAACCTTAAACTGCAGGCTACACCAAGCTATGGCTAAGATAGGCCGTACCCCAACGCCCACTAACCCCTTCTCCGCCGACACCACCAGCCTGCACGTGTATGAATACAGAACTGAAGGGAACTGCCTTTTTCACAGGTTTTCATACCCAGTTCTCTAGAACCCCATAAAAATACAGAACAGACAGTTCCCAGAACTCAAAAAACATCTATTCCATATGCATTAATCGGTACTGGGCTCCAAACACTGCATCACACACTAAAACAAGCTTTAGATAACAAAACTTTTCCATCTCAAAAATGTGGAAATACATTATCTCCTTCATTCCATAATACAGGAATTATGCCACACAATAAAGGATATTATGATATAACATCAACTAGTATTTAAAACCCATAATTTATAACACTAACAGATGGTGGTGTAAAAGTTTTAAGACACCTGTATTTGGACTTAAATTTACATTTTAAAGAAGTAACTGTAGGAAATGCATATATTAGAGGGGGAAAATGATCAAATAAATGGAGTAAAACATAACTCTTCTATAAATAAAATTAAATGCCTATGAGGTATGAACTTAAAAAGAATCCTCATTTTATATCATCATACCTTTTTTTTCATATCCAGTAACATGAAATATAAGCCTCAAAGGTACTTTTGAAAGGGAAATCAAGTACCAATGAGATTGAGGATCCCATGACTTTTGTACAGTTGTCACCATTACAAAACCCAGTTCTAAAAGCAATGTAACAACTGCCTCTTTTCAGTGCATTCTAGCAGCTGGACAATATCCTTTTTGGAAGGAAAACATAATGAAAACTAAATAAACAAAATAATCCAGCTTTAGGACAACATGGCATTAAAAAAAACAAACGTTGGAAGAAGATGACAATATTCTTTGAAGTAGTTGCAAAACAGAAACTGAGTGCCTGAAACTCCTCCCTGTATCTTCTTCCCCCAGTAGACTTAAATTCAGCAGCGAAGAAAGAAGAAAAATTACCGGGGAAAAATTTTTTTCTTCATTACACAGATGCTAGACAGTTATTTAAAAACAAAGATTCACCTAGAAATTACCGAGTCAAGAACAGCAAGCATTAGATTTTAGTTATATACTGCCCCCAGTGAAATCTACCAGCTTGAAATATCATAAAATACTAATTTTAAGTTTGGATTTTGCATCACTACCTATTGTTTTCTAAAGATAGATATCTTTTTTCAGTCGCTTAGATGCTAAAATGTGATGGTGTTCTACTAAATAAAGGCTTTACATTAATTGTCATGTTACTTTTTATTGACCACAAGGCTATCTAATAAATTTATAAATTTTAACATGCATTTATTCAGAATTTTTTTCCTTTTTATTTTGTTAGAAAATGCTGAATTATATTCCTCATTTAATAGGTGATTAATCTATCACTTTTTCCAAACTGCTTTTGAATGGAAATCAACTATTAAATAAAAATATATCAAGTGATCTACATGCTCTGAAAATAAAGTTGAAGAAAGTATATTTTATCTTTTAAATTAACCTGTTTATTAAACACATGAAATATTACCCTCATATGACGTGCACAGATTCTTTTTTTTCCCTAGTCCTCGTCAAAACTGTGGAATTAATACGTTATTGACACCTTGCTTTTACTCACAGATTAACAAACACACACAAGTTTTTCTGTCTTTCCAACTCCCAAGAATCTCTCAGCTTTGAATAACCTAGTCATTGAAAGAAACTAAACTGAAAATATAAAAACATTTTGCATGACAGGAAGACATCACCTGCTAATTTAGTATTTCAGTCTGAAAAGACTGGTTTTGTGTCAGTAAGCCCACAAACCCCAAAGGTCATCAGTATGATCTTAAAATCTCTTAAATTTTAGTCTTTAAATGTTACTTTAAAGTAATTGATTTTAATATAGCAGTAGTTCACCATACTTTTATAGTTAATTAAAATTTAAGTTTGATTTAGATACAAAGTATTATTAATTCTATTTCATCTTGACTACGAACATGATCTCCTACTTAACAGTGCAAAGTTTTAAGCGAGTTTGCATCTCAAACTACATAATACTTTACCCAAAATGTAATCTGAGAATACAAAAAAAAACCCCTGGGGACATACAGCTTTTCATAATTTCATGCAATGGAAGTAAAATGCAAAATCATGAAAGATGAAGTAATTTTAGAACTGCACACTCAACAAAACATTTGAATTCTCTTGAGCAAGAAGGACCACCTAGTGGCCCTAAAATCTAAATAATTCAAACATTTAGCACAAGTAAAATGGCTAGATGCTTTACAGAGACAGCTGAAACACCTGGTGAAGTTTAATTTTCTCAATTTAAGACACATATTTTGCATATCAAATCTCTACTTGCCAAGATGACTATCACACCCAAAAGATGAAAAGTTGTACATCAAAGAAGATAAAGCACCACCTGAATTTTGTATTGATTAAACTGTAATATTTTATGTCTTTATGAAAGCAGTACAATTCAAAATTAAAAGTTTACTATGGTTGGACTTTAGTTGAAACTCCGCTACCAGATGCTGAAAATAATTGGCTAGGAAATTTAACATAGGCATCATCACAGAGTGATTTAGGTTGGGAATGACCTTTGGCGCTCCCAGAGACTTAAGAGCAGGACCACCTTTACAGGAGGTTCCTCTGGGCCTCAACCAACCAAGTTTTGCAAGGACCACGATCCCTTGATCTCCAGGCACCACCGGTTCCTAGGGGAAAGCAGGGAAGGTGTGACCCTTCTCACTGGGAGCACTTCTTCCTTACAGGCAGTCAGATTATCCCATTGCTTCATGTGCTGTCATGGTGCACCTGGAGAAACCCCGTCCACTTCTTAGATCCCCTTACAGAGCAAAAGGCTGCAGTGAGTCCCCTTCAGGTTTTCCTGGACGACACAAACATATTCCCTAGGCCTCTCCTCATGTGAGGAGAGCACACCTTCGCAGCACTCTGCTGGAGTCTTCAGTCTGTCAGTCTCTCTCACACTGGGTTAACACGGCTGGATGCACACGGCTGGTCCACATTCAGCTTGCTGTTCACCAGAACCCTCAGGTTTTTTTGTGCAACTGCTCCTGGCCAGTCTGGCCACAGCTTGCAGCGCTGCGTGAACTTGGACTTTCCATTTGCCTGTGTTGAAGCTCATGGGGTTCCCTCCAGCCCATTCTTTCATCTTGCTGAGTTCCTGTCAGACAGCAGCCCTGCCCTCCAGCTTACTAACTGCTCCCCTGCCTGGCATCATCCCACAAACTCAGTGACGGTGCATTCCATCCCTTCAACAAACACACACACGGTCTCAGTTCCAGTATTGGTACTGTGGTGCAATTTAGGCTACTGCATATAAAATACATTATTCTTCAGTTCAGCAACAAATCCATGTTAGTAGCAGCAGCAGAACACTACAGGGTATCACAGAAGTCTTCCTCAACGGGGGTGCATTTTGGAACATAGTTTTATATGTTTAATTACTTTCCTGCTGAGGATTGTATTTTAAATAGCACTTTCATAAGTTTGGACTACATTCAATAAACATTCACCTAACATTCCATTCAACGTTAGACAACTATTTTTTCACTTGAAAAACCCATGAAATTCCAGTGCAGAATGACAATACCACACAGGCTGAGCAGCACAACCAGCAGTGCAGCATTCATTACAGCCCTTGAGAGCCCACCTCGCCGAATTACAGAGGGGCAGCGGCTGCTGCCCATGCACAGCGGTGGCAAAGCACATCCATTTCAGCAGAGCTCCTTCACTCCTGCTCTGTGACTCCCATCAGACACAGCCATAGTCAATCTACAGATCACAGGTGAGGCTGGTCACCTGCCTCAAGCAGGCAAGACCGTCAAATGAGAAGGAAAAAACAGTGCTGTGCAGCAAATGCATGAAGTAGAGGTGTTATGGTGCAGAAATGCAAAACAGGATACAAGTGATAAAGCCTAACACAGTTAATGTTGACATCTCCAAAGCATGTGGAAATACTAATGCTTTTGCTATGAACACAAGATGCTTATGAAACCCATTCTTACGCTAAGCTGTTTCATATAACATACAATAAATTCATTCTAAAAGACAACTATAATGAAAGCATTCTGGCTTACAGATACCAACAAATCTAATCCTTTAAAAACTGCCTCCTACCATGAACTGAATTTAAGGAAGAATCTGGTTTTAGATGGACAGACAGCTAACTGGAAAGGAAAATAAAGCTGAAAAGACTTTCACAGAACAGCAGCTCTACAGCTGGCATCAGTATGGTGTTTTTCCAAAAAGGTTACATACACCCATTAGCCCATCCTCACTCATGGTATAAAATCGCCTCTGGACTCCTTTAGTATCCTTTTTCACCATTTTAGCCTACAAATAATATTGCATATATAAAAAATGAAATATTTAACGTTGAATGCTTGGAAATAGTTGCAAAGCAAACTAAAAAGCTAACAACATTTGAATTCATTAGGAAAGACACAGCAAGTTTAAAAAAATAAAATTTGTTATTTTATATACTTATTATGCGCCCACATCTTGTATATTTTGTTGAATTCTGATGTCTTCTCTGTCCTACCTCAGAGAATAAAGTAAAACCACAGAAGTCACAGAGAAAGGCAAAAGAAGTCAATAAAAACGGTTACATGTGAGAAGTGATTTAATGTACCAAGACTCTTGGACCTGGCAAAAAACCACAACAGATGGTGGATGTAAGCATGTGAATAAAGAACAATTATTTACTGTCTAACCCACTAATAAGAAAAGTAAGTATCAGATTAAATTAGCAGCAGATGTGTTCAAGACCAGAAGTTTTCAAGAGTAAAAGTTCAAAATCAACATTCTGGTTTTATAATACAAACTCCTACTGCAAAGGCTGTCTTCTCTGCTAGCACCACTAAAAATTGTTGCTACCTAGTAATTTCTTAGCCTAAGGATAAGGTCATTTACCTGCCCTGACTTAAGAGTATTTTGCTCGTTGTTATCCAACCATAAAAGTAATGACAAGCATTAAAACTTTCTACATGGAAAATATTTAATTATATTTGTAATCAACTGAACCAATGACACTGATCAATTAATTAACAATCAATGACAATTAATCAAGAACAGCATAGCCATTTCTGGTTTTTAAACAAACTTTGCATCTGATCCTACACACAATGAAATAAATGGAAGTATCTCCATGGGCTTACAGAAGCCAAAATGAAATGGAGATAGCACGGATTTTCTAAGCTATGTCACAAAGAGGTTCTCAGGGATCTTCTCACCCCATCATGAAAATAATATCATCTCAGTGTTCTTTCCACTCAGAATAACCACACACTTCTCTTTCCCTAACTGACAACTGAAATATAATTAGCACTTTTAAAAAAAGATTAGCAAATTCTTTATTTTACATTGTTCTCAGTCAAATACCACTTCAGATAACTCTTTGCCCTGGTTTCAGCTGGGATAGAGTTGTTCTCTTCTTAACAGTAGTACCGTGCTGTGTGTTAGCTCTGATGTGAGAACAATGCTGACAGCACGCTGATGGTTTTGGTTGTTTCTAGGTAATGTTTATCCGAAATCAAGGACTTTTCAGTTTCTTGGGCCTGGCGAGGGAAGAGGGCTGGAGGGGCACAGGGAACTGGGAGGGGACGCAGCCAGGAGAGCTGACCCCAGCTGGCCAAAGAGGTATTCCATATCACACGATGTCATGCTGAGTATATAAACTGGGGGAAGGAGAAAGAAGGGGGGGACATTCAGCTTTATGGCGTTTGTCTTCCCGAGTAACTGTTACACATGACGGAGCCCGGCTTCCCTGGGGATGGCCGAACACCTGCTGCCCATGGGAAGCAGTGAATGAATTCCATGTTTTGCTTTGCTCGCATGCGCGGCTTTTGCTGTACCTATTAAATTGTTGTTATCTCAACCCTCGAGTTTTACATTCCTTTCTGATTCTCCTCCCCATCCCTCTGGGTGAGGGGGAGTGAGTGAGCAGCTGCGTGGTACTTGGTTGCCCGCTGGGGTTAAACAACAAGCGTCTTACTAGTGGAAATGGAGAAACACAGTAACTGTAACTAGCAACAAAAAACATTCAGCATAGATGGATCGAATCTGACTGATATAAAACCTGTGGATATATTTTAAAATAAGAATGGAAAGAGAACCAGCAGCTACAAGAATTGTTCCTTCACTGTAAATGACAAGAAGATTAAATATACATTGCCAAGCAAGGTATGGTGCTATCTAATGCTCTGGATATAGAAAGAAAGATGTCATTAACAAAAGTTGATAGCAAAAAAGGGATGAAAAGTTAGTATGAGTTTTAGCTAATTCCTACAGTTATTACTTAACACTACTGAACCACCACTCTAGAGCAAAGTTTTACAACAGAAAGTAATCTGAGAAATATTTCTTTTTTTTCAGTGATTGATGATCTATGGACTTCTGTGTATAATTTACTTTAAAAGTGTACATTTTAATAATTTTAGTTATTTAAATTCTAAGAAAAATATACTCACAGAAATAGCATCAGTAACTGGATTTCTCATATTTCACATAGTTTCTGATACAAAGGGAAATTACTACAAAGAATTTATATTTCAAAAGAACCCAGTTAATAGGAAAACTGCTTATTTTAGACCACAAAACAAAAATACCTCCAAGATGTGTGTCAATCATACTGAAACTACCACTCCACATCAAAGAAGATGCTCCTCTGCAGAGTGTGACCTATTGGTTCACAAACTTAACACTCATTTTCTGTCTTCATTAACTTTCAAAACCAGCCCAAAGCTTCTCCATCTTACTCTGGAGACAGATTTACACGAAAAAAATCAGAAAGTATCTCCCACATCCAAGAGTTAAATAATCAAAAGTTAAGAAGTGCAAGGATTGAATGCTGACTTGAAATCTACTTCAATCCCCAGGTGCACATTTAGTTTTACATATGAACATCAGACCTTTGCTTTACGCAGTTCAAAACCTGACAATATTCAGGAAAAAAACCTGAGAATATCAGCTGTGGATCCCTCACACCATTCATTACAAAAGCTGGAAGAAGTGTAATTGAATCAGGCTGGGAATAAGGTGAAAAGAAAATATGACCTAATGGTAAAAGCAGTTGAAAGTTGTCTGGAAGACAGCAAGACTTTCCTCCCTTGTAGATCCCCTGTATTTTGATGGGCAGTAATATAAGCCAACATTTTTCATCAGCAACTATGTTTGCTTTCCTGCATGCCCACCTTGAATGCCAAAAATTCCCATTTGCAAAAGTGCTAAGCATTAAAAACAAACAGAATTCAATAAGAATTTCACTTTGAATACATCAACTGTTCTTATATCAAGTATGATGGTTTCAACTGAGCCCACAGGGAGCTTGTCAAAAAAGTCTGTAGAGCATTAGAGGTTAGATTTATTTTTTTTTTTAAGGTAACCCATTCTATTACCTAGAAGGTGATGGAGACCTAACGGCTTGCTTTATTTCAACAGATAACACTACAGTGATGATGGTGTACAAAGTTTTACTGTCATCAGCATATAATGCACAGAATCATCCCTAAAATGACAATAAAAAAATAAGTAACAGGTAACACTCACTGTATAGTTTCCACTACAGACAGTGAATGAGAATATGACAGCATTAAATAGATTCCATGTGGCTGATCAAATCTGATACCCCGACATTTGATCCACCCTACGTTTGACAAATGTGTTTATAAGTGTGCCTAAGTACAAAACATGGCTTCTTATGTTTAGGCTTTATTTAATACTGCTGCTCAACTCCTGCCCTGGCTGCACCAACTTGGATTGAGAAGCACTTCGGCCAATTCAGGTCAGCGCTAACTTGTGGACCTCTGCCTCTGTGGCATCTTATATCCTTCTAGTACATGCTGCAATGACACCCAAACATCCCAGGTAACTTGGAAGTCAAGATAAAACTGTTCTCTAGGCAAGATTCAACCTATGAGCCATACATACGCTACTCCTACCTAAGCACTGCATGCAGCTCGTTGATCTTTTGTTTCCTTTTCTGGATTCTGGAAATCTGCAATTAGACATAGTTTTCACGCAACCTATATGAAGCAGTGTTCCAAATCCTCTCTCTTCTTATTGCCATAAAAAAAAAAAGAAGTAGGTTCATTCAGTAATTTTTGGTTTTGCTTCCCAAGGAAATGAGAGTTATGTAATTAAACAGTTCATTTCCTGCCCCATCCTCCTATTGCTTACAAATTCACTGGTTAACTTAAGCCAATATCGACAGAAAGTTTTAGGAACTTAACACTTTTAGGATTCTATGTTTCGTGAAAATTCAGCAGTCAAATACAACACAAACACAGACACCCACCAAACACACGGACAGCCAACCAGCTCATAAATCCCTGCACTGCACACACAGCTGCAGCTGCCTGTTCCCAACCAAACAGCTGGTAGATGAGGGAAGAAAGGGAGGACAATTTTGTCAGAAACATCAGAGAGCTCATGACACTTCAGAGACACTCAGGCGATGCAGGAACAAAATGAAAGGTATTCAAAAAGCCTAGATAGGCGATGAGGACCTTGGCATGCTACATCAGGAAGGACAAGTGTTACACTGGTAGGACCACAAAGGAAAAAATTTGGGAAGCCATGTTCATTAATCTCACTACTCTAGCAATAACTCCCTAGATAACAGCACCACCCTGTAATTCTTTCTTCTCTACTAGATCCCTTTTACCTGTACAGCTCATTATTCTCTTTAATACTACTTCTTAGTGTTTAACACTTAACTCCTCACAATGGAAACCACAGGAAAGAACTTAAATTCAAAAAGAATTAACTCACTCTGAAAAGGTTCATTTCTAAATGTATTCCCTTCCCTGAGAAACATACACTTTTGTGTAGTCTATACCACATTACGATATGTTCAAGTGCAGCCCAAAAACCTGGTAAAAGTAGATTCATGAGGATATGCAAGATACGCAATTCTGCCTTAGGTTACAAAGCACCCCACTGCAACCTTTAAATTTCTTTTCTTTCCTCCATGCAATGCGATGTGATTTCCATTTCTAGCTCCTCACCCAGTCTGCAATTCAATTGAACTCTTAAAGCAGGTGCCAAAGTTTTGCTCAGAAGAGGAAAAGCGGCACAAAAATCAAATTAATGCTGCCATGAGGAACATTACCAGGGCAATGCTGAAGGCTTCTCAGAAGTGACTCCTCAACTCTCCCTCTTCCCAGTCACAGCAAACTGCCACAAGACCCCAGGTCTGACAGCCACAGGTGGGAGGTTTTTAATCTCAAGACTGCCTACCAGTCTGGTCTTACTACTGCTTTCAGTTCGGCCTTACTCTCTACCACGTTTGCCATCCTCCACGTTCTGATACTCTCCACATTAGATGAATTCACCCTTTCCCCATGAAAAAGTGGAAATATTAAGCATGAAACTTTGTATCTTAAAACAGAGCTCCTACTTAATACTAACACCATTTTTATTTTGGAAGAGAAATATACAGAAATAGGAACTGTAAATCCAATTCTTTAATCCCACTTAAGCCAAATTTTTTCCAGTTGCCCTCTGCTGTTTCCTCACAAATCTGAGCTTGCTTGACTTATGCAGACTATATACCTGATGTCCTTATAAAGAAATAGAAAAGAGCACGTTTCAACATATTAACTTTCTAAAGAAAAAGATGTAATTGTTCCCACCATCACTAAATTAAGGCTTTCAACTTGGTCACAGGAAGAATACTTGTCTTTTAAAAGTCCGTCAGTGATCATAATGCATAAAAGTAACAAAGCATTGTCACTGACCAAAATGACAATGGTCATTGGCCATGGCCAACAGCTCCCTGGTTCTCTATAACACCTGATATAAAAATGTGGCTTTTTCTAAAACCTTTGGAGTTTCATGTAAGAACACCTATAAAGAGGTATACTGACAAAGTGGCATGGGAAACAGTACTTACAAGTATTTAATAACCAAAAGCACTTAATTTCTTGCAGCTAACAAATCCTATTTTAATTTGAGCTCTTTTAATTTTGTGCCCTCATATAACTGTATATGTCTTGCTTTGAAGGAGTTTTGAACTATTTTATATTTATTCTTCAATCAGAAGTTTTCAATCTTACTTATTTCCCATGACTTCACCGGGGAAACAAACAAAAAAAAAAAAAATCAAAACAACCTGGACAACTGCAGTGTCTTTAAAACTGAGCAAAGTATCTTCTCTGTTTACTTAAATACATTTACAGATTTACTTGGACACAAAGTAAATTCTGTATCTTGACCCTGCCCTGTGGTCTGATCCTGAATTCAACAGTTAGTTTTCACCCAAATCAAACTCACATATTTCAACACTGCTGGCCAGGACACAGCACTGCTAATCAGGGAAGTCAAGGCAAGCTACTGTTGCACAGACAGTAGGGAGAGAAGACCAAGACAAAGAGTAAAAATTTTAACACCTACTAACAAACCTACAGCAATCAGCTATTCAGCTGAAAACAAAAGAGGATGCTACATGCCTGCTACAGACTACAGCGCAAGTACACTGCATTTTCTGTCTTCAGGAAGAGTACTAAATCAAAACCTAGCAGATCATTTTCATGATTGGATATTTTCTTTTTATCCCACCTCACATGTAACTACAAACTACGCACCCAATTTTCTCAAGAGCTGAAGCCCCACTTTGGCAATTTCATTTAAGTGTCTACAAGGCAGTTGGGCTACTTCTGAAGTCTGCTCCTAATGAGAAGTGTTGCAATCTTTTCAAAGGCTAGATTGCTTTAATCATTCATGAGTATTTGCTTTAACTTTTAAGAAGTAATATCCTAAACCCTCTGAAAATGTTAAACGTGAATTTCACATTTTTGTGAATATTTTCAGATCTAAGAAAACCTCACAGATTTCTGCGATAATGCAGCCTACAATGAAAACAAAAGACAGACTTTGAAGGATTTAATTTCTGCATTTGAGTTATGTAAAAAGTCCAGACCCAGCAGAAATTTTTGCTATCTTCTTGATAACATTAAGAGGGCTTTTCAGCAGAAAACAACCTAGCCAACTTAAAGCTGGCCAACTCAGAGTCCTGGTCCACACACCTTCCAAGACAGGGTGAACACGCAGCTCTGCTTGTGCAGTACAACCTCTTACAGAGGCCTGAAATACTAATTCAAGGAAAATGACAGCACAGAAGCATCGCACATGCAAAACAAACAGCAGCAGTTTGTTTCCTTCCCCCCCTCCCCTCACTGTTTTACTAGATCCTTTAAGTTATAACAACAGATGCTTTCAGAAAGAAACGCCACAGTCGGGGAAGCAGCATACTTTAGGACCTTCTTTTGCTGGAAACCAAGTTCTGAGAATTTTTTTTTTTTTTTAAAGGATTTTTAACCAGGTGCAAAATTACTCTCAGAATGGAGAGGGCAGGTTTCAAAACAAAGCTCTGACACCCTGCCTTTTCAGATAATCATCTCCAAACCAACCCAACAAGTGTCTAGCACACCTCGCTCCTTCCTTGTTGTTGTTGTTGTGAAGTGATGACTAGAAAGATCTGCGGACACAGGCGCCAGCACAGCCTGTTAGCTCTCAGCAGCCGGGCAGCCGGCACAGAGCGCGGAACCTCCCTCGCCTGGGGAAGCAGTTTTCAGAGACTCGGGGCCAGGAGGGACGATGAGTTTTAAAGCAGTTGGCAAAGTCTCTCCGGGAAGGCCGGGCAGGGCTGCGCACGTTCAGCAAGGGCCGTTCCCAGCCAGGCTGCGGGCTGCTCCGCGGCAGCCCCTGGCTCCGGCGCTCCGGGACCCGGCGGCGGGCAGAGGCGGCGCAGCCCCCGCCGCCCCCCAGCGCCGGGGCGGCTCACGGCACGGGGGGGGCGGCTCCGTGCCCCCGGGTCCCCTCCGCACAGCCCGGCATCCCCGGTGCGGGGGAGGACGAGGAGGGACGGAAGGATGCCGGCCACCGTGCCAGGGATTATTTACCCGCGCCCGGCGCCCAGGCACGGAGCCGCGAGGAGGGAGCGGCGCCGCTCCCCGCTCCCCTCCGCACGACACGGCCCCTCCGCTACAGCCCCCGCCGCCGGGCCGGGCCGGGTCGGGGGGAGAGAGAGGAGAGGCGCCCCGCTGCCGCCCTCCTCAGCCCGGCTCCGGGCACCGCCGGGCGGGGGTGCCGCTCGGCTCCGGCGCGCCCCCGCCTCACGCCGCGGTGGGAGCCCTCCCCGCCGGAGCCGCCCCCCTCCCCGTGCCCGGGGGAGGAGAGGGAGAGGAGGGGGCTGGGGGAGGGGAGCGATTCGGGGCGAGAGGAGCCCGTTATTGGCCTACTTACCATCAATCGCCATGATCCCGGGGTGGGCCGTACCAAGTGCAGCGCACGCAGGAGAGGCGCTGCCGGGCGCCGCGGCTGCGAGACGGGAGCGCCGCGCGGGGCCGGGCGGGGGCGGCGGGAAATCGCGGGGGGGGGGGGGGGGGGGGGGGCGGGCCGGCGGAGCGTGCCGGGGCGCGTGACTCCTCCCCCCCGGCCGCCACCGCCCTGCGCGCGCGCCCGCCCGCGTGCGGCGGCCGTTGAAGCGGCGGGGCTCGGCGCCCGGCGCGCGCCTGCCCACGGCGGGCTGGCGGAGGCCCCGGCGGGCCGGGCCCGGCCGCAGCGGCGGGGGGGCGGCCCCGGAGCATCTCCCGCGCCGCGGGGCGGGGAGCGCCCGCACTCGCCGCGGGAAGGGCCCGTCGCTCTCCGTGGTCCTGACCGTAACGCGCTGCGACAGCAGCACCCAACGCCCTTAGGCTCGGGGGTGTCAAACCGGATTAACGTTCTGTGCGTCTTCAGAAGGGCTTGACACCTTCAACCTACAGCAGCCTTCAACAAATGCCTGAAGTGAATTTACTGCTGAAAGGGATTCGAAGAAATGAGAAGGGGTTAATGTGTCTGCAGTCCTTTACACAGGGTGAGGGCTTTTTGAGGGGGGCAGGGGGTGCCTCATTGACACTTGGCCATGGCAGGCACTTTCCTATGGCCACACAGCCTGTTCCACTCCCAGCCCTGAGATCCAGCCTCTGATGCTGCTCTTTCCTCTGTCCCACCTGCCACAGGTCCTCCGTTCTCCCTTCTATGCCTTTTCCTCAGCTCTCTGGAACTTGGACCAACCTCTCTTCCCCTGGGGGTCTGCAGCTGTTCCACAAAGGACATCCTTCTGTACTCTCCTCCTCGCCCCCCAGGTGCTCCGTGCAAAAGGAGCAGCATGGTGAGCAAAGAGAGCAAGGTCTTGCAACATTTACCACAAGGATCCCAGGAGCAAAAGGACATCCGAGCCGGGCCATGCATGGCTGCTGCAACTCACAGTGAAAACAGCCAAGCAGGTCCGTTGTGTTATGGGGTTTATATTGTGAAAGGCAATGGGATGCACGTAAAAGTCCATTGCTGTGTAGGAAAGTCTCGCTGGCATTTGGAGCTATAAGGAAACAGAACACGTTGGTACATGCAGACAGGTTTTTTGGACACATATGAACTGGCCAAACTAGGAAAAAAATTCACAAGATCATCAGGAGGAATATCTTTGGTACTAATATGATCTTTCTGCCAAATGTTAAGTCACTGTTTAAATCCTGGAAGCATTAATCTCCCTCAGCCTAGCAGCCTTCAGAAATGTTTTGTTGTATGGAAAAATCGATGTGTTTTCCCAATTTCATTCTTCATCTCAGTTAGAAAAGAAACTTAAAAGTGAGGAGTTTAAAAGCAAAGTCAGCTTGAGCAAAATGGCTGTCTTGGAAAACATGAGTCCCAAATGACAGACATTTGTCCAGATAAGGAGCACCTGTAAAAAGGATCTTCAAAGAGAAAATGTCAGCAGAGCTTAATGGCAAATGTATTCCTCTGTACCAGCACTGACATTTACCTCAGATACCCCGATGATTTTCTGTTTGTTCCTAGAAATTGTTCCAGTCCTGAAGTTTTCTGTATGATTTGTCTTGATAGCCATCTTTCTGACAATATTACTGTATTGAGCACAGGCATAAAGACTCCTGTGGGATCAAGCACACAGAGTTATTATTCTTCCCTACTCTTTTTTTTTTTTATATATATATTTCTCCCCCTGCTTTCGGCAGCATCTCCATATGAAGGAGCTACCAGTCACTGATATCAGCAAAAACTCCCAGGGCACAGACGTCCACCCATGCATAAGCTGGGATTCAGTTTTGTGAGATGTTTAAGAAGCCATCTATAATTTTTGGAGAGCCTCACATGTCATCACATTTCTGTGAATCATGTATGCAATTAACACAGTGGGATGCAGTTCTTATCATTGGACAAACTCTTTTGGAGGGTGAGGAATGAATATATGTTTGTGAATTAGTGATGATTGGAACTCTTAGTCCTGACTTTTTGTTTTGAAAACAGAAAAGAAGCACATAATTTCTACCAAAGTAGTGATTTGCTCAGTTTGGAAAAACAGTTTCAGGACACAAGGAACAAACATGGTTCCACATCAATAAAGAGATGGTATGAAAAGTATGTGCGAGGAACCAAAACACGACTTTTCAGAGCTATGCTGAATCAAATCAGTTCTATTTGTGCTTTAGTTTCACAAGCACATGTTTAAAATTTCTAAGTCTTATTCAAATATCAGATACTCCTGCCCACCACCATAAGAGTCATTTTTCAGCATCACCAGGAGGGACAAATCTTGAACAAACTTCCAAAACTGAACTATTTCTGTTTTGTTCCCATGGTATAATTGTGACAGCAGAAGCTATAGCTTCATCAATTCCCTGCATAAAAGGAGCACAGCTGATCAGCTTGAACATGTCAGAGGCTTTCCACTAAATCCAATGGGCAATTCATTCTGCTGAAAGCAGTTACATGTGAACCTGCGAGTCTGCCATTTGCAGAAAAAGACAGTGTGACAACACAAGTGTGACTACAGCTCAACACGAGACCTTTAGTAATGGTGATAAATCAGTAATGTACAAATGATTCACAGGTTATCAAGAGTTTCCTGTCAAAGGCAAGAACTATCACCTGTTGTGGCAACAAATTTGCCAACAGCAAGACAACTAACTGACAAGTACAGGATAAATGTTACCCTGTAAGACCCAAAGTTTTCAACAAACTACCTACACAGGAGAAACTACCTACACAGGAGAAACTTCTCCCACTGCACTGATGCGAAGACACTTTGGCAATTAAAATCAAAAGCTGCTGGAAATTTTGGCATTAGGACCATAGGAGTATAAATACATTAAAAATCATGAAGGTCTCAGTTACTGGGAAAACAAGTACAATAATAGAATATCATGTAAGTATATGTATGAGGTACAGTATATTTATATATCTCATAGGAAATAATTCCGTTTTAAGACCAAGTTTGTTTAACGAATCTTAAGGCCATTGTTTATATACATTTTTTGTGTGTGTTCTTTATATAAAAATATTTGCTTTTCTGAGTAGAACTCTGCACTGATTTTTCTCAAAACCAGCAAATATTCTATATGAGATTACCTCATAATTCTAAATTATCTGATCCTTCTTATAAACTGATTCTTCGCACTTTTAAGGCATGATCCATGCTAAACCTATTTGGATTTTCTCTTCCACCTTGCCCATAATTTTAGTATTAAAACAGATAGGATTAAAAGACCCTATGCTTAATGGAGACTTAAAATATATGAAAACCATTGCATTTATGAATGTAGGGTTGGAAAACACAGTAGACACAGCAAACAGAAAGGTCAGAAAGGTTTAAGTCCTAGATTAGTAATCTGCTAATTAAGATGCCAGACAGATAAGCTATAATTGTCATGATGTGAACAATATGAGTTCATAAATAACCAAACAGTGGAAGGAAGTTTCAAACAGCTGGATATACATTTCCCAGTGGAATGTTGCCATTTCATTCAGATGTAGGTACTTTGCAGAAAAAGAATTTCACTGAAATGCTGTTGGAGAGGGGGGCAAAATTAAGAGCATATGCAAGGTCTTTCAGAAAATAAAACCATTTAATCTCAAGCCTTTTTACTTCATATTATATTTTAACATAATATTGACATTCAAATGAACCATCTTGACTTTATCAGTACAAAAACTTTCAGTTCGAAAACTCAACCCTTTGCTGAAGTTTCACTTAATGGTGTGTTCCAAGAGTGTATGTGTGCGTGCGCACCCGCACCTCCTTGTGTGCTTTTTCTCTGGTGTATTTCAATCTGGAATGAAAACAGATTTTGAAAGAACAGATCAAAACTCCCACAAAACTGAAATTCTGTGTTTTTAACCAGGAGCCTTACAGAAGTCCCAGCAAGAAGCAGATGATGTGCAGTTCTAGGGTATTCTACCCTTGCAGATTATTTATAAGAATGCAAAAAAAATGTGGTGTGGCAATGTTGAAATGAAAAGACAAACAGCTAAACTCAAAAGCTCTAACCGATACTGTTAAAATGTAACCTCTGAAACAACTTCAAGAGATATCTCCCGAAGATATCTCCAAGCAGATGAAAAGGTGACTAAGAATTAGAATACAGTGCTATGCCCTAACTGAACTGGGATCTTAGTTAACAACTTTCCACAAGAATTTCTGGCAGCAATTTTGTGAATGCTGCCAATCAGATTTGCAACTTAACGTCCATCCAGATTAGTTTCTCACACAAAGTGTTCTTTATTAGGACATTAAATACCTGACCTTTAAATATTAAGGTTTGCATTACCAAGTTGTTGGCACCAAGTAAATAATCTGTGACTCTTACTTAGCTTCTCATAGTTTTTGAAAGCTAGGAAAGACAGCCTGGGCCCTCTGACAGAAATTGCATAGCTACATCTGGTAAGAGCGGTCTACCAGATACCGTCAAGTCTGCAATTGTTGGAAAAGGATCATAAAGCTGAATCTTGAAGCAAATGATTTGGCCAAATACCACTCACTGTGTAACTTTGTATTCACGAATAAATGATTGAGAAACTGGAAAATAATATTTCCAGCAGCACCTTCCTTCTGCCAAATTTGGGTCTCCACAAGGTCAGATTTCCAACTGGGATACAGCTGGAAAAGATCCTATGAGCTAAGGCAAAGAGCAAAGATTTTTGTTCAGTTTCACGTTGTTAATCTAGGGGCAATGCATCTGCTACAGAAACAAAAAATGAAAACATAAACAAAAATGTGATTTTTGGTGCCTAATTATTCTAGCTGATGTTCAGTTAGCGCAGACTTCAAAGCTGGATAAATTAGATAATGACTCTTATTGATACACTTGTAAAAATCTTAACTGGCTCCAGTTACTAAAGTAAACATTATTCCACTGTGTTGCCTTGCACCATTCCAAAACAAAAGCACCATGAAGACACAGCTAGCACTGCTAAGTGCAATTCCAAAGAAGTCTGCCTATCAATGAGCAATGTGCTCGTACAAATGACAAAAAACATAAACCAAAACTGTGCCAAAAAATCCTGTGCCAAATTAATCCCAAATCCATGCAGACATGCCAGTTCTTCCATGAGAAACTGAACTAGTGAAGTGAGTTTCTGGCAGATGCAGTTCTTCACCACTTACCTCCATCCCTCCTCAGTGGGACATCCCTAGCTCACCCCCATCGCACCCTCTGTTATATCCCCAGTGATAACAGGACATGTAGCGATTATTCCAGATCTTTGCACATGCTGTTTGAACAGTCAAGAAGCTGCCTAACAAAAAGTATAAGTGCTGAACTGTCATCATTGATTCATTCTCCTGCCCTTTTCTTCAATGGCGGGACTAATTTCATTCTCTTTCCTCTACACAGAAGTTAGTTTCCATGAAACCAGAAGGAACCTAATTATTACTGGGATCTTGATGAACTTGACCAACCATTTCGAAGCTGAAGCTTCCCTCAGCTTTGACAGATAGAAGCATTTGACAAAGAGAACATGTTCACATAAGCCTCATTTGCTTGGGAAATCAGGCTAAAAATGTCAAAACCCAGCAAATGGCCTACACAACTCCAGCAAAAAATGAAAAATGAGCCATTCAGCTACACTTACAAAACAAAACATACAATTTAACACAAATTAACAACAACAAAAAAGCCTTGTTTTTTCAAAGAGAGGTAACACATATGAATCTCCTAACATACAAGTGTATGGGAATTACTGTACTTTCTTACAGAACAGTTATATGGACCTCTAATTAGAGAAACCATAGCATACAATAATGATGTGAAAACAGGCGGATGTGTGGGATGAACAAACAACCATTCAGAAAGTCTTTTTTTTTTTTTTTTTTTTACGGAATAAAACTTCTTCATCAAAAAGCCATCAAAGGTAATACCATGGAGCAAACCCAAATTCAATTTCCATTATTCATACTTAAAATATTAAAAGGGGATGGGAAGATACAATCCACCTCTCCTAGAGGGCTATTTTTAGAAAGATCAAGATCCTGGATGCTAACAGAGCCTACTGGTCTGGTTCATGCCAGCACAAAATGAACGACCTTGCTCTCACGACCTGATCTGATAGAAAGGCTGCAAAATGGTTTGGATGGAGACTGAGCTGCATGAAGCTGTAAAACTGTAACTTACACAGAGGCAGAGTTAAAGTTGTCACAGTGTTGGTTACTAAAACATTTTAATCTCAAATTGCTTGAACGGTACAAAGGTTTTTCTATCAGGGTGTTCTTACAGCTGTTTGCTCACCAACTGGCACTTGAGAATATGAGAGTGGGAAAGATTCATCTCCCTATGGCCCAGGTAGCTCGTAAAAATGGTGCATACATAGGCGGTGGTGGTGGCACAGGGAGTTAATTGTCCTCCCAAGAAAGGGGTAATGATAACAAATTCAAAGTGGTTTACGGTGTTAGTTACTTACAGCACGTATGCCAGCCCTGTTTTATTGACTAGCCCTGGCCAAATCTACCCACGGTTGCTGTTCTTGGCTAACCTTGACAATGTCATTCCCGTTGCCATGAAACAGCTTCCTTCGTTCTCACTCTTCATCTCCTTCTAATTGCCGTTAGTGCACTCTTTGATCCTCTGCTTTGTTTCTCTGCCCTCCCACCTGTAACCTGGTTAGCTTGAAGCCACCACTTTTGGATTGGTACTTTTGTGTAGCTGCTCTGCATGTAGAGGAGGAGAAACTGGTCTCTGTAGAGAAGGATGACAGTATCTATTAACAAAAGAAAGTGCTTGACAAACACTGTCCCCGTAGCAACCAGATAAGGCTGTAGCTGCAGCCAGACCTCTTAGGGTCTCTCTGGAATGAACTGGTACCCTTAACTGTTCCTACGGGGAGGCTTGTGCAGGGTATACAAACTGCGTTTAATTTCTTTCTAATTGCAGTGACTTATTTTGTGTATGCTCTTGCACAGCTGAGAGCTCAAGCCTGTGGAATACTCAGTATTTTCCCATTGGACTTATCCCCTAGGAGCAGTATTGTAAAAAATATTTTTGAAGTAATACGGGTTCGAAAGCCTGCATCCATCTAATTTCATGCGTCTTTTTACTGATAAAAGCTTTAGCAGACCTTTTAATTATTTCAAATATTCCAAAGGTATACAGCAACATATGATCTGCTCTCATTTTTGGACTTAGCAAAGCTGTTCTTAATGCTGTTTCTGAACATATGTTCTGTTCTTACTTTTAAAATAACTACCAGAATATGTCATTCATTCTGATGGCACCACAGATATTCTATTGATGCATTAATGACACTACTGAATCTAAAGAAACATTTTTACTAAAAATGTATGCAACCTGCAGAATTGTTAAAATTACTGTTAAATGCAGGATCCTATTTAAATACATTTTTTGATTAACATTTCTATTGCCTTATTAAAAGAGTTCCTTCTGTGGAAAAAAACCACATTATATGGAACGGGAAGTATAGTCCCCGTTCTTTTCAAAACTACTCCTTTATATCATTACAGAAAGATTGAGAATCCTGCAGAAGAGCTGTAGTAGAATCACGAAGTTAAAGTATTGTTTGTATGAAGGATGCAGCCTTTATCTACATCTTTTAAGGTAATTAATAAAAAGCTGCTGAATTAGTTCATCAAAACCAATTTATATTAGCTGCCTTAAACGTCTTACTATAAAAATTGCCCAACTTCCAGTCTGGCTGTTGTTTAACAGAAACTTCCACAAAGATATCTGAAATGCAAACGCTCATCGATGGGGAACTTAACAGAGACAGAAATGATAAAAAAAAGAAAACGCAGTAACAAACTAATCTGAGGTTAATTTGCAACTGAAATACATAAAATAAGCTGTTTAAAAGCCGATCAACTAACATGCTTTCTCCTTCCCCAAGACCCAGCTTCTTCCATTAGAAGAAGCGAAGTGATATATAGTCTAATCTGACCTCCTTTATTCCCTTCCAGCCTGAATTATCCTCTGATGCTACTAAAACCCCATGGTGATAAAGAATTTGAAGACTGCAAACTTACATTTAACTGAGAAGTTGCCTACAGAGAAATAGCTCCAATCCTAGAACAGCAGATAAGTAAACATGATTCTCCCAGGGATGCTGGCACTGGGCACATCTGCCAGGGCATGATGGCACTAGAGCAAGATTCATTTGGTAGGGGAATGGATGAGGTGTGTTTGTAATGAATGGAAACATATGACAGGGGCAGTAATGCATTAGCTGTATAGCTTTAAAACCTTTATTTCTGCTTGATGTATTTGACTTAGGCATAAATTTACTTTAGCCATCTAAGTGTTTTTCACAAAAACATGTATCTTAAGTTCTCCACTTTCCAAAAAGCTTAAAATAGTCATATTGAAATGGAACAGTATTTAATTTCAGATATATTAAATGTCCATCTAATACTCACAACTTTTCTAAGAGAGGTAGGTACGCAAGGTACCTTTGGGAAAAATGTAATGGAAAATTCAAAGGAAATGCAAAAAATACTCACAAATCCACTACAAAACTTAAACAAAATATCCTAAAAAACAAGTTGCTGTGCTGGGGGGTTTAATTACAATATCCTTAAAACTGTGAAGCAACAGCTGCCTACAGTGGTGCTTTTTAACTTTCTGCCTTCTTCATCCGTTTCCAATATTAAACTTATTTTTCATTCTTTCCTGCTACATGTTATGCTGCATCTGGAATCTCTCCACTGCTAATCTCAATCTACACAATTACTTTGCCTTGGCAGTTCTTGTTGGCTCCCAAAATTGTTTTCAGTCCAAGAGGTTGTCCAAGTAAAAGCTGTATTCTCCACCACCATTTTCTTTGCCAATTCTCCCCAAGGCATTGGTCCCTGTTGCTGGTTATCATCTGTGTGCTTCATTCCCTCTCTTCTACACACACTTAGTGCCCTTGGGAGGTCATTCTTTGGCTCTGCATTTCATTTGAACCCACTTCCAAGTCTCACCTTTGATATTCTTCCAACTTCAGCCTGTGACTCTCCAAAAGAGAAAAGTACTCCACTGGAATTACATCACTGTAGTTTAGGACAGGATCTGGCCCTCCTTTAAAGTATTTAATGAGATTAATCATTTGTTGCATAATAGAATATTTTAGTCAAAGAGAAGTCAAGTTCCTTTGGTTACATCTTAATTGTATTGATCTCCACAATACTATTGCAAGGTAAGGATATGAAATTTCCTTTATTTTGCAGATAAATAACAATGATACAGAAGCTGTAACAACATTGCTCAATAAAACAGGCCCAGGGACCATCCTGTGGCTCTGGTGTTGGTTGGCGTAGTCTGGATGTCTCCACACTGTGCATGGCCCTGGGTTCTTTTTTGGTCTCATGAAGTGCCTGTGTGCTCCTAAGGCATTATTATTGTACACAAGGTTTTTTTTCTACTCAGAATGTCTCAAATAACATAAGAGCTACATGCGGTCCATCAGAGTGTGTATTCATGGTATTTATCAATATGCGTGTGGGTGCTGCATGCCTTTGGACATGTCATGACGGTATGAAAAGGTAGTTAAGGGTGAAAAATCTGCTGGGAACATGTTGGAGAACTATGCAGGGTACAGGGCCCTGGTACAGGTTTTTCTGTATCACCTAGTGGCAAGAATTTTGGTGTCACAAATAGCTTACAAGATTTTTATGAGGCTAAGGAGCAGTGTTCTCTGAAGCAGGGCTCTATATCCCTTAGAAGGCACTTGCTGGGTGGTCTAGATGTACTATGGTCACTTTGCCCAGCCATGAAAATCCAGTGGAGTAGATTTTTTTCACACTAATTAAAGCAAGGCACAACTCTGGGATGTAAACTTACACATTACAAGTTGTATTTCAAGGTATTGATAACACAGTGACACTGATACCAGGCAATTCATAACATGGAAGATGACACCATTGTAAAAAAATTTTGCTTTGTTCATTCTCTCTCTGGATAAGTTTTTTTCCATAAGCCATTAGGGAATCTATTTTCAAACAGATCTCATCTTCAGCAGTGTTTCTCTGGTGGCTGAGATCCCTTGGGTTAGTATTTTTTTCTGAAAAGTGCACTGGTATTTTTATTACATGTCTCTAGTCTAAAACATGGTTTGAAACAGAAACAAGTACTTATTTAGCTACTGAAGTTGATAAGATTCACAATTCATGAGCTGTGAATTAATATACAAAATGAATTAATGAACTTACACAAATTCATAGACTTACATTAAATGAATTAATATACAAACTCTAAGAGGAGATAATATACAGGGCCTGGTGTAGCATGGAAACACTCTGCCACTCAACTATATGTTAATATTGCTATCAGACAGACAAACAGAAATCCAGTATATTCAATCTAGCAGACCAGTGACATCCTTTAATCCATCCAAGTGACCAGTACTACTAGACCTTGTCCTTGGCACAGAGTACAGTTCTCTTAGTTAAGGCAAATCTGCCTGAGTCCAGACAGCCAGTATCCAAGTGGAAGCCATGACAGCACAGAAAACAGAGGTTAGAGCTTACATCCTGACAATGTGATAGGTTATAGACCACAAAATACTCTTGCTTGATGAAAAAAAATAATGTAGCTAGGGTACCTGACAATTACTGAAGCATAAGCCGTGTGGGTTTTTGTCTTTGCATCCTTCCTCAGTTATAAAACATGACCATTAGGATTATTTCTTCCGATTAGTCACCGGGTTTATAAACCTACCCTGCTTCATTTTATCAGCATACTTAAAATACAGCTCACTGAAGTCAATGCTGTTGCACCAAATGAGAATTAGGAAACTAATTGCCTTTTGCAATAGTGACACAACAGAGGACAACGGGTCACGAAAAAATCACAACATACCCTCCTGCCACTCACTTTTCCTTGGAATGAGGGGAACATGCTGTCCTCTTGCAAAAATAAGTGTGCTTGGTTGTGAGCCAGACTCAGTGATAAATACATTTCTGATTACAGCCAACAACTTCATTTATAAGCATCTGATTAAAAAAAAAAAAAAAACAACCCAAAAAACAAAAAAAACCCCAAAACCAACAAAAAAAAACCCCAAAACCCAAACAAACAACAAAAAAAAACCTTTCAGAAAATACAGCGATATAAGCAAGACACTTGTGATCTAACGCACCGAGCACAAGGTTGAAGTCATAAGACTTGGTATCCCCAGTGCTGCCGTTAACCTGCTGTATGAGCATGAACAAGTCATTGGATGCCTCTAGTTGAGTTACTTCGAGCTGGTAATAACGTACCTTTGGGCACAGCTTAGAGACCAAGGCTTCACCTGTGATCTATGAATAAAGTATCCTGTTTACATAGAAGAAGTTTCCATAATTTTAAGGAGAGGTTTACAGCCCCAACAGTTGAAAGTCCTTAACTGCAAGTACCTTGTCTGCAGGTATTTATACTGGGGATTTTCAGCAGAATTATGTGCCTAAATGATATGATTAAGGAGCAGAGATAATCCAGCTTTATGAAAAAAAAGATCCATGCTGTACAAGTCCCACTCACAGGTTTTGCCACAAAATATATTGACCTTCCAAAAGTCTGCATTTATCTCAAGCCAGCATATTACAACTGTATCAGACAAGTCAGATCAGCAAAATTAATATAATTTATCTTCTGAGTTAATGATCATTTATTTTTAAAGATAATATACTAGTCAGTGTCCTAAATGAGCCAGCAATTCCTGATTGAACAGAAAGTATGCAATTACGTGCTGATACTCAGTAGGCAGAGAACAGTTCTGAGTGACTCCAATGATAGATGTATCATTGTGTAAAAAAAATGCACTGAGCCATAACATCAAAGTTAAATACCAACCCTCTAAAACTTTCTGCTTCTGGAAAGGAAATAACCAAACTTTTGCCGTCACTGCCTGAGAATGATCATACAGCCTTTTTAGTAATAACTCTAATGGGGTGAGCCTTTTCACACTCCATTATTTTCATTGCCCAACTTTACGTATAATATCTTGTTTTCAATTGCCTATAGAGTTGCCAGATTTGAAACATTTGCCGAACATTTTCCATCTTTACTCTCAGTTTTAAGAGTAACATTTTTGTCCTTTGTGAGAGCCTGCTTAGGGGAAAAGGTTGTTTCAATAACATTAATCTATTAATGCTTACTTTTCCCCTGTCTATGGGCGCTACTGCTTCCCTGGTTGAGCACAGGGGTTTGTAACAAGTCAAAGCCTAAATCCGACATACTTCTGTGGTCCCCTGTGGAAGCCACAGAAAACTGCCATTTGCACAGAAGCAGCAGAATCTGGGAGTTTGCTCTTAAAATGTCGGTGCATTTCATTAAATGTGCCCACATTGTTCTGAAGTAACCGAAGGCACCAAAACACATGGGGAATGGATCTTTGCTTTCCTGATGCATGCTTGTTTTCATTGGAGACTTCTCTGATTCAGAGCACAGGCTGAACAGAGCTCTTAAATCAGAATCATGCTTTTTTTTTTTTTTAAGGAAAGTCTCCTCTGTAAAATTCATATCCTTTATTTTAAAAAATGTAAGATGCACACTGTAATAGATGAGGAGCTGTAAGGAGAGAAAGAATTGTTTTCTCAGTAAAGAACTGGGCAGGCATTGGAGAGCTGTGTTTTATTGCCAGCTCTACCACACGCTGCTCATGCTATGCTAGACATATCAACGTTTTTTAAACACATATTCCTTATAGAGCTGATCGGGGGGCAAAAATGAAGCTCATGGTTTGTTTTAAAATTGCTTGTCAGAACAGTTTTTCATGGGTTGTCTTTCCAAATTTTCTTGATTTCAAAAACAATTTTTAAAACATTATTGGAAGAGTGATTTTTTTAAATGCTTTGAATAGGAAAGAGACAAGGAGAGAAAGGAAAAAAAAAGCCATGTTTCACTTTCATATGTGCATAAATTAAGATCATAAAGCAAAAATATTCAAAGGATCTGACTTTCAAGCTTCCAAACACATTATCCCATCTGGCTTACATTTTGCCCAAAGAAATACATTCTGCTGTCTGGGGACAGGGAGAGAACAACACTTAGGAAGCTTGTTCAGCAGAGTCTAACCAGGCTTTGACCTGTGAAGCTGCGCTCCTACGCTGATCCATGGTGACAGCACAAAAGAGTGCGTAGGAAGCAAGAGGAGGCGTATGGTTGATGAATCCATGCCAGTGTCATTCCACTGGCAAAATCCCCTCTTGGGGAAGGGAAGCTGTTGCAGAAGCTCCTGCACGCTGAAGGCTGCAGCTGTGTGCATGGAGTACTTATGCTAATTTTGCCCAACCTGGGAAAGGATCGGGGGCGGCTTTATCACCAACACAGTATACCTCTGCTAAACACCCTCAGTTTTGCTTGGGGCAGCGAACAGAATTAAGCTCCGAGTACAGAATCTATTAATGTGAAAGGAGAGAAATAATGAGTTTATTTGCTACCACGCAATTTGGAATTTTTCCATATCAGAGTTTTTCCACTGCGTTTTAAGGTCCTGTTGCTGTAGGAGGCATAGAAGTTCAGAGTAGTGAACTGCTGTTCATGGCAGGGACCGGCTCTGAGGAGTTGCAGAACAGAAGTTCAAAAAGGACACAAAGGCAATTACAGAACCTGCAGGGAAAAGAAATCATTTTTCTTTCGTTACAATGCTTGCAGTTTCTGTTTTGATGCTGGTGGCACAAGAATAAATGCCAAGACAAGAAATTTAATCTGCATGCAAAGAACCGTCGTGTTAAAAAGACAGCTCAAACCATATTCTCAATACACGGTGACGGTGTTCTCGAAATCAAGGACTACTTGATGTAAAAACAGTCACAGATTAGACCTACCTCCTGAATTTTATCCCAGGATCAATATTTTATAGAACTACTAAAACTGATGTATTTTCATCTAAAAAGGGAAAAAATATTGTGGATTATATTTACCTGATAGTCAGTTCTTGTTGGAGGTAATTAATGCACATAAAAAGTCACTATGTCTTTAGATGCTGCTTTCTTTTGAATCACCTGATACATAGCTTTCTGTAGTTAATTTCAACGCCTGGCAAGCTGAGAGAAATTGCTATTGTGGGACCCTTTTACAGCTCAGGAAGACAAAGTTAATAAACTTAACAACTTCCAAGTACTTACACAGGGAGTCCGTTTGCAAAAGAATTACATAAGGCTACATTTGACTGCATTTATTCTTAATAACATGTATTTTTTTGATGGTGGTGCACTTCTGGAGCTCAGGCCAAAAGAACTTGCTCATCCAATGCTCATTGAAATCTGGAATCTTCAATAGAAGTAGGATGTGATCGTTATAATAAAAATACATAAAAATGTACAGAGATTTGATTCTGGGTATATTCCATTTTGCATCATTGAAGGTAAATCTGTTTTGCAAATGCCAAATTAATATGTCTTTATGTTTCTGCCAGCATCCACCTTAGTTTACTGCTGCTAACAGAGAGGCTATCGCAAACACGGTGGTTTGGAATATAAGAACAAAAACCTCCTGGGTCTCTGGGGGGGGGAACTACAGTAAACAATCAGCCTCCAATATGTGTTCTCATGAATTGATGCACTGACACATATTTGTATTTCTCTGATAGCAAATTATAGGGCATGGTAATAGCTATTTAATAGTTGAACAGTTATTTAAATCTAGGTTAACCCTAATTACATTTTCTATTAAATCCAGGGTGTCATTTCCCCACCTCCAATGGAAAGAACTACGTGGTGAGGCTCACATGCAAAGAGCTCTGAAGCTCTAAAGCTTTTCTCATTCCAGTTCCTGCAGGGAAAGACCTTGGGAAGCGGTGGATTTTGAGTTCTTGACTCTTTCCCCAGTCTAGGAAGCTGAAGGATCAGAAAGCGTAAGGATAGGAACTGTCCTAAAGCAACAACATTTAGCTTTGCTGATCCTTTTTGGCCTGACAGCCCCCTAGATGTATCCACCTGATCCAACCAACAAAAATACCCCAGAGCCCTAACCCTACCATAAAAGCTGGGCGCAGGCCAATTAGCAATCTGCAGGAGAGGGCACACCGCTGCCTTTTTTTGTGGAAACTGGTACAGCCCTTCAGCGGAGGGCTGCCCAGGCAACGCCACGCACAGGTGCAGAAAACATCTCTAGAAGCGCTACTTCCCAAATGGGGTGAGGAAGCCAACAGAGCCGGAGGACCTCTTGCTGAGCACGGGTGAGGGAGATCGGCTCTTCAGGCTCCCTTGCTTATTTTTGTTCAGTGAGGAAGAAGCAAAAGCCTATAAGTAAAAACAAATTTCCCTTGGCATCCCAGAAAAGAGCAAATTATCCTCTCACATCTTCTGGAATGTCATCTCTGGTTCTTCCTTACCCTCTAATTAGTTCGTTACTGACGGATAGTTACTGAAACACACATGGTCCGTCTCTATTAAGGAAGTGGAGTTTTTATTTGGGAAACCTTGAGACTGTGAAATCAGAAATGCGGCCATTGTTCATTCTCACTGTTGGCTGATTTAATTTAACTTTAAACATGTGATTAATTTTAATAGTATGGAAAACTAATTATGTTCATGTTCTAATGATCAGTATTAACCTAATTAGTGACCATGAAAATTCCCAAGCAAAGCACTTAATTATGTTAGAATTAAGATTGTAAATATTTTCCTAATGGAAAACTTCCAGTAAAACACTAATGCGCTCAAAGGCTACAACGACAAGAAAACATGCAGCATGTGTAAAATGGCTTCCAGAATGAGTTTCTGATTGCTAACTCTGCTACACAAGGTAACAGCGTTTGTAACATGATGTTAGAAACTTATCCATGCATCACAAGTAAGCTATGCAATACTTAAATCAATGCCTTTAAGCTTCAATTCAC
This sequence comes from Falco biarmicus, assembly GCF_023638135.1. Classification (NCBI taxonomy): domain Eukaryota; kingdom Metazoa; phylum Chordata; class Aves; order Falconiformes; family Falconidae; genus Falco; species Falco biarmicus. The sequence continues at coordinate 12,659,917 of NC_079299.1, forward strand.
CACATATAGCAGAATTCCTTCTCAAGAATCTCTTTCTGTAATGCCCAGAGAGAAGTGGCACTCTGTCCTTATCCTCAAGGCTACTAAAAACTGTTTTGGGGACAGGAACACATCTTTCTCTCAACCTGCTTGTCCTTCATGTGCAGTCATTTTCCTACTGATAACCCCTGGGTGTCCACTTCCAGTCCCCCTCCCCGCCACTTCATTCCTCTGTTTTACACCCTTCACCTTTTCCATAGCATTTTTTATGCATGACAAGTAATTGAGAAAGGAGCTGCTGCACCCTGGAAAACACAGACCAGAGATGCAAATTAGACGGGTAGAAAAGAATGCCACTGCCAAATCCCAAGACAACTGTTTCTGCAAATAAAAGGACAATCTCCAAAAAAGCAGCATTACCTTCTGTCTTCCAGGAGTCAGCCGGCCTTCCTAACCTAAGCACAAGCCTGTTATAGAGAGCTTGCACATATGGTGCCCACAGAAGATGTCCTAAGTCCACTTTTTTTGTTAAAAAAAGTTATGCTCTGCGATGTTATTCTACACAGCCTTTCTTGTAATTAAATGATACCAAATAACCGAAAGAATCATTACAGTTCCCCTGGGATAACATAGTTATTCATACCTGAATCTGACCCTCCTTTAATTTACTTTGTTATAAAAAGCTTTCTTTTACGTTACTTGTTGCAAGCACTGTCCCAGATTTAAGCCACTTCATAATACAGGGAACATATTTGTCAATGTGATCCCTACAGGCTACCTATCATTCCCAGGTACTGGGATGATTGCAGTTAAAGTATTTATTTGAGATAGGAGCTTTGTATTGAATTAGAAATCGATCTTCTGCTTGATCAGATAACATTGCTTTATGTATTCATACCTGGGTCTTTTGAAAGCTATTCGGTCTGTGTGCACGACATCAGAGTGACCGAATCTTCCCCAGACACGCAGAACTAATACTTGGAAATATAATTCCCAACTTTTGTGGGGTTCACGGTGAATGGGGCAGCCACCAATTCTTTTGTCACCTCCCAGCTCTTAGTGAAACAATTTATCTCACTCACCAACTGTATGCAAAGAGTGCCAGAAAAGTATCAAGTCGGTATTATAGCTCATCAATTATGTATTGTTTCCAAACACAGTACAGTCCATGAAGTCTAAAACAAGAAACCAGAAAAATAGAGAATGTGTTCCTCCAGATCTGCATCAATTTGTTTATGCACAAGTTACTTTCACTCTGAAGTGAATTCCTCTCCTTGCTTGCAACTTTTTCCCTTTTTATCTTATCGTATAGTTTCTAATCCAAGATACATACTAAAAACATAGAGAAAAGTAATCCATTAAAGAGTAGAGAAAGTGAGATCCTGAGGAGATGCTGGCTCCATGAAGCTGATGGTTTACCCTATGAAAGAATTTGTGAGAAAGATTTTTAGTTTCCTATTTCTTTACATCTACATGAGCTGCGTTACATATGCATTTCTGCTTGAGCTCCCCTCTCCTGGGCAGTGAACACATCTTCATCTCCCAGTGTTATTGAAGGTGTTTATATGTGTGGATTCATTAATGGATGGCTGCTTTCCAGCGTATGCCACCAGCTGTTTACTGTTCTTTCACTCTACTAGCTCCACTACCCTGTGACAACATATCACCGAGGGTAACATTAATGATAGGACTGTCCCAGGCTGAAAAGATCTCTAGTAAAATCTTTATGGAGAGCAAGAAATAAGTCTTAAAATCATATGGCAGCATTGATTTGGGGGGACTGATGTCTTAAAAACCTTTATCAGTTTTCAATATCCCAAAGCATCCTGTGAAATATACCTGTTTCTAGAGACTTGTATTACACTAATCTCTGTGTACATGGACGCTTTCTTCAGTCACCTTTAGATACTAATGGTCAAAATCCATGCTTTGGAAATCAATTTACCCTGACATGAAAAGCCTGAGTTGGTTTTGGGGTTTTTTTTTCAAACATGCAGAACACAAAAAGCTGCAGGTATTGTGTAGGCAATTTATTCATGCAATAAATGTGTTTGCTATCCTGGTTTTTTGAAAATCAACAGGTCAATAAAATCATTAAAATTAGGTCATTATAATTTTTAAAACTCATTATCATGATGAGAAATAAAGCCAGCTTTTTTGATTAATAGAGATTTATTAATGGAAAGCTTCTATTGCTATATACTTAATTTTGAAGCTACTGACATGAAATGTTATAAGTACAATATATGACTGAATTCAAATTTCATTTTAGATAGCAAATTCCAAATCCCTTGGTCTTTCTCCTTCAATCACACTCTACAAGTTCAAACATCAGTTTGGCACCAGCACAGCATTTGTATCAAGCTCACATGCAGAGGTCTGAAAAAAAAAATATCCTCTAAACTCATGTAAGAAAATGGTTTCGTGTTTGCAGACACTAAACTTATACAACTTATTTAGACTGCACTGGAGATATTAGTAATAAAATCATAATTACACCATGGAAAAGTAACTATAACATATAAATTTTGGTATTATTTATCATTATGAAACACTTCATTTTCCAGAACCACAAAAACCGTAACGTTTAGGCTTTAACATCTTTAATTCAACTTAGCAAAAATGGATGAATAGCACATGAATAATTAAATGCACAAATAGAAAATGGGAGAGCTAAAGGCATTGCAGAGCAATGCAGACCCAAAGTACAGCTATTAATGGGGGACCTAACCTGCCATCTTTGTTCAAGCAAATTTTCCAGAGGGGAAACAGGTTCAAGTACAACGCAGTACAGACTCAAAAGAGTGTATCCTTCTCCTGGACATCAGCGTATCTACTCTGATACACTAAAATAAACTTCTGCTTGCTATTGAACACAAAACTGAGCACAAACATGCAAAGGAAGCCTTGTGCCACCCTGCTAGCAGAGAGGGAATGAATGGAGACATGTCCAGGGACACAACTAGGATATTTTGGGGCCCCACCAGACCAACTACTCATTTTCCTTTTCAAGACCATTGGCAATAAGAGTAATTTAAAACATGTCTAAATTATTCAGGGAGACTAGAGCTGCATGAAGCTGAAACAACTAGGGAGCATTAAGTTTACCTTTGGAAGCTTTCCATTGCTATCCGGTGGGATGTCTAGCAGGACTGGATCACCAGGACCATCAAGCTGCTCCTCTTCTCATGAAGTCCATGGGCAAGTTCAGAGAGGAAGCTGAATACTTTCCTGCATAGCAAGAGCTTCAAAAGTATTTTTGTACTGCACATACTAAACACTGTGAAGTTTTATATTTCTAACTGGAAAAAATGAGTATTTGCCAATGCCAAAGAAAGGCAACAAGTTGAAGGTGGCTTTGAATGTTTTTGTTCTTTCATCCAGATAGAAAGTGTGGCTTTTTAAATTCATGCCACCACTAGCTGGAACAAACCCAAACAAATATAATGGTATATATAAATTCACCTTTGAGTCAGCATCTCATATTTCAGCACTTCTAGTCACAGCATCTTTCAGAACAGTACATCACCCATATGCTTCATACACATCTTTTACCTTCTCAGTAAATCAGAATATGGATGCTAAAGTCCAGAAAGCAACCTTAAAAATTCCCTTGTTTTTTTAGCAGGTTTTATTGATACTGCTGGTTGAGCATATTTTGTAATGGAAGATGGCAACCTCTCCTTTATAATTCATACAAACAATTAATCGGAAATAAGAAAGGGGTTGCCAAGCAAGGAACATTTGCAGTAGCTGAACAGGAATATTCTAAATTAATGGTGAAAAAAATATATGCAGATACAATAAAGAAGAATAAACCTTGTCACTATAATTTGTATGAAGTATGAGAAAGAGACATAAAAGCATCACATGAGCGCCAATCCCACAGGAAGCTCAAAATGATGCTTTTGTTTTAAGGAAAATGGGTGGGGTTGGGTAGGGGGTTTTTAATTCTTTTTTTTTTGTGTGTCAGAATTTTTGCCACTGGGAAATAAACTCAAGACAAGGTCTCCAATAAAACAGATTTATCTGATCAGTAGCTAGAAGAAAATGGAGACTGGCCAGGAATCATTAAGGATGTACACAGTAACTGCAATCTTTGTGAGTTTTTTAATCAATTTCATCCCTTAAGCTTTTCTTCAGATTAAAGGAGCATAACTGGTAAAGTTTACTAAATGTCACACAGTGCATGAGCACGTCCCTTTACTTCTGAAACACTCATATAGCAAAAAATTGTGGGTTTTAGGCCGGTTGCTGTCATTTTACCTGTGGGGACTATGATCCACACATATGCATAATAATTGCATTATTGTGTGTCTCGGGTCCCTCAAACAAAGTGATACTATTCCATCCTAAACCACCCTCACATCCCACTAATATGATGATCACTGACTTTTATTATAAGGACATAGTTAATTGATGAAGCAAAATTAAAAGAATGGGAGCACAGAGTCATTTACATCTGAGGCTTGATAAGAATGTTGTGATAGGTAATTCTGTATGCTTGTTTGGGGTTTTGTTGCAAAATTGAGATGAGCATCACCAGCTGAGTTAGAGTGTGCTAATCATGCCACCACTCCCACTGACTTTCAACTGAATGTGAGTATCCACAATCCTCCCAGGCCTTCAGAATCAAAGCTTAACACCATAAAAATACTTTTCCAACTGTAAAAAAATACTGTTCCAACTCAAAAATCAACTGCTTTGTACTCACAGCTTGGCCCCTTCATTATTTGCATCTAAGCACCCTGGTATAAACCTGACCACTTCTGTTAATGTTTTATGGATAGCGAACACTTCATACTTGGTGTTTTCAAGCCTTCCAGATGTCAAGAAGGAAGGAGAATTTGCTGTATTTCCAAACAATCCCTCTGATTACAGTTGTAAACATTAATAACTAGGTGAAAAGTTATACTCGTTCTTGCTGAGGATTCTGAATGTAATTGCATTTCTTCCTTCCATTAGGGTACGGAGAAAATTAGTCCTATAACTCACGTGGTGAATATGAACTTTAGGAGGGCTCTCAATTTGCAGCCTGTGACTGAGCTGGATGCCAGTTTTTAAATGTTTGTTCTTATCCAGTTTTTAAACGTTTGTTCTCATCCAATCCATTCCTCTTTATTTGACTTTGAGCTTTTACATTAAGCAAATATGTTTTTCAAGTGCATTTTATAAATGAACCAAGTAAATGAAATGCGATCTAAGTCAATTTATCTTACATTTTGAAATGCAGCTGTGGGTTTCTACTCAAGTAAGACAGTTTCTTCGTCATGGCATTCCTTGAGTTTGAGAGCAGGGAGGACGTAAATTGGCAACAATTCCAGCCTCCTGGCCTGCTTGTATTAATAAGCTACTTTAAAAAATAATAATAGCAGTAATTACCCAGAGACCCTAAAATTATGCATTTATTAAGTTATGTGATATTTTGTAAGAGAAACAGGAATATACTGGAATAATTTCTCCCAGCATTGGAATTTGATCACTTAGAAGAACAAAGCAACTGTTTAGCACAAAAGGCAAGTATTATACTAACAGTTTAGGACAGGAATCAAAGACCATAATTTCCAAATAAAGGTTCACCCAGAAATCTGGGAGGCAGAAGGTGTCTTCAGGAGTAGCACCTGTTTCTTACATCACATACCACAGGAGCAAAAGGTTCTGCAGACTTTAGGAGGAGGCAAATCAGTCTTGATCTGAGCTGTGAGTTGCAGAGTGGAAGGCTCCATCAGTCCTCTTCCATTAAAAATCTCCTCCTTGCCAATACATATTTGTAAACGCAAGGTTTCTTTTTATAATAATTTTAGTTGACACTCTTACTTCCACACAACACAAATATTTTAAGTTTGAAATAGTTAAAAATAGTTAACTATAGAATTTGTATTAAAATATCTTTCAGAGAACCCAACATAAATTTAGTGGATTGTGTTAATATCACTTTTGAACATTTGTTCTCCAAAGTAGCAAAAGCATATCAAGAAATTTGATTTCCAAGTCTAATCTCTGGGGTGACCCATTGACATAAGCATTTCTCATACGGTTTGTTTTTGCAGCACTTTGACACAGAAACACTAAACTTTTTTCTCCAGATAGATGCTGGAGCGAGAACATTAATTCTCTCAAGCTGTTGCAGGAGCACTATTGCTCTTCCTTCACCGTGTCAGCCCACCTTGGCAGAGGTCAGGAACTGCCTCCCCTGGTCAATTTTGCCATGATTGTTCTCAAACATGAAATTTTGATCCTCACCTTCAGGACTGACAGCAGCAAGACATTAATTTCATAGTGAAACAAGAAAATGAGATTTACCAGCTTAGTGGGCCTCTTCCCAGACATTATAAGACACTAGAGCTGAGCACTGGGGACACCCAGACGACTACTCTGCAGAAAGCACTAACAATGACCGAGCAGCAGATAACTTCTTTCATTTCTTTCATTTTCCTTCCTGGTGGAGGTGCACCACCATCCAAAGCCTCAGCCACCCGAACCCGTGAGGCACCACGGGAACTTCTACCCTACGCCCTGGCCACTGTTTACGTGGCAGCCAAGGATACTGCTCTCTTTTTAGTCAGCACTAACGTTTTAAAGGATACTGATTTGTTAGAGGGACAACTTTTTCATTTTTATTCACACAAAGTCTCCAAAACCCCAAAATAGATAACAGGACTTAGAGAGGAGGATGAGTAATTCAGTGGGTTGTATTTAGTGATTAATGATATCCCTGCTGAGAGGGGCATGTTTTCTATGTTTATTCCTCGGTTGACAGCAAACTGCCTGTAATTATTGTTATTGTACAACTACAGAGCAGGGGCACAGGAAGCGGTACAGTCGATAAGATTAACTAATTAGACTTGTGGTGGACGTGCAAATGAACCGCGAAGGCAAAGAGCTATTGAGACGGACACGGTGACTGAAAACCAGCCTTCAGTCTTCCTGCTAGTCCTCGTTGCCCTGGCTTCCTGAGAGCATCTGTTTTGGTCTAAACACTGATCTGTGCCACGTATTAAACCATTTGTTCTCAATAGCGCTCGAGTAGATCCCACACTGGGTATGACTGGTTGCCTGGCAACCTAAATTCATTTAGCAAAATTTAGTTTCCTTTATATTATTACTTTTATTCTGTAACATGCAGGGCCAAGTATAAATCTTCACATTTTGCTAACAAGAAATGATTTAATTTCTGTTAAAACTTTCCCTTGGAGTGCACGTAAAAGCAACCAGAAGAAAAAAAGGAGGGAGGGGAGGCGCAATATAGATCAACATTTTGACCTAGCTTTAAGTTACAGTGAAGCAATAGAATGTCACAGTATGCTAATTATTTAATCAACCCACATCATCTCTGCTGTTCATGTATTATTCTGACTATCAATCGAACACCATCTGCCCTCACAGAAAAATGTTCCTGCAACATACAGAATATTTAGCTGGCAAGCAACTATCACCATGTTCGCACTAGAAAGCCATGAACCCGAGAAAGCTCGAGGAGCTTGGGGACATTCAAAACATCTCCAGCTCTCTCCTGGCCTTCCTCTGGAGAAATTTATGATTTCCATTTAAATTTCAAATAATGAAATAGATTCATTAATGGCTTTGAATGCAAATAGGAAGCTGAGCTTTGGAATCCAGCATTCCTTTTAATGAAAATTTTCTGTCACTTGGAGAAGCGTGGGAAGCAGCAGCGAGGAGAGGGAGAGGAGAGGGAAAGGGAGAGGAGGCGGCTCCAGGTCTTCTTGTCCGCTGTGCTCCAGCAGTGCTTCCCCCCGGGGGGTCCCAGCTGCCCACCAGGGCTGCCCCAGCTGGGCTCAGGCTGGCGCCTGCTGCTTCCCCCTCGGCCCTGGGCAGGGACCCGCCTCATATACCCTGGGAGAAGGGGCCTCTCGTATTAATGTTCATCCCTTACCTGGACAGCAGGTCCTGGCAGCATATGCATTTTAAAAGGTAAAGAGATAATTCCTGCCTCAAACAGGAGAACAAGTGGCTTTGTCAATGATGTCCTTGTAAAATACACGAGGGAAAGGATTTTGGAAAAGTTGTTTAGTAAGCATGGATTATAAGGGGATGTTTACCTCCAACAAGTAAAATGAAGTATAAAACCTTGCTAAGTGCAATGCATAACATAAAACCTATGCAAAAGGAGGATAATATTACTTAGTTGGTTACATTATTTTTTTTTTACTAAAATAGATAGACAATTGTGAAAACGCATCCTAAATTGCTCGAGTTGGAAGCACAGTTGGCCTCTTCATCATTTTCCAGTCATGTGCTGCCTGTTAAGGAATCCTGGTCAGCTCACCAAATAAACTGGTACAAGGATTACATGTACTATAAGAAATACCAAGGGCAGAAGCAGCCAAAATATCTTTGGGTGCTATTTAGAAACAGGTTTTGGAAACAAAAGCACCATCTTTAGTTAGTAGATCAGTTAGTAAGCTAGTTACTAGATGTTGAGTTGCTCCCTCATGACCTTCTGTCTCAGCCTGGCACGGAGCACCTAAGCCCACACTGTACTTGCCAGAACAGCCAACAGCTTTAGAGCAATGTCCTATAGACCAGCAAAGAGCTGTCAATAAGACATGGATGGATACACCTACCAGAATAAAAACACTGGGCCCCAGTGTCTCTGTTGTCCTTATCCTGAATTCCTTGGAGTGGGACCAGGGATTTCCAGCGGGACTGGAATTTGGCCCAGTGTGCCACAATCCCATAAAACACAACTGTCTATTGGTTAAACAATGCCAAGCATGTCTCAGCCAGATGCCTGTTTACTGACTACTGAAAGAGAAAAAAAGCTCTCAGATGCTGTTGCTTGGGTTTGCAGGATGTAGGACATACTAATTATGAACAAATGAAATGATCACATAACAGAGATGAGCCACGTAACTTGGTTTGGCTGCAATTCGTGGTATATGAAAAACATTACAGCACAGGGCTTGAAGAACATAAACTCTGCATTAAAAATACATTATTTTGTAATGTAGCATCTATTTCCTTGAGATAGTAGTTCACTTTCTTCTACTACGTGGGATAATGAACCATTAAATTGGGTAAATTATTGTCCCTTTAGCACAAGTGCTTTCTACAGTAAAGGAATAATCCTGGTTCATTTCGCCAACAAAAAGCTGTTCTGCTAAAATTGTCTGTCCTTTCCTGGAAACAGGGAAGTCCAACACCATGAGATGGCATGCACTCAGGCAACACTGCTGAGGCAATCGCGGCAGGACAGTGGGTCAGTGAGCACCTTCAAAGAATGGCCTTCCCTGGGACGTCACCCGCCTGACCCCATCCAGAGCCCAAGCCCTTCAGGTGCCCTTGGAGAAACCAGAGAGCAAACCGCGCTCTGCCAGGCTGCACCCCACCAGGGCACACCAGGACCTCGGGGCCCGTCCCCCTGCTGGGGCCCTTCAGCCCCGGGGCACCCGTGGAGGAGGGCAGCAGGATAGGGAGCTGAACCCTGGGGTGGGGCAGAGGGGACAGAGCCCGACAGTGCCCTCAGGTCCCTGCCCACTCACCCATTTCAAAACACAAACACCCCCCCTCCCATTTCTCTGAACCCCCTGGCACAGGTGTGCAGTTTTCTTCCTGTGGTGATGCGCGCAGCAGCAGTTTCGCTTCTATTTGTGCCAAGAAGGCAGCAAAGTTCACACAAACACCGCTCCCGGAGCAGTCAGGTCCCGTGCCTTCGTAACATCCCCATTAAAATATTTCTCCTAATTTTGAACTTTAATTTTCCATGTTGTTCACCCTATCCACTGTAAAGAGCAAATGTTCCTGCTCTCTGCAACAGGATTTTGTGCATTTGAGGATCTAAGCTTTTCTCCTTTCAGTCACCTCTTCTGCTCTCCAGTCTTCCCTGGACTAAGCGGCCCACACGTGCTCTGAATGCAGTGTCCCAAATTACGTGGATACTCCAGGCCAGATAAGGTCTGATGTTTTTGAGAAGACAGGATGAAATACTTCAAAAGTCCTAAAGATTATACTCCTGTAAAGGTAAAGAACTCAGATTTATATTTTTTTTTACCACTATCATTGTACTGTAGACTCCTGTTTAATCTGTGGTCCACAATACCACCTTGTTCTGGTTTTGCAGATCTTTTTGTTAAGCAGTGTATTTCGTTACCTTGTATCGTGCATTTGATTATTCCAGCCTAAGACCATGATCTTGATCTTGTCCTAGGTGAATTTCTTTTTTTTTCCTCCCCTTCTTTCTCAAGCCATTTTTTCTGTTTGTTGATAACATCTTGAACCCAAATCCTGCCCTTTAAAGACCTTGAAGCTTCGTATCATTTGGAAATGTAATAAACATAGGCCTTTGTCCAGCAGCGGCTATTAACAAACCCACTAAAAGACTGGCTCCAGAACAGACCACAATGGAAAGTTTGTGATATCATGTTGGCTGCCACCACTGCCCTCCAGGGATACTACCCGTCCAGCTGGGCATCAAACCCCTCCCTCGGGCCTTTCAGTGTTTTCCTAGCTTTTCTAACGGGAATGTCGTGCTGGACTGCCATAGCCTAGCAAATCAAGATAGAAAGCACCTGTGGTTTCTTCTCTGGCCACCCTTTCCTAGAAAGAAATGAGCTTGGTGTGATGTAGTTTATTTTTAATCAGCCACTTCTCTTGTAGACGCTTTCAAACACTTTTGGGAATTTGTCCTAAGAGTTTCAAGCTGATGTAAAGGCTTTAAAATTCCCTGACTTTGCTCTGCTTCCCACAGATGTTCTTCTGAAAGACAGTCACCGTCCTAGCCTTTTCCCAGTCTGTGGGTGTCTTGCCTGTCCAAAATAAGTTTTCAGCAATCCTGCATCCCATCTCTGCGTATTCAGGGATGCAGTCCACCAGGCCTAGTTAATCTTAAAAGTCTGCTTAAGTCTTCTCTTAAGCCTTAGGCTCACCTTATCCCTTTGCCACTAGATCAGCTGCACTAGCTGTCTGTGCCCCGTAACTCTCTTTCCGTGAGCACAAATGCAGAACAGGCATCAAACACCCAATTCCTCAGGGTCTTCTGTAGATAGAACTTCTTTCCCATTGAGAAACAGGCCGAGCCTTTTCCTGGTCTTCCTACTGCTAGTGAGAGAATGACTTTTTCTTGTAGCAGGTATCTTTTAATAATTGCAGGGGGTGAAATATGACCTCCAAATTACCTTTTGAAAAGCTTCATGGGAGCTGGTTTCAAGGGATGTTGATTCTTGAACTCCTCAGCTCAAGAAAGCAGCACACAGAGATGAACAGAGCAAGGGAAGAGTAAAACAACTGTGTAAAACCCAGAGCCTGTTGAGCACCTCCCTCTCCCCAAAAGCACGGAAGAAGCGAGAGAAGAAGGTGCTCCGTGTAGCCATTCCCTGCTCCTAAGACACTGACCAGAGGCCAGAAAAGTCACCAGGACACATAGCCTGAGCCACAAGAAAGTATGAAAGAGCGACCTTATTTTAAAGACAGTAGAAGGGGAAGAACAAACCCACCCCACCCCCCTTTCTTGAACTTTCCTTAATGACAGCGAGATGTTTCTTTCCCAGCAAAAGCTAACTGCTACGCTCGACGCGCCTGATGTCAGCTGGAGGAACAGATGGCTCAATGGTTCATTTCAAACTGTTCACTCAGCCAAACAGCACAAATTGCATTAATTGCCTCACAGTACGAGCAGAGAACGGAGCACTCCGCGTGTCCTAGCCATGAATCACTGAGACTTCTCATCATTATTCGCATTTGACAGGTCAGTCGGAAACTTCTTCGCATGCCAGGAGGGGTGGGGGTAGAGGGAGCACAGCACGAGGAAGTGCCTGAGCCGAGCACTCCACAGGTAAGAGAAGATCCCCAAAAGCTGATTTAGCCTTTGACTTCTGCCTTGGCATTCAAATGGTTTCCTCGGCGCAGTGCCACTTTCTGAAGCATAATTTCTTATTATGAGAACATACGCGACAACGCGCCTTCTGACCAGATCCAGGGAGCAGGAGGAGCAAGATCCGATTACTGACCACCGTCTCCCTGTCCACACTGAGACTGGGAAGACCTTAAATGCACTGGAGGCACTTCCATAGTCTACCCCTTGCTTTGCCCCTTCCTGTGGCAAAGGTAGCTTACACACCATTGCAGGTCTTGGTAGGCCACCTAAGAGAAAGCAGGCGTCCCAGAACCTCCCAGCCAGAGGACCCGGAGAGGGAAACCACAAGAAGGGACTCTCCATGCCTGCCTTCTGTGAGCCCCTGTATCCAAGATCTGAAAAAAACTGATGGAGCCAAAGAGTTCGAAACACGTCATGCCAAATATCTCAAATTTTTTGCTTCTATAAGCTGGGAGTCCTGCATGTGTTTATTTTACCAGTACACATGCACCTGAAAAGCTCATGCAGAAGATGAGTCCAGGCAAAATGCTCTCCTTTACATTTGACAGCTCTAAACCTTGCCTAATAAAGTGATTTATTAGATGCTCCATACCCTGTTGAAAAGTCCTGACACTTTGCTCATCACTTGCAAATGCAAGGTGTCAGCGTTTTGCCCACTGAAGACACTGCACTTCTTTAGAGCAAGGAAAAAATATATTGGTAAATAACCGCATAAGACCAGAAGTTTAAAGCTACAGCTTTCTAGCTAATGTGATCATTGATGCTTCTCTGCACCTACTGTCTTTATTTCAACGGCTTTAGCAAGATACAATACTGGGAAAAGACTAACCCTAGTCTCCCACCGACTGTTGAGAATCCTTGAGAAAACTCACAGGCAAGTCCTGATGCTCTTTCCTCCCCTTCGCTTTAGAGGGAGCAGAACCACTGTGGTTGCACCAGCAGGGGTGAAATTTCTGTGCCACATCTACTTGCATTGCCAAATTCTACTTGAACCCCTCCTTCAAGAAAAGAAACATGAGAAGATGAGGGGGAAATTAAAAGAAAAAGCAATACATATGCAAAACCAGACCTCCCTGCTGTGCTGTAACCATCCCTAAATTGGCAGTAGATCTGATTATTGTAAATGGGTGACAGCTGAGGGGTGGCACTTTTGCTTGACCCCTGCTTGGTGGAGGCTCCATCTGCACACTCCTTCATAGCTCCTTCTGCGCTAACCTCAGATCTCACGTGTTCCAGGGGGAGGGAGGCCCTTCACTGTTTTCCTCTCTGAAGGAGAAGTCAACAGAAGAGAACGGATACCTAATTGTATCTGACTGAGGAGAAAAAGTATCTCAAGGCTCTGCTCACGTGAAAGTTACTTTATCCCATTAATTGCTTTGCCTCTCACAAAGCTGGGGGAAAAATGCCCGGATCTAAGTTTGTTCCACTGTCTGTTCTGTACCTCTAAAAGGTGCAGCAAAATTCCTAGAGTCAAGTCTTCTCACCCTGGGAAGCTTTTCTCTTAGTGCTCTGTACCTGTGCATCGGTCACGCTGTCTTGCTCTTTGCTCACACTGGTGGCTGTTTCTGCACCCCCAGAAACACCCTGTCCCCTGGCACTCACAGAACTACTGTGGGACCCCTTCTAGTGTGGGACCTGCCCACACCGTGCGACCTCTTCCAGTAATCAAGAGAGACTTTCCCTGTTACCTTTTCCCCCTCAAAAGTAGCTTGTGTGGCACATTTACATGCTCAAATTTTGAGCACTATCATTTGGAGAGTTTCCCTTCTTTGGAAACAGGACCTTACTGTGCTTCTGACATCTGCTTCAGTTTTTCTCGTCCATGAGGACACATGGTCTCCTTTGTGCCTACGGGCTCCCCACCTCCCATGGACTAATTCCACAAAACACACCCGCGCCTGCATTTAAGGTGAGCTGTTTCACAAAGCTCATAAGTACTCTGAGAGCTCCTGCACTGTAATGTGATCTCTGAACGATCCCTCTTTCTTTTGGACTCACGCAAGCAGCCTCTGAAGTTACTGGAAAGCTTCCAGCTTGTAGCAGGAATTAATTCAGACACTAATTTATTCCTTTGGGGCTTCCTCCTGGTTTAGCTGCATCTTACCAGCATTTAACTGTGTGCCACCCAGCTCCGTGCACTATAGCAATGCAGGAGAAGGGGAGCGAGAACCAAAGCAGAAAGCAGCCTGAAAGATCTGGAATGGCAGAAGGAGGTGGTGTTCATTGCCACTGGCTCTTCCCCTGCTCTGAGAGAGGATAACAGGCAGCAGAGCAGCAGTAAGCCAAGCTACAGACCCGCAACTTCAACCGCTGTTTTTTCAGTTAATTTAATCATGTTCTTTAGTGTAACTGGGAAAGAGTGAGACCGTACTTAAGTACAGATTATTTTACCTTCTAAGTCACAGTGCTTCCTTCAGTGATATCTGAAAAACATGAAAAGTCAGAAAATCTGGCTTATTCCCCAGCTACTCAAGTTTTGTGTCAGCCCTGGCTATGCCAGAGGAACCCACAAGGTCTCATTTGAAAAAGGCACTCCCTCAACCGATCACCTATTGCTTGATGCTCCAATGGTCTTTCATGAGCAGGTCCACCATGTTGACCCCAGCCCCAAACAGCTGCAAGGCCAGGTATGCCTTCCCTGGCTAAAGAGTGTTAATTATGTGATTAAGCTAACGAATAGGGGGAATGCCCAGACCAACACACAGAATAATGTTGGAAAGGGAAATTTAATAGCTCGTGCTACGGAGATGGTCAGTAGAGGAGATGGCACTAAAATAACTTAAGAGCCTTCTGCTATGATGAGTTGCTAAGATCCTTTCAGCCTTACCAAACACACACCTTCTTTAGAACCACCCAACGCAGGAGCTTCCCAAAGACCTTGGAAAAGTCCAAATAAATTGTATTAACTGGTTCCCATTTATCCATTTGATGTCTATGCTCATGACTTGCAACAAAATTGATTCCGCTTTTCCTGCTTTGATTAAAAAAAATGCATTTATTAAAGCTAAATTTTCATTCTTTACTAACCTATTAATTAAGTGGCAAGGAGGGCTTTTGAAACCTAATACCCGGGGCAAGTAAATAACACAGAGATTGCTGCTTCTCAGCTAGTAATACCAAGGTATCGTCAACGGTTTTTCAATTATGGCCCCTGCTACCAAATTCCCTTCTCATAAATGAAAGAGAGAGGCTAATAAGAGACCTTACAGCATCCTAATGAACTTCTGTTTAAACAATTCCGACAACATCTCTTTAGATTTATGCCAGTATCAGGTAAGAGTTTGACTAGGAAATGTAACGTCACGTGCAGCATGTAAAAATTCAGTGTGATTTTGCTGGTTTTGTCTGAAAGACTAAGGCCAGATTTCTGCTTTCAGTTGCAGTAACATAATTATGTTGTCAACTGCTCCAAGATTACCATCCTATTTTTGTCCTGTGTTTTGTTGTTTCTCTGTACCTTACCTTGATCTTTCTCATGTCCTTTCCTGAGGATTCCTGCGTCTCTCTTACATAATCACACATTTATTCCTTAAGTACCGCTCAGCGTTACAGCCATTTCAACTTCTCCATCTCAGGTATCCAAATTCACATGACCAGCTCATACCTGTTAGCTGTTTATCCATCCAAGAGTCGGTGGTCTCAGCATAACTCACAGTCCACCTGATGAAACAAGCAAATCCCAAGCACAGCTGAAGCTAATAGTTAATTACAATGTAACCAGCCCTGTACTAATTAATTACCCTTTACTGTCAAGCTCAGCACAGAGGCTGAGATTTAAAGCTACAGGGGACTGAACTGTATCTTGGATCTAATGTGGGCAAAAGCCTCGTGTTGACCAGGATGGGCTGGCTGCAGTAACATGCACGTACCATAAAGCCCGTACAGGGTTTTGCAGCCAGGTGTCTGCTGGCTTTGTGTCCCCCTGGTCCTGGGCTGCTGCGGGGCACAACTCAGCCAGCACCGGTGCCTGCCAGTGTGTCAGCAGTACCTGCACCTCCTCCATGGGATTAAGGGTCACCCGGCATCTCTGGGGAGGGGAAGAGATGAAGGTTCACCCCAGTGACCTTCCCTGGGGCACCTGCTTCCCTCCCAGTGCAGAGAGAGGAGCCCTCTGTGGGGCAGGTCCCTGACTGGGCTAGCTCTCTGATGGGAGGGTCTGCTGTCCTCCACTTGCCCTCACCCCTCTCCCCCTTTGCACAGCCCCCTCGCGCATCCACATACACAAACTGTTTCATCAGACACACTTGGCCACTAAGTAAAAGCAACCCCCAAACCCTGGCAGGTAACTCCTGGGGCTGAGGCCATGGGAGCATGACTAACCAGGCAGCCTGTGACAGCACAGCTGTAAAGTGATTGTTAGTTCTGCTGCTGTTAACAAGAATGCTCCAGTTTCTCTGTCATGCGATTTGCCCCGTGTCTCCCAAGGCTGCTGCCAAGCCAGCGGCCTGCCCCTTGCAGGAGGCAGCTCCCCAGCACTGGAGGCAGGCTGTCCCCAGGTCACGTTTCCCTCCCTCCTCCACATTAATACAGTCAGCAGCAGAAGGCTGGCTCTTACCCTACAAACACATTTTCAAAAAAAAAAAAAACCACCCCAAAACAACAACAACAACAACCACCACCACCCCCAAAACACATTGCCTTTTTGTCATCTTTGAAAGGAACAACATAACGTAACAAACCTATTATCCTGATTAGGCTTTTACCAGTGAAAAAAGGAGCTGTTCCAACATGAGCTCGTTAGCTGGAAGAACAATCTTCCTATAGAGACATGTATGTCTTTCTCTTAGTCATCAACTAGTAGGATTTCCTGAGATAGGAAATGCTGAAAAGAAATTCTTGTTTAACATCTTAATTCCAGTTTATTTTTACCCTTGGGTTTGAATTCCCAAAAGCTAGCTGCTAATGCTTCGGTACTACCGCACGGCAGCAGCCAGTGCCTGGAAAGCTGTCTGCCTGATGCCAGGCAGTCAGCTCTCACGCTACATTACAATGCTTCTCACAAATAAAAAGAATACAAGATTAGTTTTCAGCACCCTGAGATTCTCTTGAAACACTGACAAAAAAAAGGATTCTTAAGAAACATAATCACTCCCTTAAAGGTATGGTACTGACGCCAAAATCAACAGGATTTTGTTTTACATTTGTTTCCTCAAGATGAGTAGTTACTCATCATTGGTGCACGCTTGTCAAAAAGTTGCAGAAAACTTGCTGTGCCAAGGTTATTTTTTTTACTTGCTGTCAAGTAAAAAAGCCTGTAAAACATTGTTTCCTAATGTCTTTTCTTCTTCCATTTGTGTTGGAACTTGAACTTTCTTAAAAAGTGTTGAACAATTAAAAAAAAAACCAGAAAACAAAAAACAACCCAACCAGACAACCCCCAGATGTAAACATTCCATTACTAAAACTGAGTGTCCACAAGAACGCATTAGGTCCAGCCACCTCCCTGACAGCCACAGTCAGGAAAATGCGTTGGATGATGGGCTCTCCACTCTCTCATTTGGAGCCAGCAGTTGCCCCAGCAAGCGAAGCACCAGTATCTGCAAACATATACCCAGGATGGGCCAAACTCTGACCTCAGCACCTGCCATCTCCAAGCCACTCTTAAAATAAAGCAAAAAGGGAGCAAAGGAGAAGTTTTAAACAAGACCAAATCATCTCCCCAGTTCACCGTGATTCCACCACCAAGTGGGCCAACACCCGAGGCGCAGGAACATCACACAGCCCAGGGGCAGGAGGAAGCACCTGGGAACAGAAGCCCCTTCACACCAGTGGAGGGGCAGGCTCCCTGTAACACCGAACCTGCCCGACCCGCCAGCGTGCCCTCCTGGGCAGGGCTTCTAGTGTTGGCTTACGAGGCTCCCTACTAAAGCAAGTAAGATTTTGGCAGGACAAAAATCTCATGCATGAGCTAAGGGCAGTCTCACATCAGCTTTGTGCCGGCATGTCAGAGCACTAACTCAAGGCAGTGAAGAGGCATTCACACACTACTTTGGAAATCGGTGAGAGTTATAATTAGTAATCAACATTAAAAATGTAACACTGGTATATACATTTCACATTTCAAAGTATGCTTGTCTTAGGAACAAACTCAGGTAGCCGATATAAATTGCAAGGGTCTCAGACTACAATTTGGCCCTCCCTACCCCCACGAAGGCACTTCACCATTAACTTCAGCGGGGGCAGAAAAATCCTTGCATAGTTAAAGCTCTGGCACAAAACTCTTGCTGCTCCTTTAAACAGTAGCTGCACTGCATCGTGTTATTTCCCTAAGTAGCTATCCCACTTGAGCTTCCTCAGAGGTCAGCTATTCATCTCCGCTAAGTACATCTGGTGTAGGAAGAAAATTCCTTAATCCTATTTCATATGCACAGCCACAATTCTCCTACGTCAACCCTAGGCCATGCAGGAAAAACCCTTGTTTGCTGCTACTGCTGTCTCTACTGTACAGCAGACAGATGTTCCTAAGAACTTTGCTGTGGCTGGCTCTTAATTCTTGTGCGCTGTGGCAGATATGTTAATTTAACATAAGTCTTTACTTAAAATGCAAAGCTAGAAACTGCATGGATTTGCATGTCTACTAAATGATGTCTGATGTCAGGACTTCGCTTACTCCCCCAGTTTAACAGAAGAAATATAGGAATCAAAAATAAGATTAAAAATTGTTCAGAATTATTTACTCAAGGAGTTTATTTCACTTTGGTATATTTACGTAAGCCTCCCAGACAAGAACTCCCTCAAAGCTTATCAGAGGATGGAGGTTTCCTTCCACAGAACGGTCTTCCCACAGTCCTAGCACGTGCTTATAAAATCTCTCTACTTTTAGCTCCTTTTACATTAGCCTTGACTCACTGGAAGAAAAGAAAGAAGAGGCAGCATCACGACACTTCCATGCTGTCCATAAGCAACCATTAAGAGGAAAAAACAAAGGAACAAACGCCCACTCATGGTGTGATATGAGACCACAGGTATTTGCAGCTGCACCAGCTGGTTTTGTACTCTGCACTGCTTTGGTGATTGTGGGGCCAGGCAGGGCCAGGCTCATCTGCCTGGCCAAGTTCACCTCTGTTTTCCTTTGGAAAAAATTTATCCCTGGTAAAACTGACCGGCCAGAGTGGCTGTTGTAAATAGGAGGCAGAGGTAGTTAGGTCACTCCAGGGAAATTGCAAAACCGTAGCTCCTACCCAAGCACATTCATGGATTCTCACACATGTCAGGTTGAAGCAAGTTCAACTCTCATTCAACAACAGGCTTGTGCTGAAGAGACTTCGCCCGCACCTCCCTTATGGGGGCTTACAAAATATTGACTACATTAAACACTTGGGCATGTTTCTTCCCCTAGATTACAGGAAAAAGCTGCCTTTGGTAAAAGAAGGTGAGTTTGCTACACCTGAAAATGAAGTGAAGCAGCTCAGTCACAGCATCAATCCTTACTGATGAGTGAGTTTTTCAATATACAAGAGCAGTTCTGGATTGATTTTGTTTCTATACAGAAGATACTCCCCAACTCCTGCCTTCTTGAATGACATCCTTGGTTTCTTGTCGGACAAAGTACTGAAATACAAAATTTAATACTGTATGAACAATTTCAACACAATATTTAATGAAAGGGAATAAAAAGTTTAAAACTTTTTTAAAAGGCAACATCAAAAAGTGCATTAGGAGTAAAACGCAAGTCAGGTCCATCCAGTTGTCTAGTCTGCAATATCACTTATTCATTTTCTCCTGTAACAAAGAGGTGCACATCTTTTTTGGACTGTAGCATTTGAGCTGTGCGATCTATGCCAACCACTGCAGCCAATTTCTGAGCATCATACTTGGAGTAGAGCACAGTACAGGTCCAAGTAGCATCCACTCCACTGTCCGTAGCCTTCATCATGTTACAAATCTCACTGTAGAAGTGGGAGTATGTTGGTAACTCATAGAAAATGAGGTTCCTAATACCTTTTATCGTATACCTGTAGCAGGAGGGGGGGGGGGGGGGGGGAAAAAAAAAAAAAAAAAGTAACTTTGTGGCTCATTTTTGCAAAATCTACATGTTAAAACACCAGTCCTCTATTCTTCCAATTTTCAACTTCAATGCATGCCAGTTGTAGTTCAACTCTACAAACACTGTGTCATGGACTGAAAACTAAACACAGATGTGGAATTTAAGCGGAGGAATATCTAATACTGCCAAGTACAATGACTTCCTCTGAAGTACAGACCACCACCAATTTCTGCAGTATTCAGCTTCTTTAGCTTGGATTTTAAAACAGTGAAGCCTGATCAGAGTGAGCCTCATGAAACTCTTTGTATTTGCCAAAACATCTGCCAATAGAAAAAACCTGTTCCATTAGGAACTTCTAAATAGCTCCAGTCAGGACATAGCGAATTTTCCAGGTGGCCTCAGCTTGCTGTATTGCATTATCCTTTTCCAGAATTTTGTGTAATACTCGTGTTCATCTGTGCCGCAATAAAAAGGCACAATGAATCCCATTTTGCAGGCTATATTATTCTGTCCTATCATCAGTGGAACTTGGCAGCACTAACCTTCCCAAATAAAGCCCTGTACATACCAAAGTATTAGAGTCTCTGCAAGGGACTGCTGACAACATGCAAAAATTTTAAAATTAACCAACAGCTCTTACTTCAGTCAAATTAGTCCTTGGAGGGATGCAACAGATTAAAAAAGCAATACAGCCCAACTATGATTAAGGTCAGGCTCTACTTCCAAACCAGCACACATTCAACTCAAGAGGAAAACTCTGCCTACTATTCACCTTTTGTAAAAGTGGAAGCGCTCAGTGAACAATAAAAACTGTTTCTCTCCCTTGAGAAAGAACCGTCTTGCTCTGCAGACACCAGCCTTTTTAGTGTATTCACAAATGTGAGTAAAATTCAGGTCCTCTTTCTTGAAGTAATTACGAAGACGCACGTAGTCAAAATACGATGGAACATAAATGAGCGTGTGTGACATGATGGCATCGCGGTACTCAGGCAACACTTTGTCGATGAAAAACCGAAACCTCAGTTAAGAAAACAAATATATTTTAACCAGAGTTAACGCTTATCTTTCCAGTACTGATATGACCTCAAGCAACAATATCAGAGAACCGACTACAGAAGATTTTGACTATATTTTGACTATGACTAAAGAAATAATTCTTTAACTTCACAGGATTTCTATACGTGTAGAAGGTATAAAGCAAAGGCTTTATCAGTACTGCAGTTATGGTAAAGACTAGTATTCCTTTCCCAGACTTTATTCTCAAGTGCCTTTGGCAAGGAGAAGTTCAGTATTCCCCTCCACCTGTGCAGTCTTCAGCCTTCATCTGAAGACTAATGAAGGTGTACTTCTGCGGTGAAGTCACATTGTGCTCTGCAGGGAACAGTACACAACTAAATCTGAAACTGTAGTCATTAGGGCATAGCAAAATAGTCTGGAACACAGAGTACCTTGTATCTATTACAGCAGTTGAGTTTTCAGCTTCTAGCCTCCGAAACACGTGAGGAAGCTGGACCACAACATGGCTAATGGAGCCACTGAGCGGTACGTTGCGTACGGCCACCTGTGAGAAGCAAAGTAGGACATTTAGGGAAGCAGTGTTTCAAAGGCAGCCACGCTCCAGTCAGCTTTCTGCTCCTAACTCACATCTGCAAGCAGTGCACAAGGCTGCTTTTAAAAAAGCTCCAATACAAAACTATATTCACGTATACACATACCAGATGTTAAATATACATGGCCACTGCTTATGCCCTGACTTCCATGTATTTGAGACAGACAACTAAGGTTTTTACTTTTCCTGCTTCTTTCAAAGTAATAACAATTAGTGCTGCTTATACAGAAGGAGGGAAAAAAAAAAAAAAGGAAGTAGGTGAACCCTCCATTTAACAACAAAATAAACAAGGTAACTGGTGTGTGTCAAATTAAGAAATCTGATTTCTGACATAAATCAGCCACCTATGAAAGAAAAGCATCAAATAAAGTATTGCTGCAAGAAGAGTAGTTCTTCGTGTCTTTGGCACAGCATCAGAAATCATCATACAGCATCACGGAGATGCAGACTGCAATACGTGGGTAATGGAAGTGACCGGCACAGTCTTTCTGCAACTGAGTTATGGAATTTTTCCATGTGTTGGGATTTCTGTTCCTCTTCCCCTGCCTTCCACCAGCATTTAAGAGGAGGCTTTCAGCTTATCTCTGAACTCACCTGCCCCACATAATTGAAGCAGTGTTTGTTGAAGACAGAGTTGATCTGGGGATCCTGAAGCGCGCTGAACAGCAGCGTCTGGCGGTAGTACTTGGACCAGTTATTGAGATTCAGCATTCGCACTCGGGAGAAGTCTACCCCATGGGAATCCAGAGGCAGCAGGTTAATGTGCTTCATCAGGTGCTACACAGAGAGATGGAAACGCATTGCTACTGACATGCCTGCACCCAAGCTGCAAGAGCCTTAACTGCACAAAGTGGGCAGGTACAAGCAAGACAGCACAGAATATAAAACAGTAATGATCTCCCAAGGCATGACTGTCTGGAATTTATTGACCACAGTAAGAATAATTTACTTGATTTCCTGCCACAGAACTGAAAGGTACCATCTCTTTAGTCATCAGTAACGGTAACCCTTGCTGCCAGTCTTCTCCCACGGGACAAGTATAATGGGATGTTTGTTTGTATTGAAGTCAGTGGGCCCAAGGTTTCTAAGCTAAAAGAAGCCCAGGTGCGGTTCCCATTGCATTCAGGGAGAGTCTGGGTGCAAGTGAAGAAATCAATCTCATTTTGGCCTCACTGACTGATGCCTAGGACTGGCAATCCCTGCCACCACATGGCTGGCAGTTGCACCCAAAGGAAAAACCTGGAAACAGACTCCAGGACTCATTCCCTGGATATTGTGTAGGCTCACGTACCTTTCCTGAAACTCCCCAGGAAACAAGACACCTTCTGGGCTCCTTCAAAATGTACAGTAACATGATGCTGTCAAAATGCCTGGCCCAGGTACTTCAAAGATGCTTCTATGTGGAAAAAAATCCCAACTTTTCAAACTTTTATTAACGGAAAGCCAAAAAGCACGGGTATTACTGCGTAACAGCCCAATCCAAGAGCTCTATTTTCACAACATGTACAGGAAAATCCTCATACTGTTTAAATTTGGACACAACTAATGCTTAGTATCTCTGCAGACAGCAGAGACAAGCACCAGGTCCTGCTACTTTCTGGAGGAACCCGAATTAGGCTGTACAGATTCCTCACATGGCTGCAAGCTGAGAGAGACACCGGGCAGCCAGACAGCTGGCATATTTTCTCCCACATGTGATTAAAAGAATCAGCATTATCTCATTCTGTGAGATTATTAAAACTGTCCAAAATAAAAAAAAAAAATCTCTGATGAAATACGCTACTGAAGCACCAAATACTAAGATTTATAGAGAAAGCTGCCGAATACTACCGAAATTTGTAGAAGGAATATTCTTAGTATAAGGAAAACATCAGGGTGGAGGAAGGAAAAGGAACAAACATACGTGTCTGGAATCAAGTCAATAAAAAATAGCAATACTGCTCACTGCCAAAACTAAGTTGTATCAGACTAAGAAGACACAGTACAACAGAAAAATGAATGCATATGGAAAACGCACCAGAACATGTTCCCAATTCTGCATCAGGTAAATATCCGCTTGATCAATTATGAGAATTTCTATTGACGACAGAAAATCAAAATCTCTCTTCTTCTCCCCCTCTGCACCAATAACAGTCCTCATACCCAGGGGAGAGGCAATGATGATGTCTGATGAGTAAAATGGTGCATACAGTCTCATACTCTTTTGAAGAATCGCAACCCCTGTCCAACAACAACCAACAGCATTTTCTTAGTTAAAGTCAATTATCAACCATATTCTTCCAGCAGGCTCTGTAATCATAACTTCCTACATTTCCTCCCCTTTAACACAAACTAACTATTACAGCTGGACAAAACCAATCTGTCTGAAACTCTTCTTTCCCCAAAAAGTGCTTACCCACCCCACCCCCATTTGACAAGCATTTGGCAGATTTTCATGAAGTTCAGCAAACTCTTTCAGTAGTACTTTTTTCCAGATTTTTCATAGCCTGGACAACATTTTTTAACTGAAACACATTTTTTGTGATTTTCTGCTAAAAAGGAGGATGAGGGGGCTGAAGAACTTTAGAAAGAAAAAAAAAATAGCAGAAGCTATTTACTGCTCCTTTCTCCCTAAATCCTAGGATTTGGTCTCTGCTGTTAGGTACTACAGTAACACTTTAATCTGTCATGAAAGATACACTGTGGACCTCCTGGGTATAAACTGCCTGCATTCACAGGGCCACAAGAGTTGCTACTTAAAAAAAGGAAAAGGTTCTTCATGTTATGGTGATTGAAAGCATAACCAGTCTTGCACCTTCCCTGGCAGGGCTTCTCAGGCAGCAGGTTGTGGTGTACATGATGAAGGAGCTTATGCATCACCTCTCATGTTAAAGGAAAGAATCAAAGGAATTTGTTACCTGTGTCATAACTACGTGGCAACATTGCTAGGACCCACAGCTTTCTGATCTTAAAAATCCAGTTAGTCTGGACCTTATTCAAACCACCCCCTGCAGTCTGCCCAACAAAGGTGTCCCTTCAACCTCTCTCCCTCTCTGTGTGAGGCCAGCAATCACGGGCACAGCTGAAGGCAAGAATTTCACACAGACAGCAACAGGGACCCCTCCTGCTATCTACTGTAACCCAATGATAAACACAGACCAAAAAAGCAGGCACAATTGGTTGAATTTCCAGGAAGAAGGTATCACTTGTCACAGCATATATAAGTTTTAACAACATCAAGTCTTTTCTGTTTAAAAATGTGAAATGGTGGTTTTAGTAAGGCATAACAAATGCGCTTTAAATTAGATCTTTGTGCAGAAGTAACAGGGTGTGAGGCACAGTTAGAAAGGATAATTATTCTGCTTCTATGATTTGCTTCTGTAATGAACAGCACTCAAAGTTTCTTCAAGCATTTCTTCACACCTAGTAAAAGTGGATCCAGCAGACTGTGGTATGGGAGAAGACTGAAAGGAAAATTATTACGCTACTGAAAGTAAGATGCTCTCAGCCCAAGAGACATGCACTGGGGAAAGAAGAAAGACTGAGTGGGACCCACTCACACCTTCCACTGTACCATTAAATTTCTTGGGATGCCAATTTATCTTTCAAGGGGCAGTAATTTCAAAAGCCTCTGATCTGTCAAGTTAAGTTACAAGAACTGCCTACTCATCATGGCAGCTCCAGAAACCAAGCCACTAGCTAATTCTCTGCATAGTGAGTTACTAAAACAGCATGAGATTATAGTATTATGAAAGTCTCAAATCTGCTACTTGTCCAACAGTCCTACTTGCTGGCTACACCTTTGCTTTCACGAAAACCATGGGCAGTACAGTAGAAAACTGCTTTGCTCAGTACTGCGCTTGAATTTTGTTCCAACCATTACTGATCACAAGGGACGTTGTGAACAGGCTGATTAAACCCCAAAGATTTTATTTCTTTTAATAACATGAAAGAATTTGCTGCACAATCAAGGCTATCCTCTTTAAAATCAGGTGTGGACAGTCCTGCTACAATAAAGGAATCGTTGCATTTTAAGTGATTCTGAGCTTGGTAGAAAATAATTACTTTTGTGTTTTCTCTTCCTTTTTAAGTTCTGGCAAAGCAGGAAAGATTTTCAGAGAAATCCAAGCTGCCAGTGCAAAACTGGCACGAATACCGCAGAGCCTAGAGTCTCACCAGAATTTCCACCCTTGACAGCTCCTAGACATTTAGGAAGAACTTGTAACTTCTCAGTTTTTTACAAGACAAAAATCATCTGTTCAGTAGGTCATTACCAATTCTGAAGTGGTCATCAATGTTGCCAGCAAAAACGGCTTCATAATCTTCAGGTCTTTTCAGGTTGGGGGGCTTCTCTTCCGGGTCAAAGCCAAACTCCCCTTTGAAGCGCTTTTTATTACTTACATCTATTTTTTTTTTGTCATTCACTTCAAGAAGACTGATGAAAATATGCACAATCCTCAAAGCACATTCCCTGAAGGGCACTATCATCAGCACCTGCATAGATCAACAGTTACAACAGAATAATCCACAGAATATGAATGTTCACAGTTAACTGCGTGTTAAGTAACTTTATGACTTAGATCTGCACCCACAGGGCATCCCAACAATCAAAACAAAACAACTCTGATGTGCAGCAAGGAGGGAGGATGTGCTGTACTAGCCAGCAGCTCAGTTTTGTTCCCCATGTCACACCCAGGGGAACTGAAAACTAAGCATGTTCTTCCTGCTCTTCCTAACCCTCAAGCAAGCAAGAGCTCCCACAATACCCAGACAGGGTCTGTGGCTGGCTCCTGGACGGGGGGCACTAGTTTCTGCACAGCACTCAAATGTAAGTATCTAACTGGGGAGTCAACACAGAAACCAAAGGCGTTTGCCAGGCATGCAGCAAACACTGAAACCCAACTTTGAAACTGTTCAACAGGCGGTTGGCACCACCAGCGACAGGCTAGCCACAGCTGGCTCCACTTGGTTATCAACTAGAGGATGCTGCGAATCCTGGGAGGCTCGGTTTGAGGCCCTCTCACCAACTGTGGCAGGCAGCCTTGGTAATAGTGCTGGGATTCCCTGAAGTCTCCCAGCTACAGAAGGATCCTTCCACGCAGGCAAGTCCTTACAGATGGCTAAGGCCAAAAAAAATTTCTGGGACATCCCACACTGGGTGACAGCCTATACTGCCTGCACTAACACTGAAGTTCAATGTGGAGGCACCTTTCTGTACCGGTGGGTTTAGAAACGAGAGGCAGGAACAGGTGACATGTCAGTCTGTAGTGATAGGGGCACAAAGAAAAAGGTCAAACCCATGGCTTAGCAAAGAAACGGGCTGGCTAACAACCTAGTGCTCACTGCTGCTCACAGGGTGCTGCCTGCGATCTGGCCACAACAGATGACTTCCAGGCAGGACAAAGGGATGCGGAAAAGCACGTGCCCAGGTACATGTCACCTGGGAGAGCAGCAACAGAAATACTTTTGGATAAACTACCAGGGTGTTTATACAGCCTGACCAGATGGCCAGGGTGGGGATGGGGGAAATCACATTAACAAAGCTCTCTTACCTTAGGTCTAGTGAGGCCCTGATCCCTGTAGTCATCATTATCGGCCCCTGGCTTTTGGTCTCTTCGTTTGGCATTGTGGCTGAGCACCTGGGCATTTGCCTTCAGAACATGGTTCAAGGCATGCAAGCAGTAAACATGCCTAATTTCTTCTCCGTTTGTTAAGGCATTTCTTTCTGGATAGAACAAGTCCCGGTACGTATTCATGATACAGAAAAGCTCTCTTTGTAACGGGCTAAAAGATGGATCACTTGCTTTGTTCACTGAGGACAGAAATTGTTTATTCACTTTTGGCCAAGTGAATTCTAAAGGCTTGTGAAGATAAAGCTGTTTCATATCAACTTCTTTGTCTGCTTTCAAAGTTTTGTGTTTCTCCAAAGTGGAAGAAAATGTTAGCTGGCCCAGCCTTGGCCACTGAAAAAAAAAACCAACAACCCAACCAACAACAGAAAAAACAACTCAGGAATCATATGTACCAAACTTCATACACTTAAAAGCACATCACCACAGCTGGCAATTTAATCAAATTAATGAAATTTGAGAAATCATCTTTTCATAATACCAGTTGAAACCATTTTTCCAACGTGCAATCTCTTTTAGTCTGCCAGGGTAAATAACAATAAACTTGAGCTCAGTAGAGCTGGATTTATTTTGCAGTGACATGTCTATAACTATCCTCATTTTGCAGATGACAAAACTGAGGAAGAGGAAGGATGGAATTTCTGCCTAACCCATGCAGCAAATCAGTGGTACAAACCAGGGACAAGATGAGAACCCTGGAGTACACTTATTGGTCAGCTACACTGAGGTACGTACTTTGGTTAAAGATGGAAACAAAACCCCATTAGGGACTAAACCCGGAAACTGTGAATCAGTAGCTAAATGAAATCTTGTTGGGAGTCTGTCTGATTTTAAGGGCAAAAACTACTAGTGTAGTAGGGGAAAACTCTAAACTGTAAGCCTTCTGCCACGCAAGTTGTCCCTATCTGTCTCTGTATACTAGCTACACCAAGTTAAATAAAGATACATTATGCATTGCTTCAGGTGGCACTGGTACTTTTGGCTATCATAGTCCAAAAAAGAAAAATAAATAAAGTTTTACAAAAATCCCAACTTTCTCTCTTACTGACTAACCACTGGATATCTTCCAATGAATGTCACCCAGCATATGGCTGACCAGAATGCAAAGCAAGTCTCCAAAACAAAATCAAATGTGAAAAAGCTAGGAAGCAAAGGTTTGTCTAAAAATGAGTATTTTGAAAACCAATATTGTCTCTCAAGTAATGAGGTGCGTTTCTGATACTGTAATTCACCTATTATTTCCAGTATTAACAATGTAAGTATTAAACTCCCCTTTACTGGCTTGTAAATGTGTACAGAGATACAGCCATCCCGAAGCAACAATGTGAAAGTGCATCACAAGTACTTTTAGGACTGTACACGGTAAGCTCACAAGTTCAGCTGCGGAACAGATCCCTGGCATCGTGCTGTTACCACTCAGAAACCATTCCGGTTGCTACCCGCTGTCAAGTGTACTTAAAAACCTGTGGGTTTGAGACTACAGATCAAACTCCAAAGCTGTTTTTCACACGTGTCGTCACATGCCTATATAACAGCAGACTTTAAATTTCAACTCTCGCTCAGCCCTAAGTCAAGAAAACTGTTCAGCAAGTGACAAAATCTTGATGTTTCCAGTGCCACAAGCTAATAGTAACCATTTTGAGTCTATTTCACTTGTATAAAAAAAGGATTATTTTCATCCAGGCATCTTTAGAAACTCTGGACAGCCACAGAATGTTACCTGGCTTTGACTTGAAGTTTTAGGAAGCGTAGACATTTTTTCTACTTCTTTTTCTTCAAGTTCTTTGTCCATGTGCTGTTTAAATGGATCTATTTATAACAACAACAACAAAAATATCCTTAGAACTACTGTAGCTAATATTGGAATTGAGTTTCAGAATGGATTTGCAAATGAGATTAAGAGTTTCCACGCTGGCCAACATCACAGTTAAAACTAGTTATTTCAAAGCACTTGGAGATGAGAGAAAAGATGTCAGATTTTCTCTACATGAACAGAGAGAACAGATTTGACAGATTGCTTTAAAAAAAAAAAAAGCACTTATGGAAGTACTAGAACTTTCAATCACAAAACAAATGTTGGACAGGAAAGCAATATGTAGTAGAAAACATCGTGGCAATTTTCTGCCTTAAGCTCTGACACATCCATCCCTTGCAGGTGAAATAGGCTGTCAATAGTAAAGACCCAAGTGAACTTACTGACCTTCTTATTTTAGAAACGCTTCTGGCCCAGAGCTTTGCATCTTTGGCCAGTGATATGAATACAGTTTGTGATAAAGCACAGAAAGATTAGGCGGGTTTGGGGGAAGGGAGGCAAAAATTGCCTGAAGTGAGCAAAAGTCTGACTTATCTAATCAGCATTTCTTTCTGGAAAGGAAAGGAGAGGCAAGAAACTGTAAAATCATATTATATTCAAAGACACTGGCATGCACAAAGCCACATGCAAAGCTTATTTTGAAAGCCAAACCCTGTACACTCCTTGCAACACAGCAGCACTCACTGCATAAAGAAAACTAATTAGAGAACACTAGCACTTGTCGATGGCTATCTAGCCTACCTACAACTTACCCAGGCAAAAGTCAAGACATTTGCTGATCATGGCACTGTTGAGAAAATCTTTCCAGCAAGGCAAATGAACAGAGTACTACTTAATTGTAATACAAGCTCTCTCTTCAGTTGAGTTTTACTGATTCCAGCATTTGTCAGATAAAGCAGAGAAACCAACATGAAGCGTTTGCAGGAATACTAGTGACCTCAGACTAGAGCAGAAATTCATCTCCCTTCTGCTATCTTAGGCGACTCATTTTCTGTACTAGATTATAAAGCCACTTCCAAGCTACAGGAACCCACTGAAAAGCAGTGCATCATTTTTAAGCTGAACAAAGCTGTTCGGATACTTTACATGCAGTTGGAGAGCTATGGTTCTCATTAAAATGCAATACCAACAGCCTAAGTAATATTCTCATGGTAACAAGAACGAGCTGTTTTTTCTATCACATGGCCCTTTGATGCTTCCACACATTTCATGTATCAACTAGGCTGCCTCCCAGATCTAATGTCAGCTGCTGCTCCAAGATGACAAGCCAGCATCACTAGGGATGCTACAAACATATTTCTCTCTCTCAAACTATGCCATCTGATATTAAAACCACAGAGCATGAAATACGAATGGAAGCTCTGCAAGTGCCAATGTGTGGCATATCACTGAACGATCACACACCCGTGCACACAGTTATTTGTATTACACATGGTGGGATGCCTCCAACACTGGAGCTCAGATTGCACCCACCATCGCACTGCAGTGATGAGATTCGGGGCTACACCCTTAAAAGATACCACACAGATGCTCCGCTGATGCCATGTGCCTTCAGACTCCTCTGTATAACCTTCAAAATTCAGAGAGCCCTGAGCATTTGTCTAAATTACTGTGGCTGCCCTAAGGTTCCCAGAATCTCAATTCCAGAAACTCCACTGAGTTGTGAAGGATGCCCTCAGAGGTCAGCTTTGTGATTATCTCCTGCACTGTCTGTGCCAAGAATATCTCCCATAGTCAAATGCACGCTTACAGGGCCCTCCATATTACACGACCCTTTTAAACTACTATTAAAGCAACAGAACAAGATAACGTTCTCCACACACATTTCCAGTTCCTGATATTTCAAGCATTATCGGTCATAACAGGAACTACGCATGAATCCCAGTCCACAGGGGCTACAGAAAACAAATGGTTCAGCTACATATCTGCATTAGCACTAAGCGTCCCTTATGGACCAGCTCACATGTGGGCAATACAATGAATAATGTAGCAGAACTCAGACGCTACATAGCGTTATCATTACAGTGTTTGATAATTTACACATTTACAGATACTCCTCTAGAGGCAGACCACTAAACACAAACATACTGTGTTTTACCTTCTGAAAAAGCTTGTGAAGAATTGCTGTCTCTCCTATCAGCATTGCAATCTCCACTCTCCTCTTCCATGAAATTGGTTTCCAAGCTAAATTCAGATTCGTGTTTCACATCAGTAAACTCCCCAATTACTCCATGACTTGGGTCACAAGAGGCACCTGCATCATCAGCCTGCTCCTGGCCACGTGTCTGCTCTGCTGTGTCTGTAGCTGTGAATTGTTAGAGAGAGAAACAGGTTATATTCTCCTGGAAAAGTTACTGTTTGTAGGCACCTCTTGCTAGCCAGGCTGTTCCCTTTGAGTTACCAATTTTTCTTCCTCCCTATACTCTATTCAAAAAAGCTAAAGTAGGCATTGTATTCTACAGCAAAGACGACTTCTGGCTAGTCTGCCAAATGTAACATAATACACAACATATGTTTCCCCAGAGAAAATTAAATAAATAACCTATTTGGGGAACGTAAGTTTCAGTTTCCAAAGACCCCAAATAACTGGAAATAATAAAAAGTTGACTCCTTTCTCCTGGAATTTCCTTGCAGACTTCATGAATGAAGTTGCCCCACCATAAAGGAGGTTTCCTTAAAATTTACATATTCTTTCCTCTGCTACGAGGCAAACTTTTCCCTCCTCTCGATGGCAGTAGCCAAGCCAGATGCTGTGCGAGAGAACAGCTTGCATCTCCCATGAGTGGGTGAGAACCCCTGGTATGCTGCTCCATGTGGATTTCCTCTGTGCTGCCGCACAAACAACATCTGAGGAAGCAGCAGCGAGCTGTCTGCTGGAAAATGAGCACAGCTACCCTCTCCTCTGCTAAATCCTTCACCAGCTGCTGCTCCCACCCACAATAGAGCAACAGAGTCTCCAAGCCAGAAGAGCACCCAGCCAACAAGCCAGTCTACACCAGGATTCTGGCTAAAACACGTTACTCAAACCTTCTAACTGAAACAACATTTAGCAAAGCATGGGAAAAGACAAACTACCTTCTTCCTTCTCTGGTACATCATTCTTATCTTCTTCACCTCCATCTACTTCTCCAGTCTCCTGGGACCCTTCGCTGTCCGTTTCTGTCTCACTTTCTCCAGTTTCTTCCGATTCGCTTTCATCTTCTTCTTCCTCACTCTCAGACTCAGGAGAGGTCTTCAGGGTAGCCAGGAGCTTGTGATACACAGACACCTGTTCCACTTCAGCCTCTGAATCACTTTCTGCACTCGATTTGTCAGAATTCTCAGACTGGAAGGGAAAACACGAGTGTAACAGCAACAACAGTAACACTATATTAGGCAACAGGCAGATACCTTCACCTCCAGTTCCAGTGTTGTTTTCACTCTCCCATCCCACCTTTACACAAATGCAACGGAATTTTTCAAAACCCACCATTTTATGCAAATAGTGGTGCCAGACACTTCCATTTTGATTTTGAAAGCATCTCGGTAGACAAGCTGAAGTGCTTCATTCTGCACTGATTTGACTTAGAGCACCACAAAATTTGGTTCCTTCAGTCTCAGCTGAGTGAGTACATTTGATGTCCACAGACAAGGCATTTACTGAACTGGCACTGGATTTTCCTAAGAAAACCACACACAGAGCAGCCATTGTAGAAAGGCACACATACAAGGGACAGAGTACATTGAAAATGCTTCTTGCTCTCAAGAAAGTAAGTGCACTAGCCATCAGCTGACAATAGCCCACCACGGAGTCAGTCAGGTTTGGCTCAGCTGTAAAGCTCTAAGCTTCACACAAGCTAAACTCAGAGCCTCTTCTGTCCCAGGCTCACACAAATCAATGACAGCGTGCCAAGTTATAGCCAAAATTACAGCAAAACCAGGAGTATAAGCGCAGCACTGTTTACTCCTTTCTTAGTTCCTTTCAGCCCAAAAAGGAAAAATCACTAATACAATATCAATGCACAAAATTGCTAAAGGAAACAAATGAACCAGAAGAATTAATTTTTCCATATCAAAACTTTGAAGTCTTTTCTTAATCTGATGATAAAGGAGATTACCAAATCCTGACTGAAAGAAAAGTAAAGCACTGGCAACCTGAAGAAGAGGAATGAGCATTAACATATTTCTTCATTCAAGACAGAACGAAGCACCTCCTAACTTGTGCAACACTAAGTTTATTAACATTATCAGAACAACTTAAAAGTATGATTTACTTTTCACTGTGATTAAGTAACATGCAAAAAATTCAGGAACAGCTACGGTATTTCCTGCTGCTTCTGCCCTCTCATGGTATAACAGCTTTGAGTTAACATTGTAGAAAACAATTCAGAGCCACACAGAAGTCACATTCATTTTTTTCTCCTAAGCACAGAACAACATAATCAACCTGAGATTACAGAGAGAACAACAACAAGAGAACAACATAATCAGCCTGAAAAAGGTGGTAATGCGAAATGCTGAGCGTTTCCCCTTCACTGAACTTCACAAAGGTGAAAGAAAGGCAGAAATAAAAATATATTACCAGTTCACAGGTTTGAGTTGCTTCTGGTCTTCCAGAAACCCTGAAAGGAAAGTGCTGAAATATATTACTCTGTCAGTGATGTATACACAGGATGAAAGAAATAAGGAGAGGAAACTCACAAGTTATATGAGTCTTAAAGAAGTTAAAGCTTAAAACCAAAGCACCACACGATTCTCCCTAAGAAAACAGATTCAGCACTTACCCTGATAGGTTACTCTCTCAGATGATGCTATGCTCTGTATGTGAACCCTAGGTGCTCAAGCGTTACAATTGATCAAGAAGCAAGCTGTTTTAAAGTACAGTCTGCCTTTAATCAGAAAATGAAGCATTCAAAGGAATGTGATTACAAGGTTAATTTACACATGGTTGACAGAACAAGAGCTTACCTCTAGCACTAAATATTGACCTGTGAAGTGGGAAAAAGACGCCGCTGCAGGAATTAACCAGTGCTAGAGCTGCAGTTCTGCAAACAAGACGCTGTACAAGCTGGGCTTAAACTAACCTCAGCTTTTGCCAAAAGACGGGAGCTGAGCGGACAGAGGCACAGGGCTGCTCCCCGGGGGCCGGGCTCTGCCTACCGCCCCCGCGACACAGGCCGGGAGGGTCCTGGGACGAAGGCCGCCCGCCCGCTGCGTTAAACCGGGCGGGCGGCACGGCGGCGCCTTCCCGGGCCTTGCGGCAGCACCGAACCGCACCGGGCTTGGACGTGGCTGCCGGTTGCCCGCAGGCTGGCCCCGGCAGCCCCACACCCTGCCCGCCCGGCCGCCCGCCGCGGGTCGCACCGCTCCAGCGCTGCTCTCGCAGCCTCTGCGGACCCGGCACGGGCACACCGCGGCAGCCCGGCACCGAGCGCGGCTCCAGCGTGCACCGTCCCGCTTCCCCCCAGTACACACACCCATCAGGGAGCCCGGGGAAAGCACGGCGGGGACCAGCCGCCGCCCGGGCCGCCCGCGGGCTGAGCGCGGCTACAGGGGCCCGGAGCAGCCGGCCCCACGGGGAGCCCTTTCCCGGCGGCCGCTGGAAGCCAGCGCGCCCACCCAGGCACTCACTTGTCATAGAAGGGGTGCTCCTCCCCGAACTCCCTCAGGTGCTTCTTCTGCCTCTTGCTCAGGCTGCGCAGCAGCTCCCGCTCACCCCGCCGCTTCCCCATGCCGGCCGCAGCGGCCACCGCGTGGGGCGCTCCCGCCGCGCTTTACGGCACGCTGCTGTCGCGCCGCTGTCGCACGGCGGGGCCCGGAGCTCGGCACCGCCCCGGGGATGGCAGGGGCGGGTGCCGTGCCAAGCCCCGTCGGGGGAAGGCGGAGCCGTGAGGCGACGGGCAGGTCCCCGGGCACGCGCCGAGCCTCGCCCCGCCGCCAGGCAGCGCTTGGTAGAGGTGGCCGCAGCGTCCCGTGGAGGGGAGCGGGGCGGGGCGGGCGAGCCGGGGCGGGGGGGGCGAAGTATCGGCGGGGATTACAGGTCCCAAATCGTTTTCACAGCCGGGATCCCGGAACGCACGCCGTGACCTGGGGCTTCGCATGGGCCACTGGGCGTTCCCGCAACGGTCACAAGCCACGGCGACTCGGTGGCGGCCGAGGGGTGCCCCGGGGTCCCGCCGTGACACTGTCCCGCGGCGGGGGGCTGCTGGGCGTTACCAGCCTGACGCTCTCCCGTACGCACCCGGGCCGTGACCACGCAAGCACGGGGCACCCGGTGCGCAGGTTCCAGCGGGGGAAGCGGTCATTAAGAGGAAGCTCTGAGCTTCACGTGAAGAAAACTTTTTTAATTCCCTCAGCATTAATAGATTAATGCAAAGTTACTTCTGATCTCTGTTCGGGTATAGAAGCGGTAATAATCCGAAT
Organism: Falco biarmicus; assembly: GCF_023638135.1. NCBI lineage: Eukaryota > Metazoa > Chordata > Aves > Falconiformes > Falconidae > Falco > Falco biarmicus. The sequence continues at coordinate 12,695,149 of NC_079299.1, forward strand.
GCAGCCTCACCTGCCGAGACCGATCCCCTGTGCCAGAGGCACGCTGCGAAGGGCACACTTGTGCAGGCACTGCCGGAGCTACAGCATCTTCCCCCACTGACCCGTGATCCTCAGAGCTTTGCTGGAAGCTACATTTTCTCTACCCGTTTACAAGACATGGGCCTGTAGCTCAGTATCTACTGTCACCCCATTTTCTTTTTCCTTCATCCTGATTTCAATTTAACCCTTCAAACACATCAGACTCCTGGGACTGCTCCTCCCTCCCTCCTCCCCACACCTTGTGTGAGGGTAGCATTTGGTGTTCAGGATTAAACTGTTTGTGAACTACTTAAAACATTGCGCTGCTGTTCACAAGCGTGTCTTAGAAGACGTGCCCCCCAGGAGATTAACACCTCAGCTTCTCTGGGGTGAGGCACAGGCAGTAAAGCAGCACTGACCTCGATATCGCATAGGACTGGAGAGCATGTAGCCACCCGGTGCGGTACGATAATCCTTTTCTTAAATTAGATCTCTCTTCCTCAGAGAAAATGTAGCAACAGCAAAAAAAATAGTCCCAGTGACTAATATCACATGACCCTAAACTATGATGGGCTATTGATTTTTGTAAACACTTGGGATACCTGTTGTGGGGAGGAGGGGGTTATGTCTTTTCTAGTTTTGGTTTATTTTTTTTTTACAATAAATTCAGCTCAAGCACTGCCTGCAGGTAACCTGGGCAGGCAGCTCAGCCACCGCCACCAGGCACTGGCACCCTTTCCAGGCTGTGTCCCTTTCCTGTCAGCAGAGGGCTGGTGGGTGGGTGTACACAGAGCGCGCCTGGCACTCCAAAGTCATCCCCACCGGTGGGAGCAGGGGGTCAGCGGGCGGAGGGGCCCTCACCCCTGCAGGCAATGGTGGGGAGACCACCGGCAGCCCCCACTGGGCCTTCAGCAACGGTGCATGGATCGCCCCGGGCGTTACAGCCTGAACCTGCAGTGGGGAAAAGGGGAACACAGTAGGGAGTGCTGAACCTGGCTTCCCGGAGGCTCTCTCCACAGCTTCTCCATCCGCAACTCTGTTCTAAATGAAACGCAATTGCTAATCACTCCCTTGACTTACAAGTCTTAACAAAGTGGCTAGCTGACTTGCATTTCTAAAGTGAAATCACGTAACTTACGCTGCAGCTTCTAGTTGTTAGCATGGTATCACCAGCAGTGTTCTTTTTACAGATTTTCTACACACCAAGGTCTTTGATTCCAGCAGTAACACTTGAAAGAAAACCAAGACAAAAAGCTTGAATTATTTGTAATCTGTTCTGCTGACCTAATTCTGTCAGCAGCCATGATTAAACCCCATCAGCAGAAGTCTGCTGCTGCTACCTGTGCATCTTCATCACTTTTATCTGTGACATGTTCCAGAGACACACAATTTATAAAAGCCGCTTCTTTTATTTTAGAGAACTCCACTAATCTGATCATAAAACAGATTCCTCATTGCTATCTTACTACCTTCATTCTTTCATCTCATTTCACTTATCAGCGCATCAACTCACTTTTATGCTTTTCTTCATCCCAGCTTTTCTACTTTTACTTTTGCCTTTTCCCTTGTGAGATGCCATTTTTTCATTTCAGTGTAGGTTTTTAATAGGAATAAATTTACTGATCACACACTTTTCCTGTCCAAATGCGTAAATGGGGAGCTAAACTTTAAACCATTTTGCTTACTTAGGCAGTGTAAGTTACACCATGGACTGTAGCATACAGCTTATAAAGGTGAATGCTGGTTTATTTACTATATGCTGTTCCGTGGTGTATAATAAAGATGCACAACTTAAGATACTGGCTTGAAGCAATGTGAAGGGCAAGAGGAGTTAATTTCTTCCTTCTTCTCAGTCTATCCTTCCTTAATCTTATCTGTTGCCTCTTTCTATACATCACTCCTTTCCTGGTAACAGCTAGAACCTACACAAAGGCAAGTACCTTGATGTAGAAAAGTCTCAGCATGCCTCAGTATCTTGGGTCTGACTTACTACAAGTTAATATGCAAGCTGTATGTACACCTGGGATTCAGTTACTTCAAAGGAGCTATAGCAGAAAACGTGTAACAATCTCTGTCATCCATAACATTAAACATCACATTAAGTGTAAAGAGGATTTTTCAAGTATTTCAGAATTCAGAAGCCACTTAGTATCAAAAGGAGATTGAGAATTTTTTTATATATATATTTTTATAAATATATATATAAAAGAATAAAAATAAATTTTAATTTTCTACAAACATATTATAAATTACCATAGTTCCTGATCACAGAGTACATCAAACCACTTTATAGTTGTTCAGACTACATGTACTGGAATTATGATCACCAATAACTTGATGAAACAAGAGTTTATATAATTACTTTATAAAAGAACTTTTATTTAACAGTAGACTGTCTCAGTAAATTAGGTTGATGGGAGCAACCAATTTCAGCACTATCGGAGCCAAGTACCTGGTGAGTTCATGACTTGACTTCAGTTTCTTCTACTTGAGGTCGTGTATCCCAGACTGGCTCCTGAATGTGTTCAGGTATTTTCTCTATCTTAGTCTAAAAGGAAATTAAAGCAACCGTTTGTCATACCAAGTAGTTAACATCTAACCGCTTTTTTCAGTCTGCTTTGGAATATTCATCCGATTACAAATGCCATCTAGTGGCGTTTTCAAGCAATGCAGCTGCTTTACCACAGTACTTGGAAAATATTCCTTTCAAACTACAGGCATTTCGTCTTGCTAACTTTCTCAAGACTTCAGTAGTTATTGGTACTTGCTTCAGGACTTAGTTGCATAACAGTTAATAATTTCAGGTAGAAACTCACCTTTTTTACTTCCATTGCAACCCCTTCAGGTAAGTTTCGTTGAACATACTCCAAGTAAACTGCAGCAGTACTGCTTGTTAGGTATTTTAACTAAAACAGAAGTAA